>NC_090230.1:53671039-54271039 GCF_024489055.1 Chanodichthys erythropterus | reverse complement strand
TAGGCGAGGCAATGTTTGGCTGCTTTAGAGAAGAGGAAGAGTTGTTGTAGTAGAGTGTTGTTACCATGCTGTCATTTTACGTCGGACTGCTTCACAAACGAGTGTCAATTCAATGCTGGATTTGCACAAAAGATTAACATGACGGCACATGCTAGTCAATAAGTTGAATCAACCACAACAACTACATAAATTTATCAACTAATGGTTCAGAAACGTCCAGATGAATTCTAAATGTTGTAACTTCTTCTTTCCATCAGTGTCTGACTCCAGTTTGAACAATGTAAGGCTGAACGCCGTTACTGACAATCGTCATTTTGGCTGTGTGAGATTCTCCAGCTTTGTTGTTGAGCAGCTGAAGCGAATGCTGTTAAAGCTCCGCCCTGTTCTGGGAAGGGGGCCGGGAGTAGTAACTCATTTGCATTTAAAGGGACACATACAAATGGTGTGTTTTTGCTCACACCCAAATAGGGGCAAATTTAATAAATGATCTGTGGGGTATTTTGAGCTGAGACTTCACAGACACATTCTGGGGACACCAGAAACTTATATTACATCTTGTAAAAGGGGCATTATAGGTCCCCTTTAAACAGAGATATGACATCATGAACCTCAGCAAATAGCTCTTCACAAGTGCTGATTCTAGCAACCTAGTAAACACAACTTTGCTTCCTGCTGGACTGATAAAACCCGTGCATTACGACTCCAAGAAATTGTGCCGAAGCCAGCCAATCAGATCTGCCGATTTCAGCCAACTCTTGGCATTTTGTGTAAGCATCAGACACAGACAGTGTGAACTGTCCGCAGGCGGCTCGTAGGCGTCCCATCTGAAGGTGAGGCTAGGTATAACATAATGTGACCTGTGAGTGTGTGTCTATCTGGAAGGGAATTGTTGGATGAGAGTCTGGTGTTTATCTGGCGGATGTATATTCACAGACGGCAAGATTAAGGGCTCTTCTGTATGCTAACAGCTAACTTCACCAAGCGGCAGTCTACGCTAAGTGCTGTGACTCATGCCAGGGCACACGCAATTCAACTTTTGGTTTTACACACAATCACAGCCTAATTTGTGCTCTCAACAACTCAATTGAGGTTTGAGATGTTGAGGTTTGTATGGAGATGTTGTAATGCTAAAAAAGAACACAGTATTGTAAATGTGGGTGACTGTATAAACTGGTTTGAGAAAGATCAGGAATTAAGTTGAACAGAAAAAGTTTGTATTTATGGTTGCTAATGGATTGCGAGTAACATGTGATTAATGTGTGAGGGATGAATAAAAGAGAAATGGTGGTTCACCACTGGCCACAAGTTGCACATTAAATATTTGATTAGCAAAGTAGCAATGTACAGCTCTAATAAAGAAATTCTCTACCTTCATAAGACATGCTAGGGCTGTTTTTAGTGCTGTAACAGGGCGCCAGGTGGTCTGTCAAAAATAGGTCACTGTGATTTTGCCAACTAAGACGTTCTTGCATTCCTTCTCCCTGAAATCAGAGGGAAATGATAGGTGAATAACACCAAACCCTGGTTTGTAAGCCTAAACTTGACATAAACTGTGAACTTGTTCCTCAAATCTGGGTAGCGTTTCCCAAAAGCATCGTAACCCTAAGTTGATCGTAGCTCCATCGGTAGCTATGGTTCTACGATCCACTTAGGCTTACGAGGCTTTTGGGAAACACAGCCCTGATTGGTTAATTGGAATGTTGTTCCAGGATCAGCAAAGATGTTGATCAAGGAACATGTTGTACTTGGTAAAGTCAGGTTCATCTCAAAAATATGAGAGAAAAAAAATGACAAATGTATTTTAACTATAAAACTAAAATCAATATAAAAAAATCTATAATAATTTATTTATTTATAAATGTACCCTTGCAGTGTGCATATTCATATATTTTTTCTTTAGCTTGCATAATGATTATATGGCAATATTAAATATAAACTTGAATTGGAACAATAAATTTGAATTGGAAATGTTTCTCTTATATTCTAATATTTGTTAGATGTGCTGTTAAGTATAATAATATAATATAAATTTTTTTTTTTTACAAATATTTTCCATATAATATTTTAATAATTTTATAATATTTATTTATTTCAGTTTAAAAATATTGATAATATAATGCCTGCTTTTCACAAAATTCATTTAAATTCCCTGGGGGGAAAAAAACAATCTCTGTCTACATTTTTAATGAAAATTCTTTTTGAATTTTCGGTTTTAATTAGAAATACATCATATGTAAAATGTGTTATGAATGGAGTTTCATGTGTGAAGGCTGACAAGCCTCTTTTGTGTTTCAGTGTTTGGCTTTAGTAAAAGCGAAGTGAAAAAAGAGAAGTTGTTTTCTAGATTACGTGTCATCCACACTAAAAAAAAAAAAAGAGTTTGTTTGTGAAACTAAAGTAGAGGGCTTTTTATTGTGCGTTTGTTATTGTCTTATTTCCGGCATGTTTGTCAGATCAAAATCACTTTCTCTCTCACTCGCCCTCCCCCGTCCTCTTTCTCTTTCCTGTTTGCTCATCCTTTGAAGTGATAGAGTGTGGGCTTGAGGGCCGAAGTGACTCCTGAGAGAAAGACAGAAATGGAGGATGAAAAAGAGAAGATGAAAGGATCTTTTGGTCTTGTAGAATAGGGGAGATGGATGGAGGGGGGTTTGGCGAATGGCGATGGTCTTACATTTTTGTTCCTCGACAGTTGAGGGTAAGCTAAGCCAAAGGGGGTCAAGGAAATGCTGACATGCTGAGGCAAAATCTCTGTGTCTAACTATGGGCTCCTCAATCCCATCGATCCAGAACTTCCTGCAGGAACCAGATTCAAACTTTCTTTTTATCACACACTACTAACTTATCTACAATTTTCAGAAAGTTTACAGTAGTTCAGTAGTAACAACTGTATAAATGTACTGTTTATTAAATATAGAAAATATAGTTAGCTACTTTCTGCTAGTAGCCTGACTGTTGTTTAACGTTGCACATTCTTTCCAGTCTGTTTGTTTCCTCATCTTAACAGAAACTCACCTCTTTAGCAGGATCTGGCCTAACAGGAAAGTCCAGACAGTGGATGCCTTCTAGTGTTGTTTTTTTATTCTTTCAAAATTCTTTCTATTTGTAATGTGCCTAAGAAACTAAAAAGCATTCCTCTAGCGCAAACAGTAGCATGGCGCTATGGCAACACCGAGGTCATGGGTTTGTTTCCCAGGGAATGCATGAACTGATAAAATGCAAAGTCGCTTTGGATAAAGGCTTCTACCAAATGCATAAATGTAAATGCAAAATCCCAGAGTTTGGTGAAAACATTTATCCAATATAGCATATGAGTTGAGAGAAATGTTGAAATTAGTTACATATAATATATACACTACCTTTTAAAGGTTTGGGTTGGTCTTTTTTTAAATGTTTTTGAAAGAAGTGTCTTATATTCATCAATGCTGTATTTCCTTGAAAAAATATTGTGAAATATTATTGCAATTTGGAAAAGCCAACTTACTGTTATGCTATTTTCTTCTGAGACTAAAATTTCCAACTCTAACTCCTCCTAGAGCTTTAACTCTACATACTCCAAACTCAGGTCAGATCTTCAGACTGTTCTGACTTAGTGTGCTATATCATTTCTAACTGATCGGACTTACGGTTTTCCTAAAAAAGACAGTTAAAGCATGGAAAAATCCCATTGACTTTCATTGACGGAATGTTCAAATGAGCCAAGACTGTTCAAACTCCAACTGTCAAAATTCTAATTTAAACTACGGAAACCCATTAGACTCAAAAATTCAATTAGACTCAAGTGCCATTCTATGTACTATTTCTAATCCATTGAAACTCATTCAAACTCATAAACTCATCTATCTATCTATCTATCTATCTATCTATCTATCTATCTATCTATCTATCTATCTATCTATCTATCTATCTATCTATCTATCAAAAAAAAATCTAGCAACACCCTATGAACCACCCCGAGTACCCTAGCAACCGCATAGCAACACCTTAGCAACCACCCCGAGTACCCTAGCAACCACATAGCAATACCATAGCGACCCCCCAAGTACCCTACCAACCACATAGCAACACCATAGCGACCACCCTCAGTACCTTAGCAACACCCTAGCGACCACCCCGAGTACCTTAGCAACCGCATAGCAATACCCTAGCAACCACCCAGAATACCTTAGCAACCATCCCGAGTACCCTAGCAACCATATAGCAACACCCTAGCAACCACCCAGAGTACCCTAGCAACCGCATAGCAAAACCTTAGCAACCACACAGAGTACTCTATCAAAATTACTAAACTAAAACTGAAACTTTCAAACTGAAAACTTTTAAAACTGGTTCAAACTTTCTGGACCGGCTTTTTCAAGCCAACTTAAAGTTTGTCTCAACAAACTTTTTTATCTAGTTCTAATATGATTTGCTGCTCTGAATATTATTAATGTTGAAAACAGTTGTTATTAATTAAAAAAAAAAATCACACTGACCCCAAACTATTGAACAGTAGTGTATTTATTTCATTCAATCCCAAAAATGTTTGTTAAATCTAAATAATAGCTTAGCAAAACACTAATGTCAAAATATTGATAGTCTCAGTCTTAGCCTCAGACTTCATGCTCATGATCCTTCAGAAATCATTTACTCAGACATCATCCCCTCAGACTGTTAGCTGAACGTCTGATGCATAAGACACACAAATTTGGAAACACTTCAGGAGTTTTGAAATCGTTATCTCATTGTATGAATTCTACAAGATTTCCATGAGACGTGTGTGTCACATTCTTTAACGGTCTTCCTGCAAACATACCTTGATGCCAAACCCTCTCATGGAAAAAGAAAACCGTCATGTTTACAACTGTGATCAGGATCAACTAAACTCTGGATTTTCAAAAGTATGTGAAGTATGTGGCATACACTCTTCAAAATACATCCAAGAGCTTTATACACCAGTCTGTTGTTGTAGGGACATCAACATTACATTTTCACACCCCTTAACATGACACTGAACAAAACAAACTGTGATTGGTTGCTTTACATGTCAGTCAGACGCCTCTTGGGCAGTCTTTGGCCAATCAAAGCTGCTATGAAATCCAGACCTTCTGTTGTCAGTTTGAAGGACTGGCTCTGCGAGACTATTGATATCTCTACTGAGCCAAGCCTCCCAAGTTATTCTCATAAGAAGTGCTATTTGTGTTGCTTTTTGGATATAGTGTCCCAAATCAGAGATTCAATTTCCTGTTATGATGCTGCCAGTGAAAGCTGCTGCCTATGTAGACAGTAGAAAACAAGGTGGCTCACTAAGATTTAGAGCATAGTTTATGCTTTTGGGCTATTATTCAGTTCGAATAATGGGATGGGTCAGTTTGAGATGTCACTCAAATGGGGTCATGGATAGACAATGGGGAGGAGCTAATGAGAATGTTCTGAAATATAATGCCTATGTTAGAATAAAAAAGATTTGAGAAGATCTGAGCTCTCAACACGCTTTCATCCATTAATGGTGACAGATGTTCATTATGAAGGTTTACTCAGTAACTAGACTGATTGTAAGGTAGCTGACAGATGTGTTTGTGTGTGTTTGTAAATGTGTAAACATTAAAGAAGGAGAACAGAAAGAAAAAAAGAGACAGAGAGAGAGAAAGGAGAAGTAAATAAGAAAACACAGACAAAGCAGGTATCCAAAAATAAATGTCTCATCTAACACCCACACACAGGAACGCATGCACCAAATAACCCACTAAATACAGACCCGCTTTTCTGTTTTCTCTTTCCACTGGTCTTACCACCCTATAAGGCAAGAGATTCATCAATCATGTCGAGACAAAATAGTGTCCGTTTACTGTCGACAGCTGACACTGTGTATCAGACCTGTTGAATGGGAAGGTTGTTGACACTGTGCATCTGCTAGAAATTAAAAACAGAGACTGATGAGGGGATCAGATGAGTGTTGTTGTTTTCTCACGCACACAGTCTGTCTGTGCTGCCCAGCGGACCTTATCTCCCCCTTGTCCATGTCTCCATCTCCGTACCACCTGCTGGGCTCGTCGGCACCTCTCCGCTGCTGGTGCCCGCAGCTTGTGCCACGCTGGTCACTACCATCTGGTGAATGTCAGCATGACTCCTGCCGCCCTGGCACAGAGTGGATGGCCAGGTGGTGCTTGTGCCACCCCTCCCCCAACACCCTCTCTTTCTTATTACAAGAATACAGTAATGGTTATAGGCTTGTCATAAAAGTCACCTTAAACTTGTTTATACTTCTCGAGCATATATAACTAAAGTAGGTTAAAGTCATCATGAAATCAGAATGGACCCTTTTAACTTTCTTATTGCATGTTCCTGGTCTTCTTCTAACAAAATATTTGTCGTTGTAACCTTTCGCCGAAATGTAATAACTTATACTCTTCTGAAATGGCCTTCTTTTCAGATGACATCACCAAGGCCACTTAAGTTCTAGTCTCAGCTTCAGACGTCACGTCCACGGACCGTTGGCTGAATGTCTGATGCATATGGCACACTTAACTGGAAACACTTCAAGATTTTTGAATTCGTCATCTGGTTGGTTGAATTCTGTGTCGCGTTCTTTTAACGGTCCGCCTGGAAACAAATGCTGTACCCCCTCGCGGAAGAAGAACGCTGTCGTGTTTACAACTGTGAGAATGAGCAGTGCCGCTAATGAACGCAAAGGACACACCCACCCCACCCCCTCCCTCTCTACATCCATAATCGTGCGTCATGCGAATGAGTCCCAAGATTTTAATATGCTATTATCAATCTAAAACATGCAGACAAAAATGGTAAAAAAATTCTAGGATTGACAACAACAGTAGGCTCATATGCGCTCCTCCATCAAAAGTATGTGAAGTTCGAGGCTTCGAGGATTGTTGCAGTAAACTTGCACAACGTTCTTGAATGAATAATTTATTAGATGCACGTCAGTCTGTTATTGTAGGGACATCGCCTCTAAACATGACAAAACGAACTGTGATTGGTTGTGTTACTGTCACGAATCCTTTCTGTTCTTTACCTGGACTATAAAGGACTCTCACTCACACACACTTTGCGAGGTCTTCTGTAACGAGGCGGGACTCA
Organism: Chanodichthys erythropterus; assembly: GCF_024489055.1. Classification (NCBI taxonomy): domain Eukaryota; kingdom Metazoa; phylum Chordata; class Actinopteri; order Cypriniformes; family Xenocyprididae; genus Chanodichthys; species Chanodichthys erythropterus. Next base: position 54,263,965 of record NC_090230.1, on the reverse strand, counting down.
GGATTGGATCCATGTGCAAGCTTTATTAAAGCAGAGTTTGTAGTTAAACAGGCAAGGGTCAAACAGTAGCAAACAGGTATGGCAGAGAGCAGGCAGAATCGTGATCTTTGAACAGGCAGGGAATCAGGACAGTCAGATATCATTCACAAAACCAGGAAACGATAAACAGTCCAAAAGGTCCAAAGGGCAGGCAGCAGGAATCGTACACGGGGAACAGACAGACAGGGAAAATAACGCTTGGAAATGCTACAGAGTAAACAAGACCTCGCAAAGTGTGTGTGTGAGTGAGAGTCCTTTATAGTCCAGGTAAAGAGCTTCAGGAGTATGTGGCAATAGGTGATTGGTGGAGTGAGTGCATGTGATAGGCAAGGAGGATGCTGGGAAGTGTAGTCCGGAACTGACTGAATTCGTGACAGTTACATGTCAGTCAAGAGTCCTCTTGGGCGGTCCTTTGTCAGTGAAAGCCGTGATAGAGTCCAGACCTTCTGCCGTCAGTCTGGCTATGCAAGACTACTTAAGTTCTAACTAACAGGTGCTGCTGATGTTTCAGGAGGAGAGAAGTCTGCAAACACACCTTAGGTTCTGGCTTGAACGCCACAATTCAATCAGTTCCTAATGGAAAATATTCCCGCTCTATGCTTGTCTTGTTGGATATCCTATTTCACATGGAAATATGTGACATTATGGAAATAAATGTCCTGAATTTAAAATAGCATTGCTGCTAAGTTTGAATGTACAAGCTAAAAAAGTCCAAGGGACACAAGAAGACCTTGCTGGTAAACCTTCTACTGCACACATGTTGATGGCACATAAAAAAATAAATAAAAAACCCCCCACATTTTTTTTGTTCATTCGGTAACATTTTATTGATAAAACATTTCTTTGACCCCTCCACCCTCTCCCAACACCAAAATATGTTTTCATTACTGTTTCATGGCAACATTGTGGCACAATGGTATAGAATCATATAGAAAATTATCATAAGACAATTCTCAGAGAGGATTTTTTGTTTGAAAAACACTTGAAAGACATTGATATATTGAATTACATGATTAATTACATTTATATAGTGCTTTTCTGGGCACTCAAAGCACTTTACATATTGAAGGGGGAATTTCCTCAACCACCACCAATGTGCAGCATTCACCTGGATGAAGCGACGGCAGCCATATTGTGCCAAAATGCTCACCACACACCAGCTTATTGGTGGAGAGGAGACAGAGTGATGAAGCCAATCAGTGTATGCGGATGATTAGGAGGCCATGATGGACAGAGGCCAATGGGCAAGTTTGACCAGGATGTCGGGGTTACACCCAAACATTTTTGAAGGACATCCTGGGATTTTTAATGACCACAGAGAGTCAGGACCTTGGTTTAACGTCTCATCCGAAGGACGGTGCTTTTTGACAGTATAGCAGGGGTCCCCAAACTTGTTCCTGGAGGGCCGGTGTCCTGCAGAGTTTAGCTCCAACTTGCATCAGCACGCCTTCCTGGAAGTTTCTAGTATGCTTAGTAGGACCTTAATTAGCTGCTTCAGGTGTGTATGATTAGGGTTGGAGCTAAACTCTGCAGAGACACGGGCCCTCCAGGTGCAGGAATGGTGACCCCTGCAGTATAGTGTCCCCATTACTATACTGGGGCATTAGGACCCACACAGACCACAGGGTGAGCACCCCCTGCTGGCCTCACTAACACCTCTTCCAGCAGCAAACTAGTTTTCCCAGGAGGTCTTTCATCCAGGTACTAGCCAGGCTCAGCCCTGCTTAGCTTCAGTGGGCAACTAGTCTTGCATAGGTCTGGTATCATGTAGTGTGTCATGTAGTGTGTCATGTCATATAAAGTACTTCATGTACTAAGATTTCACTCCGTACGAAACTTAAAAAACCACTTATCTGCTGTGAAATAGAGGTGTATGTTATAATTTTTGCACATCACTTTGGGTGTTCCTGCACACCCAGGAACCCTGCATCTTCCCTTCTTATAACACATTATTACCAATGTATTGTCCAAAACATCCTCGAAAAGTACCCCTTAACGCACAACGTTGCCCTGAGGCAACGAAAAGAAAAAATCATGTGCTCCTGTGACCATGTGCCAGAACAGGATGTCCCACCTTCAAATGGTGCTTGATAGTGAATTCCACACCTTACTGGAATGTTCTTTGGTACTTCTTCAACCTTTCTAATTGGTTATAAACATAGGGCTAAACATACATGATGTACTAAATATAGGGCTTAAGAAAACTTTCTGCTGCTTGAGGGCAACATAAAGTAGAGGGTGATTAGGCTTTGTCATTGATGGTCACTTGCAGGTCCAGTCTAGTTTAAGCTGGACTTTTACCTGGATGACCTAGTGATTATTCTTAGTCAAGTTGATCATGGCTGGTAAACCATTGTGGACAAGCCAAAAAAATAGCAACCATGATCCAAAAACCAGCTCAGCCTCTAGAAATTCATATGGGTCAGGAACAACATGAACACATGATGACTGAATTTTCATTTTTTGGTTAACTAGTTCTTTTTGATCTGTATTTTCCAGTGGGGTAAGGTGTATGAACATCAGATTTGTCCATCTAATTTGTGGATGTGCTACTGCTTCTGTTCAGGTAAATAAGTCGTTGCCGCCAGTATATTTGCTTGATTCCTCTTAGGTACATCTTCTTCTAGCTAGCTCTCTGGTTATTTTCACGTTCACAGCTTTGAAATGGCCACCTGTCATTTAGGTTAGGGGCCTACAACCCAGCTGTCAGCCTTACCCTTACTCAGTCTCTTTATCTCTCTCATTTATCTCCTCCTCTGAAGGTCTAACATCACCAGTACTCCCAGGCCCCAAGGGGCCAGTCATCTGGAATGGCCCTAATACAACTGGAAAATTGGCAAGTTTGGCTGGATCTTCGACTGAACTGAAGAAGGCCCTTATGTGGAAACCCTCTTAGTGCTTTTACTTGAACTGGTGTCAGCAGGCGGACAGGAAGTGCACTAGCACAGAGCTTTCAAATCCTTTCCTCCTCAAGAAGGACAGATAAAAGCTAACTCCTGAGGTCGGTGTTGAATGTCAGGCTTGTTGTGATACAATTGAAGAGGGAAGCGGTCCTATTGAGAGAAAGAGAGAGAGGTTGGGAAGGGGGAGGTGGGGGTATGGAGAGAGTGCTGGCCATCTGTGCCGCTTTTGTCCTGCTGTGTTTCAGGTAGGGGCAAGAGGAGGACTGTATGTTCTGGGTTTGGCAGGTCAGGATGGAAGACCCATGGGGGACAGACAACCCGATTGTCAGTCTTCGGCATCCAGTCATGGAGGTGTGGTGGAGAGAGCAGCACTGTCATATCACATATGGATGCAGATATGCACACACACAGTCAGTCAAATGACTTGCAAAATAACCAGTTGATTGCTTCTTGGACGCTTCCTTGCAGGGAACCGTTCAGTTTTGAAAAGGAAACTAGACTATTACATTGTACAAATGTGAATACTTGCAGCCACAATGCCAAAGATGTGGGTGGTTGCCAGAGCATTGCTATGCAATTTCTGGGGTGCCCTTGGTTGATATGGCTCGGGTCCTTTCAACTATGCAAGTCTATCAGACCTTTTCATCTCATTTTTGTTCACCTGGTTGTTAATCCAAAAGCCATGCAATTTTTTATCATACATGTCTGCAGCACAAGCATCTGAGATAAGTTACAATGTGAAGTTAAATACTAAGAGTTTGGCGGATGTTAGCAGAACCAACCTGGCCTCGTAGTAAGAAGTAGTATTTTGCCATCTTGCATGAATTATTACTAAGAAATCATACACATTACGTTGTAAAGAAAATGCAGTCTTACCTTTTTGTATAAGCCAAGTCATACAATGTCGGTTTTCACCATGCCAAATTATTTTAAGTTGTCATGAAAACGTGGAGCGAACCAATGAAAAATCATTCAAATGCTGAGGCAACGTGCATTGTAATATTTGTGAGTTGATTATTCAGCTGATGCAATATTACCTAAAGCGGCTTACAAAAGGAATAATTTGCATGGGTTAATAATACTAATTTTTTAATCACTATGCTACCAGCTATAACATCAACAAATCAGATAGGAATATGGAAGAGTCAAATCTGATTTTAAAATCTAGATGATGAGCATATATAAGAGCAAAATCCTGGGAATATTCCTTATTATCATTTGTACATCATTCCATTTTTGTGGCAGGAGCTATAATTTATATACTCAATCTATATACTCCATTTTATGCCTGAATACATTGTGATGCTCCGAGTCAGTTTAGAAACAGTTTTGGCACTGCAAAGGGAGGGTCTGTTGTAATCTAATTATAATATTGCAGGTTGAAGCTCACTAATTTATGCAAAAACATGAATATTTATTAGATTATGCCATCTCTTATATAGATGACTGGGGACATTATGTTGTTCTAGAGGGGAGGGGTGTCTGTTTAATAGAGAGTTATATTATGTTTCATTTTACTTAATGAAATCCAGCTGTATACATTTATGATGACACATAGAGAAGTGTTTGTCCTTTAAGGACAGTATGCTCTTTTGTTCTAGTGTGTAAGCAGCAGAGACACTTAGTATCACACAAACACACCCTTTAAATGAACAGGAATTTAAACTGTAAGCTGTGTGTATATGTGTGTGTCTGTAGCCCTGGCATGTTGTTCTACAGGAGAGACCAGACTAATGTGTTCAGCCTTGCTTTGAAACGGCCAAAGAGGTGTTTTCTGAAAGACTGCTCTGAGAGCCAGAGTATTCTGCATTCCTTGTGGCCTTCCATACTAGAACAGTACTGATTTATTCTCAATGCACACATACCTGTTTTCATACCCTTGATTGGATTATGCAGTTAAGCTCTGGGTTGAACAGATTCATGTGCTTGTCTGGGAACTGATTGATAAACATTGAAGTCACTGTGTATCTCGTCAATCATACTCACCTTACTGGATTGTTATGTAGCTATTTGACAAGATGTGCTATATGGCCAGCAACACAGCTAAAAGAAGAGTGAATCTGAGACCTCTCATCCAAGCTGAGCAGGCTATGAGGAGATGATAGTGTCTTACAAATAGTCTACTTTATATTTCATTAAAGGTGCAATATGTAATATTTTTGCAGTAAAATATCCAAAATAAACTAGGCCAGTGTTATATATTTTGTTCACTTGAGTACTTACAATATACCAAATGTTTCCAACTATTTGTAAATCGTGAGAAAATCGCAATTTTAACTAAGGCTCCGGGACGTGTGAGGAGTCGCCTGTCAATTGTGTCATACCCGCGTTACCCTCGGTCTGTCTTGGTTTCCATTTTTATTTTGTAGAAACCATGGAAACACCAAAGACACTTTAAAATATTACACATTTTTCGATTTACCATGCTTTACCATGCCTCAGAAAAACACTATTTTCTCAAGTAGCTAACATAGCATAATTAGATTAAGCTTTATTTTTATTAACAGTAATACATAATTTTCTCCATTATACAATACGTTTTAAAATTAATTGCATGCATTTATCAACACAAGACATCCATTATTTAATATAGGGCTGGGCGATATATTGTATGCTTTTGTCACGCGCATTTCGTCAGTAAAGCCGGTTCCTTGATTACCGCTAAATCGCCATCACCTGCTTTCAAATGGAGCGCCATTTAATAGACAGAGCCGTGTTCAATATCGACGGCGATTCATATCGATATTGAACGTGATATTGCGTGGCTTGTCAGCATTCGATATATCGCAAAAGCATTCAATATCGCCCAGCCCTAATTTAATATGATATTCTAAAATTGATCTATCTTACTGCAGTGGCAGTGTGCAACAGTGTCTCACAGCAGCTGCCGAGCGAATACACAGAGTAATGTTATAACATCTTTTTCAACACTCTCAAATGTATCTAATATTATAAACAGAGCTGTGTTACCTCATACTCATGACCGGAAAAGCGGAAGCGTAAAAGTTCTGCTGCTCGTGATGCATGTGTTGTGCAATCGCTCCAGCGGCCTCATTCAGCTCCCACAACACTCGGTCCGTACTACTGCTTCATACTACAGTAAAGTTAATAATCGTATCCATGAACACGAGTTCTTCCCGATTCCAATCCCTATTCTTTTGCACCGTCTGTTGAGGTGAAGACCACATGTCCCAAGATTCCGCTCTAAAACTTGGCGTCATCAAGCTACGTCTTTGTTTTGAATAGGCCTCTAGCGACCTCAAGCAGACAAAATTATTACACATTGTACCTTTAATTTATTTTAAAGCTGCAGTCCGTGATTTTTCCTCTTTGTCGCCATCTCTGTTTGAAACCTGCAATTGCAGTCATATGAGGAACAGTTATCTGTATGTGCGTTGTGCACCGGCACAGCTCGTCAGCGCAAATTAATCTAATGTTTGCTGTCAGTCACCGCACCGGTGTGGACACTGTAATTCAGAATCACAGATTCTACGTCTTGAAAGTGTGACCAATATAAGAATTTTCACTGGAAAATATCATCTGAACAAGTAAGTAACATGTCTGCCACTTTTGTTCTGACCAACTGAGGAAAAAAGCATTAGGCCTACAATAAATCGTGCTGCCAATTATGATTAAATCTAATGATCGCTTAGCTCGGATCATGCCAAACCATGCAAATTATTATTATATTGTTCTCAAATTGTTATTGTTAACAATATCAGCATTGCTTGACTATGTATTTAGTGTGTATTAGCGTTACCTGTAAATTTCAATTTCTGTAGTCACTCCACAGTCCAAAGTCTTTTGCTTTTTGGCTACGGGTGAATCTCCAATTGTCACTGATGACTGTCATTTGGATCTTTCTGGATTACAATCCGCCCATCAAAAGCTGGTGTGTGGTGAGCGTTCTGGCACAATATGGCTGCCATCACATCATCCAGGTGAATGCTGCACATTGGCGGTGGTTGAGGAAAGTTAAAGTTTAATTATTTCAGCTGCTGTGAGAAAAAGTTATAAATGTGCCGCTACCGGCAGCATCCTCACATGATATAACTGGCTAGCCTCTCGACGGGACTCCTTCCTTTCTGTTTACGGACGTGACGTAATGACGCACAGAGGAACTGCTGCATGCTCAAATTTCCAGCGGAAATCCGCCATGTCGCTCTTATTATAAAACATTATTACAAGCTTACTGTTGTGAATCGAGACAAGATAATTAGTTTTGAACACTGGCTGGTTATGTACTTGTTCAAAAATTGATTTTGGATAATTTTTAACCAAAAAAAATTTGCGGACTGCAGCTTTAAAAATGGTGAAGTTAAATACATGGTGGTTATTTTAAGTTCTTGTTTCAAATATAACAATTCTATCTATCTATCTATCTATCTATCTATCTATCTATCTATCTATCTATCTATCTATCTATCTATCTATCTATCTATCTATCTATCTATCTATCTATCTATCTATCTATCTATCTATCTATCTATCTATCTATCTATCTATCTATCTATCTATCCTCAGTTTACCACTGCATTCTTAGTGGATTATTTGAGTAAGCTCTGTAATAACTAAGTAATCATGCTTGATAATATTTGATAAAAATAGGTGCAATGACAAAATGGTCTGGGCTCTTCCTTTAAATACATATTTGGAAATTTTCCAGAGCATAAGGCAAAGATAAACTTAGCCTCAATACTTAATAATTCGAAAGATAACACTGTAAGACAGTCAAATGTTTCACCAGGTGAAACAGTGTAACACTGTATCAGTTGTTGCAGAGCAGCAGCCCTCCAATTAGAGCACGCGCATATCATGACGTGAACGCGCCCGTGGTCCAAATACTTGAGACAGTTGGAAAGCAGATAGAGAGACAACCGGAGAAAGAAACACTTGACTGGAGGTATATCGGTCCAGCGGGGGAATACGGCCAACGAGACCACGGTAATTCATCTTGTTCGGGACGCTTTAAGATCCTACGATGCGATAGGAACACACATATGGGTTTAAAGCGTATCGTGTTGTTGCGATGACTGTTTCATGTGGACATCATCTGTGTCTATCCGCATATGTGCTGCTGGTATTAGTTAATGTAGCTACGGTATCTGCGGATCTGAGCGCATCTATCGACCACCGCGATTCGTAGTTTTAACTGCAAATGCCATCGTATCTTTATTTGATGCTTTCAGGCAAGGCAATGCAGTCGCTCCTCGGACGATGGTTTTTGTATCGGCTTTCAAATGGATGAATTACATGCACGCGCGTGCATTTAACTTCACCTCGCGCTTTCAGATGCTGCATTTTGGTAGGCTATATTGAGGTTGTGCTGGTGCATCTGCTGTAGCTGAATAATTTATTAGGCTGTGTATCTGGGGCTGAAGGAGAGAAACAAAAACTCGCTTGTTATGTGAGACTATTTTAATTGAGGTGAAGGCATCAATCGCTTTGCCAAAATAAACTTTGGTTGTTAAACTGTGTAATTTTGCTGTGAAGTACCAAGCGTGCCATTGTCAAGTGTGTGAAGTGGTGGTTTGTTTGCTTTAACCTTTTCTATTGTCCTTTAAACTGCACCCACTTGTGAGGCTACATGGGGCAAATCTGACCTAAATTGATTATAGAATATAGATTATGTTTTAACCGATTACTTTATATATTTTAGTGTGTAGGCTACTTAAAGTAGCACACATTTTTATATAGAAAATAAACAGTTTAATAGAGTAACACAATTTGAATACTTTGGGACACAACTGTGACTGAAGTGGGACAAAAGTGTTTTCTATTTAATTCATAGCTATTTGGCATTTCATAAATCTCATGTTTTTATAAAATAGCATTTGCATTTTCTGCTTTTAGGAGTTTAGGAACACTGTACATCTCAGAGATAATATTTTAGTTTTCTATTAGCTCACACAAATCTGTATTGTGAGCAGTCATAGAAACACTTTGCATATTCACCACATCCAATCAATTTCTCACAACTTACTCAAAACTATTTGTTGCAGCAATAATGTTTAGGAAAAAAATGATGTAGGCATAATGGTTTTGTTGTTATATAATATATTAAGAGAAAATAACATCCAAGAGGCTTTTTACATCAGGGACAGTCCTCTTGTATCCTCATAGGGAACAGTAGGATATGTGTGAGGGTGTAATTATTAAAAAAAAAAAAAAAAAAAAAAAAAAACATTTAATATACATTTATCATAAATTTGTTTTTATTAAAAACGTAAAAAATGAATTATATATTTTTCATGTTTGTGTAACTAAATAGCCTACTTTTGTATATATATATATATATATATATATATATATATATATATATATATATATATATATATATATATATATATATATAGGGTAGCCTATAGAACATTCTAATAATTAACACCTATACCGTATAGGTGTTAATTATTATAAGGCTCTGTACCTTAGGCCCGGGCATTTGCAAATGCAACCTGACAGCATGTCAAAATTCCACTAAAACGATCCTGTAAATATTCTACATGCAAAATGTAATGCGGTGATAACCACGGAAGATCGATGTTGGGAAACTTGCGTAGGACAGTCCACTGTCCTCCGCGTGAATAATGAATTGAGCTCGTGCACGCTTCTGCGCGTTCCTCATTCATCTCAGTGCGCGTGAGTGAGAGGTAGCAGGCGGAGTGCGAGTCCTGCTGACACCACAATATTAGTCTGAACGTCGACTCCTACACATTCAGTATACATTTGGATTATTAAACATTTCGTCTTTCACCAGTAAGTAGCGCTTTTGAGTCTTTCTGTGCTCGTGTTTGCGGCTTTTCCTCTGCGAGCCCTGGAGAAACGGGGTTGAGACTCTCGTTTGGCTCAGCGGTTGCGACAAGTTTCATTTAAAAAGTTGCTTTCTCTTTCTCCAGCGCTAAAAAGAGCTTTCCTCTCCCTAATTTAGATTTGTTTGCAAGCACATGCTGAATGTTGTTTTATGAACTGCACGTTTACAGCCGGTTGTTCTTGTTTTGAATGTGGTAAGAAACTGAAACACGCTGTTGTTTTATGTCCGTTAACCTGTGTCAGTGGTGAATGCTATTATTGATGGTTAGTGCTGTGGGATTGTTTCGTTATCTTTTTCCAACAGAAACGGTTATGTAGAGTCGGTTAAGTAAGGGTTTGTAGTTATCTTGCAGCAGGTGTATTGCAGAGGGACTTCCGCAGTTTCACACCCGTCTATTTTGTACTAGCCATGTGAACGAATCCTTCTTGTGAGGCGGATCTTTCAGTGAATTGATTGAATCGGTTCACATGACCGTTTGGTACGAAACACCCGCGAATCAGACTGAATCGTTTCGAACGGTTCTGGAGTCAATAGCTGACCGACTCATTTGAACCGAGAATAGTCTTACGGGAATTACCGACTCGTAATGAGCCTAGAAGCGATGAGTGAGCTGATTAGAGCTGAGCATAGAGCAAACCGAAGAACTGATTGATGGGGCGGGACGTTACTTTAATAGACGAATAGCAGAAATGTTTTTTTTTGTTGTTGTTGTTAAAATACTCTCCAAAAATATACTATTAATGTTTTTCTTAAAATATTTTACCATGGTAACCGAAGCATTCCCACAGCCGTGAAAAACCTGGAACAAAAAAAAAACGAGTCATGGACATTTTTTATTAATTAATTAATTTATTTATTTTTTTACAAGTCTATTAATACAAATTTAAAGAGAAATAATATGCTTGTTAGATGTAGTTATGTAATGAACCACTGGAACAATTATGGAAAATTGACCAAAAATTGTGGTAACTGAAGTCTGTAACCTGCCAAAATACCATAGTACTGTAAAACCATAATAACTAATGAATCCTTCAGAATTTTCAAATCACTGTTATTTAACTTTTATTTTCACAAACCACAGCTGTAGTAACTAATATTTTTGCAAAAATACCATGGTTAAATTTTTGTGTAGGCTACATAAATCAGTTTTTGCTTCCTCCTAATGTTAACTTGTTACACAAGTATGATGAAGTGAGTTTGTTTGACTTCATCCATAACCATATTGGTGTGTGATCTGTATGATCCTGAATATCCACTTTCCTTTCTTTCACAAGAACAAAGAGCATAACTGTGATGCTTGTTTCCTCATGCGATCAGCTCATGCGTCGCTTCCGTCTCTCACAAACACGCACACACTGTTCTTTCTCAGCGACACACGCTGCTGTAGCCCAGCATCTGAAATGCTTTGGAAATTGCTTGGCACATTGTCTGAAAATAGCTTGTGGCTATCACATATTGCCTCGGGTTGAAATGCGAAAGATTGCACTAGTTTGTAAGGACCGAATTCCCTTGAGAGAGAGAGACAAGTTGAAACGTATTTATTTTTCATTTCTGTGCAAGTCTAAGCTGTTTGTGCCAAAACAAAAGTTTGAAAACACAGATATAAACTGTGGTGTGTTACATGGTGATGTTCATTGTATTGACTGTAAGGTGTTGGTTATGGAGTCTAAAACGGTGTTTCTTAACCGGTGAGCCATGACCCAAAAGTGGAGTGTGTTGTCAAAGAAGCAACAACAAAACTTGGGGGACATTTCCTCTACACCATTTTCAACTAAAACTCAAGTTAAAAGTACAACATTTAAAAAAAACCCTGCATCTCTAGACCTTGCGTTTTTTTTTTCGTTCCACTGACCTGTCTCGCTTTGTCCTGATTCAGAATTTGCTGTCAGATGATATCCATGTGAATATTTTAATGTTATTTTTGTAATTTATCAGGGCTGTTTCACAAAGAACATTTATGTGGTTAAAATTCTGAGCATGCAACATTGTAGATACATTCATTGTCATGAAATTACTTACAGTGGCATGAAAAAGTATGTGAACCACTTGCAGAATCTGTGAAAATGTGAATAATTTTAATAAAATAAGTGAGATCATACAAAATGCATGTTATTTTTTATTTAGTACTGTCCTGAGTAAGATATTTTACATAAAAGATGTTTGCATTTAGTTCACAAGACAAAACAATAGCTGAATTTATTAAAATAACCCCATTCATAAGTATGTGAACCATTGATTCTCAATACTGTGTGTGGTTACCTGATGATCCATGACTGTTTTTATGTTTTGTGATGGTTGTTCATGAGTTTCTCGTTTGTCCTGAGCAGTTAAACTGAGCTCTGTTCTTCAGAAAAATCCTCCAGCTCCTGCAGATTCATCAGTTTTCAAACATTTTTGCATATTTGAACCCTTTCCAGCAGTGACTGAATGATTTTGAGATCTGTGTTTTCATACTGAGGACAATTGAGGGACTCAAACTCAACTATTAAAAAAGGTTCAAACATTCACTGATGCTCCAGAAGGAAACACGATGCATTAAGAGTCGGGGGGTGAAAACTTTTGAACAGGATTAAGATGTCACAGTTTTTCTTATTATAATTAAATATCATTGTTTTTCATTTAGTACTGCCCTTCAGAACCAACAGAAGATACTTGCATGTTTCCCGGATGAAAAATTAAGTACAATTTACCTTGATATTTGAATTCAAAAGTTTTCACCCCCCGACTCTTAATGCATCGTGTTTCCTTCTGGAGCATCAGTGAATGTTTGAATCTTTTTTAATAGTTGACTTTGAGTCCCTCAATTGTCCTCAGTATGAAAACACAGATCTCAAAATCATACAGTCACTGCTGGAAAGGGTTCAAATATGCAAAAATGCTTGAAAATTGATGAATCTGCAGGAGCTGGAGGATTTTTCTGAAGAACAGAGCTCAGTTTAACTGATCAGGACAAACAAGAGACTCATGAACAACCATCACAAAACACAAAAACAGTCGTGGATCATCAGGTAACCACACAGTATTGAGAATCAATGGTTCACATACTTATGAATGGGGTTATTTTAATAAATTCAGCTATTGTTTTGTCTTGCAATCTAAACGCAAACATCTTTTATGTTAAATATCGTACTCAGGACAGTACTAAATAAAAAACAGATTCTGCAAGTGGTTCACATACTTTTTCATGCCACTGTAAAAGTACCAGTGAATTATTATTGCTATTAATAAATTGTGTTATGTCGTGTTAGCTGGGAAGGATTTGCATGCATGATGTTCATTCTATCAAGATCAGTGTTCATATATTTTATTAAGAGTTTACCATGGTAACTGTAGTTTCCGTAACCTTAAACCAAAATACAACAAATTCTATATTTCTGATGACAGTGGTGGCTCATACCAACTTACTAACTTTATTGTTTTAAAAAAAAAACAGTTTGGGTCTGCTATTTAATATCCTTACCTTATACTGTTTATTCATCAGTGTAAGTGATGCTCTTACATTTTATGTGTATGTTAAGTAAAGTAGGGATGATATGTGCGCGTGTTAACCATTTTTGAGATATAAATTAGCTTGGTTCAAATTCTTAAAAATTTGAGTCACTGCTTAATATCCATGAGTTATTGTGAGTCCCATGGCCAAACCAGTTTGAGATCCACTGGTCTAAAATACTGTTGGTTTAAAATTTATTTTGTACAGTGTGACATGCGAAATGGCTGTCGCACAGTCTGTCTTTTCCCCCAAGATTTTACGGGGGTCATATCGTAGAGGACAGAATTTTTTTTTTGCACCAAATAAACCTGCCTTAGGCTCTATGAATCTGATCTTTGATCATCCTGAAGATATATTCTACCCAGAGAAGAGATGACTGATGCTCGGGAGGTCAAAGTGTGGATGTCTCTTCACTCTTTGCCTTTGTTTCTCCCAGGCTTAGTCTCTGTTATGTCCCACATCAGTCCCAGAGGTCTGAATTTGACTCTCACGGCCTGTTGCAAGGGTTAGTGCTTGAATAATCATTAAAGATTTTTTTTCCTGAGGGCAATGGGAGTCAACGGTGGTAGATGTAGCTGACTTTTCAGCATCGTTAGGTCACACTGGCTGTCTGTGGAGATTTAGAGAGGCAAAATAAACCTGAATATAAATTTGTCTTTGTCAATTTATTGACATTCCTCCACAGTCTTAGGTTAATCTTAAAATCAACATCAAATCAAAATGGACCTTGTTTAATTTTCTTAATGCATGTTCCTGGTCTCGTTGCGCAAAATTCATTGGTGCATGCTATTCCAAATAAAAAGAAATTGTTTGTCTGCAGTATGTAATCTTTCATAACTCACTCTGCCTCGTCTTTCCTCTTCGGCTGACGTTACAGACTCAAGCTGTCTTCAAAGCTTATTTATCTTATTTGAAATGGATACATTTATTTATGTTGTAGTGTTTACTTCATTTTGCTTGCTAGAGTTTTAGTAAGTTGATGTTTAGACTATGTTTTGGGATTCTTTTTAGTGCATTTTTTAGTCGTTTTTTAAAAAGTCTCTTATGCTCACCAAGGCTGCATTTATATGACCCAAAATATAGTATTAACAGCAGTAATATTGTGACATTACAATTTAATTTTATTTATTTATTTTTTTTTTTTTTTGTGATCAAAGCTGAATTTGGCACCAGTGTCATTACTCCAGTCTTCGGTGTCACATGATCCTTCAGAAATCATTCTAATATGATAATTTGCTGCCCAAGAAATATTATCAATGTTGAAAACGGTTGTGCTGCTTAATATTTTTGTGGAAACTGAAAAAAATCAGGATACTCTGCTAAAATATAAAGTTCAAAAGACATTTTTTTTAATAGGAATCTTTTGTAACATTTTAAAGTTCTTTACTGTCACTTTTGATCAATTGAATGCATCCTTGCTGATTAAAAGTATATTGATAAGTTTTTTGAATGGTAGCTTGTATAGATAACAATAGAGTGGTTAAACATTGTGCATGTTTATGTATTTTTCAGCTACAAAATGGCTATGCAATCTCTATAAAATTACTTAAATTCACATCCAATAATCAGAAATGATTTGAAAAGTCATGGAAATTTGGTCAAAAAGTGTGGGAACCCTGTAACCTGCCAAAATACTACAGTTACTACTGAAAAACCATAATAAATGAATCAGGGTTCCTTCAAGCTGTGTAAAGAGCTGTAAGAATCAATTTGTCACTTGTTATTTGTAGAACTATTCATTTCCAGTGTTGAATGTAATCTTCACTTTTCACTTCATTTTATTATATTTATGTATTGGGATTTTTTTTCATAGTTTTTGCCTGTATATTCTATAAAATGCCAATAGTGCCTAAAATAGATTTGCAGAATATTGGCTGTTTGACAGAATGAGGTGGCATTCACCTGATGAAGTGTTTCTTCATCTTTCTCCCTTGTTCTCTCACTCTTTCACCTTTTTTCCCTCCATTGCTCTCCAACCGATCGGAGCTATTCTTGGCCTGCTCTCTAGCTGATGGGAAAAGCTGACATTGCTAACAGAGGGGGAATTTGAGCTCGACTCAAGCCAAAGCTCTCTTCCTCCTCCTGAGCCTGTGCACCAGACACCATCCACCCCTCTGCCGTCTGCCACTGCCGCCATCAGGACATCTGATTTACTGTCTGCTGTTTGCATGACAAAGAAAGCCTTTCTGGTGAGAGTGTTTGAGAAAGGGAGAACCAAACAGAGAGGAAGAAGCTCTCCTTTTTCCAAAAGGAGAAGTATATTTAAATAATTTTCCCTCTACTTGAGGTCTTTAGACTGCCTGAGGTCTTCTGCTAGCAGCATTAACAATTGTACATTGTTTATTGCTGGTTTGGCAATAACCAAACGGCAACCAGTTACAGGCATTACATCCCACTGTGCCAACTGAGTTTGGCCCGTGACTTGGTTGCATCTTGGCAGCTGAATTTAACTCCGTCTGACTAATGAGGAGAGGTGAACAATGCCATAAAAGAACTGGCATGTAGCGCAAAGTCAGAATCTAGCAAACAGCAAAGCAGCTACAAAGAAATCTGCTGATTTATTCATTATTTTATTTTATTTATTTGGGTTTTGCCTTTATTAGGCAACAGTGGGGAATTAACAAAAAAAGTACAGGAAGAGAGAAGGGCAGGTAAAAGATATGACCCAAGCCAGACCTGAACCCGGTTACCCTATGAGCACAATATACCTTTATATTACAGTGTACATAATTGGTCCAAACTTCAAACTAAGCAATTCTAAACAAAATTATTTTACTATATTATTATACAAAAAATACTTTTAATATTTAATACTTTAATAGAAATACTTGTTACATTACACAAAAATACTTTAAAAAAAAAAAATTCATTCATTAAATAAACTTAAAATAATCATACTATATGGATCATAAGAAGACATGTCTTTGAATTTGTGCTTAATCAAATCTTTTTATATTGCATTGCATTCAAACTGCAAACTTACAATTAAGATAAAATGTGTTTTCCTGTGGCGTTGTAGCTCTTGTGGCAGCACTAACAGAGGTGCAGGAAATGCTGGTCCATGCTCAATTTGCTAGATAATTGTTAGTTGTCCAATTTAGTGAGCTGCACTGTTGCTAAAGACTTCGGAATGACATTGTGTGACTCTTGTCTGATAAATGGGTTTTGGAGTCAAATGGAGCAAGTGGAGAGTAGGGTACAAGTGTACATTTAGTTGTGAGTGCATACTGAAGGAAGGGCACCATGGGATTGGAGCTCCTGAGGGGGTGTGCAATGGAAAAGTGCCCTGCGCTGTGTCAACATGCAGTTTGTGTATATGTGCGTGTGTGAGTGGTTTTAAGGCAGCTGATGTGCTGACAGGAGCAGCGGAAATGGATCCAGCGATGAGCAGAAACCAGATCTAATGCATGCATGAGGAAGGAATGGCCTTGTAAGGCATCTGAGAGTCAGAGAGAGAGAGAGAGAGAGAAAGAAAGAAAGAGAAAGAGAGAGAGAAAGAGAGAGAGAAAGAGAAAGAGAGAGAGAGAGAGAGGCGCACAGTGGGTCACCATTCCCTGAAGACAGACATACACAGACACACACACACATTCAATAGAACAGCAGCATTTCTAAACAAATCATTAACTGTACCACACAAGCTATAAAATAATAAATTTTGCATTATAAAGGTATTTAAAACCAAAGATTAGTGTTTATGTGCTGTTGCTTTTGATTTATTGAATTTGCAAACATAGTAATTAAATGCTGACCTGGGAACAGTTCCACTTATAAAGTATTGTCTCACATTAAAACCTTCTTATATGGTCAGAATTGAAACACGTGAACAGTGTCTTTTATGCTCGTTAATATTTGAAATTAGGTGCCGTACTTTGCAGATCATGAATAAAAAAAAAACATGTATTTGGGAGCTATTTTTCAATATTTGAAGTTTTTGTGTACCTTTGTATACCTGTATAATCGATTTAAAAATACGGCTGTCAATCCAGAAACTTTGTAATATACTTGGCAGCATGGAAAAACTAAACTTGTATTCAGATTGTGAATGGCTAATAAACAGAAAACAAGAGAAGAGCCTCTCTTTATAATCACTAAGGCTGTCAATCTCTAAAGCACAAGCTCACTGAATTCTGGACTCATGAAAGCTTCTGTTATAATAAAAAAAGCTGTCTCAGTTGAACATTGAATATCTTATTTACATTGTGTTTACACTTTGTTGGTTATAATGAAAGGATTCACGAGTGTGGAACAAAAATCCTTATGCGTTTTCGACGGTGTTTCGGTGTAAGCAGATTCAAATTAACTTATTAACACTTCTGATAGGCCACTGTGTTCAAGCATTTAACAGATATGATTGTGATTGGCTAAAATTCTCAGCGCTTGTAAAAACACACTATAAATAAATACCTTTGACGTTCAGAGAGTGCTCAAACACACACAAATGAACAAATGAGAGCGTTTGAAAGCAGTGTCTATCAGCGCGGGTACTGACCCAATACTCATTACTACTGGTAACTTTTTTTTTTTTTTTTTTAAGTACATACTGGTAGTGTTTGACAACCTTAGTATGAGCAACAGTACTAGTAAGGTACTATAAATGCATTTTGGTGCGCAGTGATGAATGAGGAAGAACTGGATGTTATCGGTCTCTGCAAGACTATCACAAATACACACAAATTCCTCAGTGAATTTAGTCAGCGAAAACCGACAGAGTATTTTAGGATACATATTTGTTTCCTTCAGTGAGACAAATTTACTGCCTCTTTCGAAACACCTGTTTTTTTATTAGCCTGATAAGATTTTTCAGATTATAAGATTCGAATGGTGTGACAATATCTCTGTTCCAAAACCTAGGAGGCATGTATGCAGGAAGGGATTTTGCATTAAAAACATTTAGACAAAGCACAATGGAATGAAGAGGGATCTCAATCAATGAGTTTTTTGAAGCAGTGCATTATGGGATTGCATTATCATTAAGGATAGACATTAAGGATACATGCTACGTTGCCTTTTATTTTGATTGTTTGTTGCTGTCTAAGTAGGCTGCTCTCCAAGTTTTGAAACAGCACTCTGGTCACTTGAATGTTATTGCATGTAACAATTAATCCCCATTTGACCTCCTTGTTAAAAAAATGTCATGGCTGATATAGATATTCAATTAAAGGCTGGAAGGCAGAGTGCTTCCCCATCAGATAGTGTGTGTAATTTAATAAGGGAGGTTTCCAGCACAGTGGCATCACCAGGACGATTTTTATGAGCGATATAAAGAGATAGAAAGAAAAAGAGAAGGTTAGATGAAGAAAAAGGAGGGGGTGTAGGACACTTTGATTTGTTCTGCCTTGATGGTCGTCACCCCTGTGCCTCCACAGAGAATTAACCAATTAGGCTGCGCCTGGTGCGTTTGCTGGCCACACTATTAGATAGATGAAAGGAGCCCTCTGTTTAGCCTATAAATGAGTGAGCAGAATATTGATAAAGACAAGTGAGGGTTATTGCGTTCGCCCCACCACGCTTGTTCCATTGTGCCGTGATACAGTACTGCACGGTTCTTTTCATCCCACAATACCATGTGTGTGAGTTATGGTAGTGAGAATTAAGCTGCCAGACATAATTGTAGGAAGTGATTCGCTCTGAATTGTACTTTTGTGACGGAACTGCACTTATCTGACACCGATCTTATTCACTGTTCTCGGAACAGTTGTAGCGGCTGTTGGAAGCCCTATAATGACTGTCGGTCTGTTCATTAAGGATAATTGGTAATGTTGCTTACTTCGGGGCGTGTGTGCGGGTGTGTTGAAGTCATAAGTGTATGGGTTATAAATAAAAGACCAGGCTTCCAGTGATGTATTCTTGATATGAAACCCTATACAAAAATTCCATCACAAAACAAATGCATATGGCTGCAGAACTAATCTTATTAAATACCATTATAGTAATATCTGAATGACTTGGTGGATTTTTCAATAAACCAGTTACTGATATGGCCATTGTGTTCTTGAGCGCAATGGCGCATCAGAGAATTTAAATTAATCCGTAGGCCAGTCCTAGCTGGTTGTATTGAGTCAATTTTATGATTTCTTACGGTGTTATTTTAAGCAATACTTTGTTGTCCAATTAGTTGGGTGGTGGCAATTTGCATCTGCAAGCTCTGTAAGTACTCTGTAAACAGACCAAAATGCACATTGTTAATTTCTGTTCCTCCTGCCAAATTTAGCCAACAACCCCTCACTTATACTTGCTTGAAAGATTATTAGTCTGTGTGAATGTATTAGTTCATAATTACAGACACAGCCTTCATGTTTTCAGTTTTCCCAAAGCCACGTTTCTGTTGCTGTTTCACTCCAATACTCGTGAGAGTGGTATGTTCATGTATCCCTGTGTTTCACGTCACATCAAACACTGCATCAAAACATCTCTTACTTTTCCACCTACATCTACAGCTCACTTGAGTTTCCTTTTTAAAGGTGCCCTAGAATTAAAAATTGAATTTATCTTGGCATAGTTAAATAACAAGAGTTCAGTACATGGAAATGACATAGAGTGAGTCTCAAACTCCATTGTTTCCTCCTTATATAAATCTCATTTGTTTAAAAGACCTCAGAAGAACAGGCGAATCTCAACATAACACCGACTGTTACGTAACATTCGGGGTGTACGCCCCCAATATTTGCATATGTCAGCTCATGTTAAAGCATTAGACAAGGGCAGGACGTCTGGATGAGCACAGCTGAATCATCAGACTAGGTAAGCAAGCAAGGACAACAGCGAAAAATGGCAGATGGATTTGGAGCGCGTGATTTAAAGGGGCAGTTAAAAAAATTTATTAAAAAAATCTATGGGGTATTTTGAGCTAAAACTTCACAGACACATTCAGGGGACACCTTAGACTTATATTACATCTTTTGAAAAGACGTTCTATGGCACCTTTTAAATCTCATTAAAAAAAAAAATTATACCTCCTGTATTTTATACTTTTTTTCTATTTGTATTTAAACATTTTTTTTTTCTTTTTATTTAACAGACTACTTGGTAACTGGTAAGAGAAACACATTCACTCATGTGAGCTTAGTTATTATATTAGCCTACATTTGATTACCCCATTACAATAGTCACTTTACAGTTTACAATTTTACATATTAAGGTGCATTTGATGTCCAACAAATAATTAATCAAACTGTATATTTTAGTCAGAATTATTGTGCTCTGTCTGTTTGGTGCATATGTAAGTTAAGCGGAGACTCAATCGCATAAGGCTTGTCAACTCCTGACAGCAAATT
The DNA here is from genome assembly GCF_024489055.1 of Chanodichthys erythropterus. Classification (NCBI taxonomy): domain Eukaryota; kingdom Metazoa; phylum Chordata; class Actinopteri; order Cypriniformes; family Xenocyprididae; genus Chanodichthys; species Chanodichthys erythropterus. Next base: position 54,243,448 of record NC_090230.1, on the reverse strand, counting down.
GGAAATATTTGCATGAATTCCTAACATTTACATGTGGAGAATATTATACCTATGAAAAGTAAGTTATGCTCTGAGGAAAACAGCACATCTCAAACAAATTAAACTGTACTGTAGTGTCAGAGTTAAACTGACAGTATCTGTCAGAGCACCTGACTGGGTAAGCCTCATTAAACTATATGCCTTAACTATATCTTGTAGGTATTTTAAGGCCTTAATATAAAGAATGTCTCATGTTTAGGGCAAATTGGATTATGCACTTTATCCACAGCAGCTCCCTCTGTGTCCTCCGTGCCTGTAATATCAAACTACTCTATATTGATATAAAAATAAATAAATATATTGTACAAACTTGGTATACTGCCCAACCCTAGTTTTTGCTTTTGGAGAGTGACAGGAAATTATCGGTACAGTGGGAGAATATGATTTGGACGTATTGCAGGCCAGATTCAAACTTGCATCACTCACAATTTAATATATCCGGAGCACATGCGGTAACCAGTTTTTTTATTTTTATTTTAGATTTTTTGGATAGAAAGAGGAGGATGTTGGAAGATGGGCAGAATGGTATCGGACCCACAGATGTGAGATTTTCGAGAAAACTCATAGCAAGTAGTGAAGTCAATAATCATTAAGTGATTATTATTTCTTGAAGCAACAGCATTTAGATTTGTGCATGAAAGATGAAGAGACAAAAGGGTGAGTTTAATGAAAGCACAAAATGAATCTTCTTTAATGATGTCCAGAACCTCATCTAACATCTGTCCAGCATGAACTTTACACAGTGCTCATTAACTCCAGCCAGTGGCCACCGAACACAGTGTCACCTGCTGCTCTTCATTACGATAATGATTTCTACCTTCCATCTCTCAGTTGGATTTATTTATTTTTTGCTCTTGAATATTGATTTCTCTAAAAAAAAAAAAGCATTCTCCATCCTGAAGTTGTCTTTCTTACCCTTCTCAAGACTGTTCATAGCTGTGGCCACCTGCTAAGCTCTCAGGCACAGTGAGTAATTAAAAATCTCCCTTGTGCCAAGGGACACCCAGTGCTGCATATATTTCCTTCATTTCTTGGGTTTGCTAAATCCCAGGGATTTCTCTCTGCTTCTTCGCACACATATGTATGTGTACATGCATACCTCCTGGTCTTAAGCTAAGAGAGTGTATCTTCAGTGCAGGGATGTTTTCAGGACAAGGTGAACTGGGATACAGGAGGACAGTGTGAGTGCCAAAATCTGCCGTAGGGTCTTGATTTTGATAGCAATATGCAATGCTAAGGTGACCAGAAGTTATTCTGTGGTTGAGTATGATGATTTACATTTACGTGATGACTGCAAACAATGACAGCGATTAAAGCAATTGTAAGTCAATAATTTTCAATGAACGTTGGCGATTTTTGCAAACATGAGTGACAGCGACAGTTGACAATATGAAATTTGCACATCTGCAAAAAGTGCTGTCATTGATCTGCAGGTTAGAGACAGAGGTCATGTAAGAAGGACAGAACAGAGACTCTGTAACATCTGCAATTTACTTGCAGTCAGTGTGAATGCACCTTGGAGCATTAAAAGAATGTACAACAGTGAAGTATACATCTATGCTGCCTTCAAAAATAGATCAGATGAAGGTATCTCAGGAGACAGGAAGTGAAGCTAACTTTGAATTCGGACATGTATTGATGCCTTCATACCTTGGAATGCTTCCTCTGAAGGCAGCATTTTTAAGTTTTTGGACCGAGTACAGGAGTAGGGTTGGCTACCCTTAATGTAGAGCAGGGGTGCCAAACTCAGCTCTTGGAGGGCCACGGTCCTGCAGAGTTTAGCTCCATCCCTGCTCAAACATGTATTTGTAGTTTTCAAATAATCCTGAAGGGCTTGATTAGTTTGATCAGGTGAGTTTAATTAGGGTTGAAGATGAACTCTACAGGAACTGCGATTTGGACCCCTGATGTAGAGGAACAACGTCAACTCCTGGAAGTGACGTTGGGGAACAACTTGTGAAGATCCATTTTGAGCAGGGGTGCCCAATCCTGCTCCTGGAGGGCCACTGTGCTGTAGAGTTCAGCTCCAACCCTGGATAAACTCACCTGGACCAGCTAATCAAGAACTTTGCTAAAAAACTTCCAGGCAGATATGTTGGAGCAGGTTGTAGCTAAACTCTGCAGGACAGTGGTCCACCAGGAGCAGGATTGGGCACCCCTGCTCAAAATGGGTCCTGCACTTTTCTGTCCATCAAATGCTTTGTCAGAACTTTCTCTATAGTGTGTAAGTCCTTCTTGCTGTGTCGTGTATTGATACAGCTGTGCCTCTTTCTCAGCCTCAGCAATACTGCTATTGTTACACTAAATCTTGGTTGAATTGGCAAGTCATGCCATCTTCTCTCTAGAGACCAGAATGTCTATTTCCCATAAGACTCTGGGGTGCTCCCTAACAACAGGGATCTAATGATGTCATCACACTTTGTTGTCTGAGCTAGATTACATCTTTACACAGAGAATCACCATTTGCTTTTCTTTTTCACTGAGTTTTTTGCAGTGCTGTAGATTGTTCCTTTAATTTTTTCAATGATGCGCATTTGCAAACTCCTATATGCATAGGACGCTCTGCCCCTAACTGACCTCACGGGAACATCCTTTAATCTGTGCGGTGGATGTGTTATATCCTGGCTGGATTACTTTTAAGTCTCTTCTGATTAGTATTCACTGATCAGGCTTAACGTGGGCAGCAGTAGCCGGGTTAGCTTTGTTAGCATGTTAAATCATCTGGTGGCTTACTGTATGTAGAGCAGTAAACCTGGCTTCAGCCCTTTGTTTTTTTCTTTTTCTTTTCAGGTCGAACCCTGATTGTGTCACAGTGGATAGCTTGACAGCTGCTGCTAATTTTGACCTGCTCCCAGTCTCTTGTCTATTTACAGACCAGAGCAGTCTTCAACTGCCTGTCACTCTCAGGGAAATAAACAAACATGTTGGACGCAAACGGCAATGCCAACATAAACAGCAGCTCTGTTATCGCACCTGTAATGATTTAAGAGGGTAATTGCGCATGATAGCCATTCTTTTTGGCTGTGGTTAGCAGAGGATTTTACAGGGACATCCTCCCCAAAACATTCAGAGTAGTTTTTAACCAATATGGGCTTTTCAATGGTTGATTCTTAATTTAGTCCCCCCAATATACATGTTAAGTTTTTGGTTATGGCTAAACTTCATTTAGTTGTGGACAGAGGTTTAAATGTTGGAGATTACTTTTCTTAACATTTAAATTGCCATGTCAAATTCAACTCGTACTATTTGACTGAGATGAATTAAGCCAATAAAATTATATGTCAAATTAACTGAAATCTTTGTTCACTTACAGCTAGGGAGAGCCACGTTAACATGCTAGATGTGGTGTTTTTTTTTTTTTTTTAAGATTTGCACGGTAATTGCTTATTGACTAAAGCAACGTAGTTATAGCCTTTGTACTTAGGTTGACGATGATAGTATAAGCTTCACTCTTCAGCACAATGGTAACCCCCAAAATACCAATATAACAGAAGTTGTTCTAAATCCCAAGAGAACATTATACCAACAAGTTTTCCCCCTTTTTCATCCTGCTGAAAAACACAAAATATCACTTGGTTTCAACATTTCAACACCTAAAGCCGCAGTCCGTAACTTTTTTGGTTAGAAATGATTCAAAACACAACCAGCCGGTGTTCAAAACTACCTCCTTACCTTAGCCTGATTCACAACGATAAGCTTGTAATAATTTGTTTTAATCTAAGTGGTACTGGTAGGTTTCTGCAGGAAAACCGTCGCTGTTTGTCTTTGCGTCATTGTCACGTCTGTTTACATAAAGGAGTCCCAGCTAGTAGGCTATATCACGTGAGGATGCTGCAGGTGGTGGATCATTTATAGTCTTTTCTCACAGTAGCTGAAGTAATTAAACTTGTCCATTTGTCATACCATACAATCTGCCATCAAAATGATAATTAGAGATTAGACTGTACAGAAATTTAAATCTACAATTAATGCTAATACATACTAAATACACACAGTCACAGTGCTGATGCTGTTAACATTTAACATTAAATTTGAGAACAACGTAAAACAATAATAATAATTTGCTGTGATATGAGCTAAGCGATCGGTAGATTTAATCACCATTTGGTAGCATGATTTATTGCAATGCCTTTTTTTTTTCTCTGTTGGTCATAACAAAAGTGGCAGATTTGTAACTTTTTCAGATGACATTTTCCAGTGAAAATTCTTATTTTCGTCAAGACTACAATGTGTGATTCAGTATCAGTATTCACCGGTATGGTGACTGACAGCCACATATTCTCCTCAGAACATTCGATTCAGCTGTGCCAATGCACAACCCATGTAAAGATAATTCCACAAATAACTGCAATTGCAGGTTTCAAACAGAGATGGTGACAGAGGCAAAACTTAGACTGCAGCTTTAATTTAGTTTAAACACCATTATAATGATCATGTTAGTTGATTGTGCGATGGGTGCCACCATGTTGGTTTGTGCCACAATTCAGAGAATCGGATCTGTCATATTTATGACACATGAATTCATCCACTTCTCCTGAAATACATGAAAGTAAAAGTGACTGGTGAACTAGGAGAAGAATAGATTAGTTACTTACACAATGTGTATCTGATATGACTAAAACACACAAATATTATTGCCACTTCCATAGACATCAGTGTGTATTTAACAACCGTTAAATGTATTTTTTGCTAGTACTTATGTGTATTTAAATGTCTGAAAGCTAAAATAAAAAGTGTGGTTGAAATCACTATAAATAGTTGTGATGTATGAAATGTGCTGAGGGCGTCCGTCTCTGGTTCAGCGCCAGCCAAAGCGCGAAAGCACATTTGAATTTAGCAGTTGATCACATGACGCACTGAACGTGCTAATCACACCTGTGTGATCGTACGTGTAAAATTCTATTTTGCATATTTCACACAATTTAAGCTGGGACAGAAATGTTCAAGAATGACTGAATTAGCTCATTTTAATTGATAATGCAAAAAAAAAAAAAATCTTTTGTGTGTGGGTATAGTGCATTTTTGATGTGAAATCCACTTGTGCTAGCAAAGTTAGTTAGTTCTTCAGGCTGTTTTTGCTACATTCTTTCTATGTAACTGACCTCTATTTGATTGTCTAACCTCCATGTACAAAAAGGAGGTCACATGTTGGTCCTCAGGATGGACTTTGGCATCGGTATTTTTATTTATTTACTTTTTTGTACCCTGATTTCTGTAAATGGCCTTGATGGACTGAGTAGGATGCTTTGCATTTCGAGAATATAGTATCATAGTAGACTGACCACTGTTCTGCTCAAAGAAGACCCTGTTTTCCATATGCCCCCTTCAACAGTAAAATTCAGTTGAACAAAGCCTTTAGGAATGGATGGTATGACCAGTGTGTAATATGTTTCCATATACTCGTATGGCTGTCCAGGGAGCCTCGAGCTGGGATGGGCTAAGCTCTGTTTCTGCCGTGATACGACTGGCTGCCTCTCTGCAGTACCTTGGGAATTCTCTGACCCACTTTGCCTTTCGTTTGAAGTTATTTTTTACATATTAAAAGAATAAAACAATGGCAGGCCTCACAATTTCTTTTCCTCCTTCCTTTCCTCTTTTCCTCTTTTCCTCCTTTCTTTCCTGCACCTTTGTCACTGTCTGTTTTGCATTGAATTTGAGGAGGTGGCGGTGAAAGGGGAATGGATCAAGGAGTAGTTATCTTCCTTTTAAAAACAAAAAAAAACTAAAAAAAAAAACTCTGCTCCGAGGAAGATGGGAGTCAAATGCTACTTTAAAGTGTTGGTATTTTTTCAGCCATCCTGCAACGTGACAAACATTGCTCCACGTGATGATTCAAGATTGCAGTGTAACTGATCAGGTGTACTGACAATAAGCTCACAGGTACGTGAGCTTGCACAGCATTCGCATGTGCACAAAAATTGTCTTTGTCAGCGGATGCTCTCTCAGCAATATTTGTAGAGGATGGTGCAGTCTCTGGAGATCCAAGTCTGGAGTGATGCAAACCTCGATCATTATTATTCACTTCTTCTTTCACAGAGAGGTCAATGACTTAGATGGCTGCATCTATGACTTAAGACATAACTGACTGTGTTAACCTGCCAGACAGTGTAGTGCTAGTGGCCTAAATCGACTGGTCATAACTAGTCTACACTGCAGAAATCAAAATTGTATGACCATGTGCATACGGCCTGTTCGGCCTCCGGTCATGTACGGGCCTCGGAAGCATCTCAGCAGGCAGTTTAGGACGCAGAGACCTCACTGATTATAAGCCTTTAATGTTAAGCTGATTAGAGACTTTAGGTATCTCCGTATTTTCTGCTGGTAATGCCGGTGTCAAGTACCAGAATCACAGAAACATGCAAATTTATCCTTTAGAGAGACAGTTGCTCTCACTTTCTCATCTTACACAAGCAAATTTCATAATGTAGTGATGCTACCAACTGAACTAGTAGGTAGTGTGACTGTAGCTCATCAATTTACATAATAGTGTAATTTCAGTCAAATGTCAGTGTAGCGAATCGATTAATTTTAGTAAAAGTTCATTTGAACCATTTGTGCAGTTGGACAATTTAAAAAAAAAAATCACTAACTGATGTCTTTTTGTTGTGAAATTTATAGTTAAATTCTGATGTCAGGCAGTTTTAAATATAGGCCTAAATTAAGGTGTTTCTAATTATTACTTGTATTTTATGTAAAAATCTATCTGTTCAAGTTTAATACTGTCACCATAATAAAGATTTTATACATTTTTTTTTTTTTTTATGTTTGTGCCAAATAAATATCTCCTTTATTAAATATCTCCTTTAAAAACACAAATTTTCAAAATTACAGCAGAAATTATTTGACACAGAAACAATGAGGATCATGTGGTGATGGCATTGAACTTTAACAGATATATTTAGGCCCTGTCCACATGAACACACATATTTTCAAAACCGCAGCTTTTTTTGTGCAGTTTGGCTGTTTGTCCATACGCAAACACAGTATCCGGTCACTGAAACCAAACTTTTTGGAAAAATCTTGCCAGGGTTATGATATTTAGAAACTCTGGTTGCAGTGTAGATGGTGAAACCGGAGATTTTGGCTTGTGATGTCGGAACCGGCACCGATAATAACCTTTTTTCCAGGCTTCTGATTGGCCAACATGGCTTTACGGTTAGGGTTATATCGCCACCTGTTCATTTGGCATGCTCTTGACAGCGCTTCATAGTGTGTTTTTGTGTTTTCATGTGGACACATGTTTTTTTGTTTTTTTTAAACAGAGGAAAAACTCTATAAACTTTATAAAAAAATGGTGGTCATGTGGACTAGGCCTTAAACAAATTGCATTTACAAGAAGTACAAACTGCCCATTTTACCAAAAAAAAAAAAAAAAAAAAAAAATTCTTTTAGTAATACAAGTTGCTAACAAAACATAGCTACTACTTTGCACTTTTTATCAGATGATGATATTTATCAAGGTATTGCCCCTTTACATAGCCACAAAGTAGTTATTTAGAAACTTGTATTGTTGCTGTAACTAGTTTTTCAGCTGGGTAGTTTTGACTCTTGAATATTTTATATTTTAAAATTGTAGCTTTTAAAAGGTAAAGTGTTGATACAGTGTGTCTCTTATTTCCAGGACTCATTGAAACAGATTTCAGGATTAACATTACCACTGTCTGTCACACACCTTGAGATGAGCTCATCTTCTCATGTACGGTAACTTTTGATAGAATAAGGTGGCTTTGACTGAGTCAACTTCTGCTTATTAGCAAGTTTGCAGCTGTTTCCTGTTGCGGCTGTAAACCGGAGCAGTTAAGAGACGGCAGCTGCGTTAAAAACAAGTGAGGTGAGAACACAAACTGCACTGAGCATCAGGCTTGGCCTCTGATCGCAATGTCTCTTAACACCTAGGAGTGGGAGGGAGCCAGTCTCCATGGTAACTGCAGGAGTAAAATAATTGGGTTTGGCCCAGATTGTGTAAAGAGTGATGAACGGAAGAGGGGCTTTTCTCCCCCTTTTCTGTCCTGTTTTGTTTCTAACAATTCTTTGAGCAATGCACATCTATTCTAAATCTAGTGTGCTTTTAAATATAGTGAAAAACTCTTCAACATCACAGCTGTCTGTCTTGACTAGATTAACCGCTGTAATCTGTACTGCCGAAACCCTGCCTAGTGGCTATTACATCACTTTTTAATTTAGTAATTTGTCTTTATTTCAATAAAGAGTCAAAGCCCTCACATAATACCCATAATCTTTGCCCTTTTTTTGCCTGACTTGGATATGCATGTTAAACCAGTGTATGATTTCTTTGGCACTCAATGCAGGATGAGAGAACATGCAAAGGTAAATATTTTGGCTCTTGGGAAAATGAGACCCAGACGTTGAGTGTTGGTTTGTTTTATGGATGGTTGAAGCTCGCTTGAGCTCTATATTGAACAGGGGGCCGTGTTTTTAGATTATGAACAGAGAACTCTTTGTGAGGGGAAAGCTTGACCTGTTTAGACTGGGTGTCTTATCGATTTCAGTTCCACTGTTCCTGTTCAGGCCTGACTTGAGTAGATTGTTCGAACTCTCACACTAACAAGAAGTGGATGTGAAGTTAAGCTTTGTGGTGTTCCACAGATTAGGAAGTTCATTCAGCTAGTGTCACTGAGCAGTTAAATATGTCTGAACGGTTTATGTCTGGCTGTCAGTGTGTCGCTCATTGTACGAAATAAGCAGTGAGATGCTATGCAACTGTATGATTCATAATCTTATCTTTCACTTTGCAAAGTTTAGAAAGTGGTAACACTTTACAGTAAGATTTAATTTGTTAACATTAGTTAATGCATTATGTATTTATTGCATACATTTATTAATCTAGGCTAATGATAAAAATGCACTATATAGAAATTAACATTTCAAGTTGTATTGTTTAATGCACAAGTTTGAACATTGAACAATAGTATGTTTTTAAATTATACAGGATATGTTTATTTATAAATGTTTTTAGTTGTATTATACACTAACTTGTATTAATTAATGTTGTTAAATAATGGTTGTGTATTATTTATTTACAATAAAGTTTCATTAGTTAACATTAGTTAACTACTTTAGTTAACATGAACTAATAATGAACTGCACTTCTACAACATTTGTTAATCTTAGTTAATGTTAATTTCAACATTTAATACATTATTAAAACCAAAAGTTGTATTTGTTAACATTTTGTTAATGCACTGATGTAACATGAACAGACAATGAACTGCTGGATTTTTATCGCCTAACATTAAAGGGTTAGTTCACCCAAAAATGAAAATTCTGTTATTAGTTACTCACCCTCATGTCGTTCCACAACCATAGGACCTTCGTTCATCTTCAGAACACAAATTAAGATATTTTTGATAATATCCGATGGCTGAGTGAGGCATCTATGCCAGCAAGTTAATTTACACTTTCAATGCCCATAAAGGTACTAAAGACATATTTAAAACAGTTCATGTGACTACAGTGGTTCTACCTTAATATTATAAAGCGATGAGAATACTTGCCAAAAAAAAAAAAAAAAAAAAAAAAAAAGACTTTTCAACAATATCTAGTGATGGGCGATTTCAAAACACTGCTTCAAATCTTTTGTTTCGATTCAGTGGGTCAGAGTGCCAAAGTCATGTGATTTCAACCACTGAATTGAAACAAAAGATTTGAAGCAGTGTTTTGAAATTGCACATCACTAGATAGTTGAAAAGTCATTATTTTGTTGTTTTGGCACACAAAAAAGTATTCTCGTCCCTTTATAATATTAAGGTTGAACCACTGTATTCACATTAACTGTTTTAAATATGTTTTCAGTACCTTTCTGGGCGTTTGAAAGCGTAAATTAACTTGCTGGCAATGGAGGCCTCACTGAGCCATTGGATTTCATCAAAAATATCTTAATTTGTGTTCCAAAGATGAATGATAGTCTTACGGGTGTGGAACGACATGAGCGTGAGTAATAAATGACAGAATTTTCATTTTTGGGTGAACTAAGTATTGCTTATTGTTAGTTTATTTTAGTTAATGCATTAACTAATGTTAATAAATGAGACCTTATTGTAAAGTGTTACTGATATAATCTGTTACAATATTTGTTACAGTATTAATTAATCTTTAATATTTTAAAAATGCAACTGTTCATTGTTAGTTCATGTTAGCTCAAGTCCTTCCAATAATATTATCAGACACAGCTTTTGATTTTTGTTAATAAATGAGATTAACAAATAATTAATTTATTGATCTTGATGTCAGTTCATGTTAAGTAATAGTTAAGTAATGTTAACATATATAAAGTGTTAAGTGTTACTTTTTCATTCTTGTCATTCAAAATTGACATTACAATGTTATGTAATGTATAAAATGTTTGGTTTGTTTTTCTAGAAAAGAAAATGTGGAATTTATGTACCAAAAAATATACCGTGGAATTTTTATATACCATGAAATGTAAACATATGTGATATAAGAATTTGATCATATTGGTCGTCCCTCCTATTGGTCATCCGCTTCCTATTTTCCCAGTGAAAAATCATGAATGAATACATGCCCGCCTCACTAAAAGCAAAGGCACTTAAATGGTACTGCAAGATAAGAGGTTCTATTTGAGACACCTGAGCTGGATAATCTCTGGGTTGTTTTCATTTGAAAATCATCTTCAGAGCAGCTAGAGTTAAACACTTCAACCCTTTTGTTGCACTTCACCAAATTGCTACCTTTAGTAACCAGCATTACTATTCTACTCGAACAGTGTTGTAGCTAAGTTAGGGTCAAAAGTCCTGATCTGTCTGATAAAACATACTGTTGAGGATTTTTTTCCTCTCGGGGACAAAGAGATCTGGCTCTTCGCTATAATAGCTTTGCTAAGCCATTGTCTGCGGGAGTCAGGGCTAACAATCCTGCTTTGGCACTGGAGAGTACTGCCTTATTGCTCAAACAGGGCTGGAACGCTCTGTGAGAGATCTCTGCAGGATGCGTCTGGTCTCATGGAAGGCGTTTGGAACCTGGTGAGAAGCTGTTTTTGTTGAATGGCAGAGGAGAATGTTTTTATCATTCACTAGTTAGCGAGCTTTTCACAGCAGAGGCCATCGGCACGACTCCGACCTTTCGTAGGCGAACCAGAATGAGTGTGCAGGTGCATGTGTGACTACGCCCGTCTCAATCCTTGCTTGGACATGGCTGAAACACTGCTATATTTAGCACAGAAAATGTGGATGTGTTAAAACGATAGCTAAAGATCATTTAGGAGACAAAAGGGAGTTTTATATTTTGGTTCAGGTTTTCATTTGCAAGTTAGCAATTTTGTCTGCGTCCAAGTAGAGTTGTAGAGTAGAGTTACTGAATATGTTTTAGTTAGCTAGCTAAAAGTATATCAACCTTAAAGGTGCCCTAGAATCAGAATCTGAATTTACCTCGGCATAGTTGAATAACAAGAGTTCAGTACATGGAAAAGACATAATGGAGTTTTAAACTCCATTGCTTCCTCCTCCTTATGTAAATCTCATTTGTTTAAAAGACTTCCGGAAAACACTCGGATCTCAACATAACACCGACTGTTACGTAACAGTCGGGATCATTAATATGTATGACCCTTATATTTGCATAATGTCAGCCCATTCGACGCATTAGACAAGGAAAGGCAGTATTAATGTCTGGATCTGTGCACAGACAAGGTAAGCAAGCAAGAACAATAGCAAAAAATGGCAGATGGAGCAATAATAACTGACATGATCCATGATATCATGATATTTTTAGTCATATTTGTAAATTGTCTTTCTAAATGTAAATTGTCTTTCTAAATTTCGTTAGCATGTTGCTAATGTACTGTTAAATGTGGTTAGCTACCATCGTTTCTTACTGTATTCACGGAGACGAGAGTCGTTGCTATTTTCATTTTTAAACACTTGCAGTCTGTATAATTCATAAACACATCTTCATTCTTTATAAATCTCTCCAACAGTGTGTAATGTTAGCTTTAGCCACAGAGCATAGCCTCAAACTCACACAAAATCAAACGTAACCATCTAAATAAATACTTTACTCACATAATTCGAAGCATGCATACAGCATGCATGATGAACATCTTTTAAAGATCCATTTGAGGGTTATATTAGCTGTGTGAACTTTGTAAATGCACTGTATTATAGTCGAGAGCTCGTGGGGCAGAGGAAGCGCATCTCTTAAAGGGGCCGTGCTAAAAAAATCAGTGCATAGTTAATGATGCCCCAAAATAGGCAGTTAAAAAAATTAATTAAAAACAATCTATGGGGTATTTTGAGCTGAAACATCACAGACACATTCAGGGGAACCCTTAGACTTATATTACATCTTGTGAAAAAACAATCTAGGGCACCTTTAACTTGATCTGTTCCATCATTGCACTAAAGGCCTTATCACACCAAGAATGATAACTAGAACTAAAAATCATTCTAAAAGTAAAAGAATTGCAAAGTCAACACCACAACTATAATTGGATCTTGAGCATTTAAAGCAGCAAAAAAAAAAAAAAAAAAAAAAATTTTTTGCTGGTGTGGATGCTAATATAGTTATTATTATAGTTCTAATTCTTGATGTGAATGGGCCTTAAGTTACAGGAAAGAAAACTGACCATAGAAGACAGTTTACACTAATATATATAGCATCCCTTGTGGCAAAACTGAGAATGTTGTTATGCACTGAAATAAATGTTTCTCCAAAACTGAAATTAAGTTTTTTTTTTTTTTTTTTTTCAGTTTTATACTAAATGAAAAAAAAAATGAATATTGGTAATTGAACTTGGAATGCTGTTCAGTGTGTTGTGTTCTCAGGTGATAAATGAAACTCTTAAAAATAAGTTTCAAAAGAGGGTTTTTCAAGTGATGCCATAGAAAAACCTTATTTGGTTCCCTAAAGTACCTTTTACTTTACTTTAAAGAACCAGTGTGAAGAACATTTTAGAATCTGAAGAACCTTTTTCCACTATAAAGAACCTTTTGTTCAATGGAAAGGTTCCATGGATATTAAAGGTTCTTCATGGAGCCATCGATGCCAATAAAGAACCTGTCATCGTATAGTTCTTTGACTTCTTAAATATTATAGCTGAACACATTTTGCTCTACTCATTTTTGTTAATAATAATAAATAGTGCATCAGCACAGCTGACATGTTTAGGTGTTGTAGCTGATAAAAGTTGTGTGCATGAAATAAAACAGTCAGAACAAGTCATCTAATTAAACGTCATTGTTTCGGTCGAATTAAATTTGGCCCTGCAGAACAATTTTGACAAAAAACGAAAATTAATTTGTCAAATATTTTCGTTTGCCAATATTAACACAAAAACGAACTTCCAAAGCTAGAAGCGATTTCGTTGATGAGTTGGCATGGAATACTTTTAGGCCTTGCTCTCTTTTTTTCATCTTTATTTTCACACTTTATCCTTGTGCTTATCCCTCTCCTCTCTGTGTGTTCAGATGCAGTCGTCAGCTCTCTGAGGAGAACATCTGGACGTCTAAGGCTGGCACTGTTAATTAGGGCTCTCTGCAGTCAGTCACTCTGTTCACACGGATGTGCTGAAGCTTTTTAATGGATTTTCATGGTCATTTGAATTAACACAGAAAAGAATCTGACCAGTTAAATTCATAAACACATTAAAATTCTGAAAAGGCAGAAATAAAACGAGTCTTGGCCAAAATTGAATATGCGCTTGTGTTCTTTGCAAGACTGTTGTAGTGTGTCCAAAATCTTTGTTGGCATTCATGTTTATAGTCTTTGTTTTTGAATCCATATTTTGTACTAATGGTGGAATCTCATGAAACCTGTCAAAAACATGTTCAAGTCATAATATTTTTGATTAAAGGATCTTATTTTTAGGACACTTAAGTTTTTTTTTTCCTTTTTATTTTGCATTGAGCCATGATTTTCATGACACTTAAGCAGATTTCACCCCAATTCCCATTACCGAAAAAAAAATAAAAAAAAAAAAAAAAAAATTAACACAGTAATATAATATACATATACATACACACTCTATATGTTTTAGCAGAGCACTTTTCCTGCTGTTCCTGCAAAAATAATCTGGCCTTTTGCTTTAACCATCTACATGAACTTAAGCAGTAAGGCCAATTAACTAAAAACTGCTTACAGCCATTTTGTGGGAAATCATTTAGATGTTAATTTGCTGATTTTTTTTTTCTTTTTTTTTTTTTCTTCAATATGTTGTGGCAAATCCTTTTTATTTCCTCTATAAAACATGTTAAAATAATTCTAAAGGGACAGCATTTCCTGGAAGCTAAAGGGCACTAGTGCTTAATAATAATGGCATCCCTGACCTTTATAGCTGCTGACAAGAGAACATTAGGGTTTGGCCAGCAGATTCTCCTCGATGTTCTTCTAAACGGAGTTGCAGTCAGACTGGTTTGTCAATTGGCATTCAGATGGTGCAAACTCGTTCTTTGGAATGCTGAACGTTTTCGTTGTTTTTATAAAGGTCTGACACAACATGTTCAGAAGGGCGTTTTTTCAGGAAGAACATTATCTGACAAGAAACAAGTTTGTCCTGAAAAAGCTGTCAAGAAAACAATCGGGGGAATCTAGTTTATTTTTTGCATGCGTGCCGTGTAGTGAGTCGGGGCTTTATGGCTCAGTGGCAAAAGATGCCGTTTATATGATATCCAGTGTCCTAGCTTAAGAAGGCGTCTGTAGATTACATCGGCCTTTATCAATTAAAATTTATAGCACAGACACCGTCTGCTTGACATGTATCCCACAGTAGAGCTATTCTCATCTGGAAAGCGACCTTTTCTCCAGTATTCAAAGTGGAGCACTGTGTGGGAGACGTTGTCTGAGAGCGCTAATTGAATTTCACTTTCCATCATCACCACACGTTCCTCTTTACTGACGATCCCGCTTGGCTCATCACACATGTGTGGAGTTAGACAGATTTAGACGCAGGAATAACACTCCTCATTGTGACAAATATATAGACTCATTTTGCGTATATGCCAGAGTTCTTGGGATTGCTTTCATACCTTAAGAGCTTATTTATTATTAACTTTATTTGGAAACATTATTGGATTTCATTGTCTGCATCCAATGGAGAAGGGCAGGATGGTTAAGTAGTTGTCTAAAAAAGGACTAGTTTTATATCTAAATAAGTTTTTGACGGATGTGATAATGTGTGTAAGGGCTGAACTATGTTTGACTTTTGTGTAATTATAAAATGAGCTGGAGATGTTTGAAATGCTTTTTGTGTAGTTCATTATACTTCATTTACAGAATGAAGTTTATTTCGTGGCTTAAATAATTACATGTTACTCAGAGACCGAGACTTGTCAGAAATGTTACATTCAGCTGTTGCAAATTCATGGGCTTTTGAAAATCAAGTTAATTTTGTACTGGGAAATGAGTGGTTTTGATTCACAAATTTGTTTTTATTGTCTCTTATAACAAACATCTTTTATTTAAACCTATTAAAATATAGATCCTGTTGTAAATAAAAGTGAAAAATCACTTTAAAGTAACGGTACAGATTCGGTACAGCAGGGGGAGAAAACTAAACATAAAATTGCTTCTTTTTTCTTCTTTTTAATTAAACAGTGGTTTATTGAACAGATTTGGCCTCTCTTTAAATAAATTCAGTTATAATTAAAATTTTCTTAAGGACAACAACAACAACAAAAAAATCTCAGCTATAATGCTGTAAATTAGTCCAGGGTGCCCTTTCTTGCACATTACTATAATATTAAAGGTTACAATTAACAGCAGAGCCCAAACTATTAAATTCAGTTGCTATTTATTTTTTAGATATAATTATCAACACTCAAAAAAAAAAAGTAAATTGCACATAAGGCAGGTTTTGCATTAACTTCTAAATCTAATTGAAAAATAATTTTATAATCATTTTTGATATATAATCAGTTATACAATTACTGTCATAACTTGTTTTCATGACAAATTTATTTAAACATATTAAATAATTAAGACCTTACTAACAGGTAAAGTAAATATAATTAATATACAAGCTAATATAGTGCAAATATTTAGTCAAATGCACCCCTCTAGAGTTTATTTCTCTAATGAACTAACATGCTGTGGACGCTAAATGACTTGCCGGAGGTAAATGTAATGCTTTCTGAGATAATCTCAAGCTGTTTTGTTTTGTGTTTTTTGTTTTGTTTTGCATTTGAAACACTCATTGAGAGATTACATGCATAGATTGTCTGTTATTGTGTGCTTTTTCCTGTTGTGGTTAGCAAACAACATTGCATTATTCTGGATTGGAGTGTGAATTGCCTGTGACTGACTGTATTTGTCATCTGACTATACATACATATACAAAAACAACTTGGGCACAATTTATGCTGGTCACGCGTTATGGATAAACGCGTGACCAGCATAAATTGTGCCCAAGTTGTTTTTCATTTTTAATTTCTTGTTTTGTTTTTTTAAAAATAAACTTTGTTAGTTTGTAATCTTGACAGAAAGCAATTCAAATGAATTGTCATGCCCTCCATCTTTGTGAGGTAGCCATTATTCACTTCTGACTTCACATTTGTTTTGCTGGATAATTGAGTGTGCAGCACTTTGTATCATAGCAGCTCACATGAGAGTGTAATTATTGATGTTTGAATTAGAGTTCTGTGCATTGATCACACTTCTGCTAATGCCTCTATTTTAGTGCAGCTTGATCAATGTGGCACTAGGACTTGTTGAAACACCAGCTTCACATCAATGCAGTCTTACAGAACAACTGCAGTGTGCTTCCATATATCTCCACAATATTTAGTCATAAACACCATTGCGTTTTCATTGTATTTCATGTGTCTCATTAGATCTTCTGTAGCTCAGTGTAATATTGATGAAAATTATGTCTGATAATAAACATTTACAGTTGTGAAATGTAACATTTCATCTGACATTTTGCTATTTGTCTATTATGGTTCTTTCCTTTTCCTTTTTTCCTTTGCTTCCTTCTTTTCCTGTTATTAACTTTCTTCCCCTTTCTTCGTTTTCTTCCATTGTTCCTGATATTCATACTTTCTATTTTTATGCTGCTTTCCTGTTTTTCTTTTTTTTGCTTTTCTTGCTATTTATCTGTATTATGCTTCCTTCCAATTCCTCTTATTCACCCTTTCTTCCTGTATACTTACTACTTTTTCTGACTAATTTCCATCCTTCTTTCCATCCTTATATCCTCCTTTCCCATCTTTCCTTTTCTTCATACTTTATTTTTGTCTTCCTTCCTTCCTTCCTTCCTTCCTTCCTTCCTTCCTTCCTTCCTTCCTTCCTTCCCTCCTTCCTTCCTTCCTGTTCTTCTTTCTTTTATACTTCCTTCATCCCTTTTATTCACCCTTTTCTCCTATTACTTTACTCCTTCCTTCCTATTCTTAAGTCTTTCCTGTTCTCCATTCTTTCTTTTTTCTGTCTCTTATGCTTTCTTCCTTGCTTCCTTTTTTGCCCCCCCCCCCCCCCCCTTCTCTTTAATGCATTTCCCTGTATTTCCTACATTAATCGTTCTTTCTTGCTGTTTTTTTTAGAAGGTTATATTGTTCTTCTTTTATTACTCATCAATTCTTTGTTTTCTTTCTTGTGTTCCTTTATTTGGCTCTTTTGCTATCTTTTTTTCTTGTTGTTCCCTCTTTGCTTTCCTTGTTTTCTCTCGTATCCTTGTTTCCTAATTTCTCTTGCTTTCCTCTTATTCACCCTTTTTCTGTAGATGGATAAAAAGGCACTGTATGGCTCATAAACACAGTTACTGGTAGATTAATTTTTCAATTGTAAAGATTAGAGATGGCCCATTGTCACCCGTCTCCCGGCAAAAACAATTTTCTCTGCCTTATTTATCATCAAACAATCAGGCGTGCCGCTCCGCCAGTCACTGCAGTGATATTGAAGTGCATAGAGAGACCCTGCGCCACTACCAGTTTAGTCTTGGCAAAATGCCCATTGATTGAGGTGTAGCATGAAACTCACGGGCGGTCAGTTTCAAGAGTACTCAGGCGCAGCAGTTGAGTGCCCACTAGAGACTGAATTATAATTTTGGAATTGGATGGAAAGAGCTTGTGTTTAACAGTATTGTTTTCATCCATTGTGCTTCCAAGACTAATAAATGGTAGATTTCTATAACCCACAACTGCTTTTATTTTCACTTTCCTCACTTGATCCTTGACTTGAACAGATTACTGGCTGCTTCCATCAGGCCAGTTGAAATTATTACATAATTGTCTTGACTCAAATATTTGACAATTGTGATAATTGTGCACTTAAAATTCCAGTCACATGTTGCTGTTTTACATAAGGGCTTTCAAATGAGAAAAAGTGTTTCTGTGTGTTGTTTGAATATTTTGAATATTACTTTTCCAGATATAGTTATCATTGTGACCCTCTGGAATATATTTTTTGGGAGATTGTGAATTAAGACATTTTAGTACATGTATTAAGCTTGTATAGACAATGGAATGAACCAAATATACTAGGTTTGCATGATATTAGAAGAAACTGACATTGCAATTGCAATTTTTTTTTCTGCAGTATATTTTGCTATATGAACAAATACACAAATTTTCAGCAAATGATTTAAAATATATGTTCACTTTCAAATGAAAAATACCCCAAGCTTTACTCATCCTCCAGCCATTCTAGGTGTATATGACTTTCTTCTTTCTGATGAACACAACCGGAGATATATTAATAAATATCCTGTTGCATCTGAGCTTTAAAATGGCAGTGAGCGATACCAACGAGTATGAGCTGAAGAAAGTGTCTCCATCCACATCCATCCATCATAAATGTGTATCCGGGGGGTTAATAAAGGCCTTCTGAAGTGAAGCGATGCATTTGTGTAAAAAAATCCATATTTAACAAGTTATGAAGTAAAATATCTAGTTTTCATTCTAGTGGACACATTAACGATATCAATCAACAATATCAAACATTTTCATAATTTTTTAATTTATTTAAAAAAGTTTGTTGCCTCGAGACAACAATGTACCACAATGGAAAAATTTAAACATTTGGCATTTTCATGTAGAAAAAAGAAATATATTTATTGAAAACATCAATTTCTTTAACTAGACACTTAAACTAATTTATCTAGTTTTTAATATATTAAAAGTTTCATATTTAATAAAAAGTAACATTTTTATATCCAGCTGTTGCCCTCAGGCAACATTGTACCATAGTGGAACACAAGTATTACCAAAACATCATATCTTTGTTATTATATCAAGTTATCATATTCATCTTCATCCTCATCTCCCTCTTCTCTCTCACCCTCAGTCACTCCCTGACAGATTGTCACTATGATTTCATCTTCTTCATTACAGTATGACTCCTCATCCTCACCCTCATCAACTGACTTTGCTACCTGTGTGTTATACCTTTTTGAAGTGCTATAGAAAATGTGCAGATCATAATATATGCAGATATAGTACGTGAATTACTATTCTCATAAGTGCATTACAAAATCATGTGAAAATGGCAACATATTTAGATAATTCTCACTCCTTTCCTTACAAATATGATACATTTGTATTCAAACCTATTATGCCTGTATGGCCATATGCGATTCCATTATGGTACAATGTTGCCTTGAGGCAACACACAGTTTTTTGTTATTTTCTCTAAAACATTTGATAATGTAAAGTTCCTAAAAATACTTCTTTACTTGCCAGTGAAGGTGACTCATATTTTTGTGGGTGATTAAATGGTTACAAACAAGTGAAAAAACACTTTTCAATGGAGAAAATATGGAGTCATGTGACATGTGCACATGTACTGAAACAGGACACAAAATGGACCCCTGTAGGTCATGTTTTGGTCTTTTTTGCACTTTTATTGATTAATATTTGAGTTATTCTGTCCTGAGATACGTTTGATAAAACAATTGGTGCCTTATTTTATTAAAAACAAACTAAAATAGACCATGTTGCCTGGAGGCAACACCGTACGTGCAAACTATCCTTTTAGGATTGAATGATTTGGGGGAAAACTTGAAAAAAAATTTGGTTTTCACACTTGGTTTAGTCATTACAACAACCAACTCAAACTTCTGTAACCATAAAGTGAACAGAAAAAATAAATAAATAAATTTTATATATATATATATATAATATATATATATATATATATATATATATATATATATATATATATATATATATATATATATATATATATATATATATATATATATATATATATATATATATATATATATATATATATATATATATATATATATATATATATATATATATATATATATATATATATATATATATATATATATATATATATATATATATATATATATATATATATATATATATATATATATAATATATATATATATATATAATTATAATTTTTTTTTTTTACAGGCCACATTCCCACTGTTCTGACCCATTTAATGCGTCTATAAAATAATTAATAATAATAATAATAATAATTAATTTATTATTCTACTATGCATTATTCACTTTCCAAACCAATAGTGGTGTTTTGTTTCTAAATGAATCAGTGTTATTGACTGATTTATTTTAGAAAACTGTTCAGTGACTTGATCATGACAACTCTAGCTTCAATGTGTTAATTACAGATATTGTTAAAAAATGAACATTTCCAAAAAACAACCACCACAACAACAACAAAAAAGAAAAAGTGAGACAGCTGCTTTCTGAAACCTTAGCAGTAAAGTGCTGGATTCACATTGTAAGTTCTGTTTTATTTGTAATGGTCTTATGTTGTATTTTGGTTGACGGACAGTTAGATACAGGCACTCACTGAATCACATGATTGAATTAAAAAAAAATATTGCTTGTTGAGGTGTGTTACTTCCAGCTCCAAATGTAGATCATGGAGCATCGGTCCAGTGATTATTGGTCAGATGGTGGGTTGTTCAGTGGAAATGGATTTACTCCATGACCAACAGTGGATGGTGATTTCATGATCATGGCAGCAGTTATTGTTTACAGAGCTGGGAGGTTGTGGCATTTTCACTGCGCACCGGCTCGCCACCCACCCACAACCCACCACCCGCAGCGATGGAGTTGAGTTATCATATGGTAGACTAGTGCAGAACTGCTGTGTGATGCCGTACTGCTCCTGTTATCTGTATTTCTCACTCTCTGCCATCTGGATCTTGCATGGTGCGGTGGACAACAACCACAGGGTCAGTGTGATAAAGCGAGCGCTATGTTGTTGTTCTCCCACCGGAGCCCATTGAGGGAATGGTAGATGTAGAACCCCGGATCAGCAATGATTCAGAGAGCACTGAGGTGATGTTTAAAAGCAGTCCACATTGTGCATTCAAACACACTGAGCATTAAATTGAAGTGATCTGTTACTGCTATTAAATATCTCACACCACAAGTCGAGAGCCACAGTTGCTTGTGCTCATTTTTTAAATTTTTTTTATTTGAATATATTTTTAAATTATGCTAAATTTTCAGCATCATTACTCCAGTCTCCGGTGTCACATGATCCTTCAGAAATCATTCTAATATGCTGATTGTCAATGTTGAAAACTGTTGTGCTGCTTCATATTTTTGTGGAAATGGTCATACTTTTTTTTTTTTTCTCTCAGGATTCTTTGAGAGTTCAAAAGAACAGCATTTATTTGAAAGTTACAGAGGCAATATTTCTCACTTTCATTTAGTTTAACTTGATGTACTAAGAAACTATAACTGAAATAAATTAATAACAAAAACAAAATATTTATAAAAAAAACTTATAATACAATCTTAAATATACTAAAATAACACCGACATGGACAGTGTCCAAAATTAACCAACCACTTTCCACCTTCTCTGTGACAGTTTTTGTTACTGCACCTATATGTAAATTACCTCTGTTGTGATAAACGATCTGGGAGGATGGTGGAGAATCCGTTACGTTCTGAGCATTGTTGACAATACGTTTTCTGTTTAGCGTGATACGGCTCCTTTAAAACTTGTTAAGATGTGACAATGTATTAAAGGGCACTCATGAATGCAGCACTTTTGTGTCTTGTCTGTTTCTCTCCAACCCAGTAGCCATTGTTTTATACTCCTGTGAATGATTAACAAATGATCCTCTCTTTCAACAGGTCCAGATACGACAGCGTCTGTCCTCCGTGAGCAGGTGCTGGTGAGGGCCAGGAAGTGAGCGCTGACGGTACGTGACCTCTCTCTCGACCTCTCAAACAAGGCCGTCCTGGTTGGGTCAGGCTGGGGTTAGGCACATATATCAGTAGTACTCAAGACCACCGGACCATTCTTGGATCTGTTTGCTGCGTTTATTTTGAGTACGTGCTTTATGGGTGTGGAGCTTACAGAAACTCTTCCCCCACTGCTTATTTTGGGAATAATTAGTACAGGGTGGTCTGGATGCAGTTCAAGTGTTGAAGTCTTAGTTTGTTTGAGTGTATTTGCCCTCACCGCCTCTGGTGTGTCTCGATGATTGCCAACATAATTGTGTTATTCAGAAATGTCTTGTTTTAAATCCTTCACAATCCATATGGCCACTTGGATGTGTTCCCACTAAACTTTGAGATGGATTGTTGGCTGAAAGGCTCATTTCCGTGCACTATTTTGTATCATGGAGATGTTTAGTTAAACGTATACCTGTTTACTCCTTAGAGCCTCTATGAACCTTAGCCTATGTTTACATTTTTGTGAAATGAAAGCCTAAATTCAAACCGTTCATCATATAAAGCAATTGAGTCTCTTCAGAAAATTTGGGCTAAACCACTCAATTCATATGGATTAATTTTACAATCTCTTTATGAACTTTTTGAAGCGTCAAAGTGGTAGTTGCATAGCTGTCTATGGACGGACAGAAAGCTCTCAGATTTCGTCAGAATATCTTCATTTGTGTTCCGAAAATGAACGAAAGGCTTATGGGTTTGGAATGACATGAGGGTGAGTAATTAATGACACAAGTTTCATTTTTGGGTGAACTAACCCTTTAATTCAAATGTCCTCTTAATCTTTAATATTTGGCCACTTCTGTACAATAGAAATGCTACAGCCACTCTAATTTCTTGAACAAGAACATGTGGACATCAACACATGCAAACTCAGAGCAAGTGTTTAAACTTTTATTTTGAAATTGCGATGAACAACAACTTGCGTATTTAGAAACATTTACGTATTCTCTTGGGTATTCTCAAATGGACCCATACAGCAACTGGTTTCACGGTTGCTCTCATTCACTTCTCTCATTGACTGTTGTTAAAGAACTGACGTAATCTTCCTGATTTAAAATCCCAAATTTCAAACATGTTTGATATGATCGGGGTGGCCCCAATTTGTGTGAGAGCAGATCGGGAGGTGCAAGATTCGATCTGTGAACACCTCACAATACCAGATAATCTGCGCCAAACATCGGAACCAATCGAGGTCCTCGACACATTTTAAAAGAAATACTCTACTTTATTTGAGGAATCATGACAGTATATATTATATTATATTATATTATATTATATTATATTATATTATATTATATTATATTATATTATATTATATTATATTATATTATATTATATTATATTATATTATATTATATTATATTATATTATATTATATTATATTATATTATATTATATTAATTATATTATATTTATTACTATCATTATTTATAATATAATATCACCTTTTATGTTATATTTATATTATATAATTATTACTGTTATTATTATTATTATTATTATAATTATTATTATATATTGAGCAGCTCTACAAACAACAAGCACAGCAAACAAGGGTTTTAAATCGTATTTTAAATCACCATTGCATTTCTTATTTGAAAAAAATGCCAATTCGATTCTCCAGATCGTGCAGCCCTAGCAGATGGTTTCATCCCCAGATCAATTTTAGAACAATCTCAGTTAGTTCTGTTCTGATGGATTACTTATTCAGAGTCCTCATCACCACTCATGATGTACAACTGAAACCTCTACTAGAGACCAAACATAGACTACTGGCAATGTAATCACACACCTTTTATGTCCACACAGAGATGGCTCATTTTCAAGTATCCACCAACACAGGAAAGGCCCATTTATCATGACTACTAAGATGTAATTGCGAAGTTAAGTGTCTGGGGCACAAAATAACCAAGTAATGGTTGTGGCTGGCATTGATCTTGCCTTGGCATGGGCAGAAATTTACCAATCAAACATTGTCTTTTAAGTCTGCTCGCTTTGGCTCTCTGTGCAGTGGAGTGGATGTTGAGAGCAGTTCTATTGCTCCTCTCAGACTTGGTTCAGGTAATGGAGTGTATCGCTGTTCCGACAGGCCAACATGCTCTGACTTCCTGCCCAAATGGTGGCTAATCAGTCTCTGCTGGTTTGAACTGCAAGGATGAGCAAGTTGCGAAGACTAACAACTTGTGTCTGCTTGAGTCCACTTTGCTCTTCTGTCTTATAACCTCGATTCATTAGCAGTAGAGATGAGTGAACGTGATTCTCCGGCCCAAACTGGCCCAAACCCTGCCGTCATCATTCTACTCCCACCAGGATGCTTTGCGGACCGGATGCCAAGCCCCGCCCTCAGAACCACGCATTGACACACATGCACACGGTATGGCCAATCCACGTGAGTGTATTCCCAGGCTACCTCTCATATTCCTGCACGCTCGTCTCTCTCGATCAAACACACACACACACACACACACACACTCTCTCTTTCGCCGCAGTGTCCTTGAGAATCCAATGACTTTGGCAGCCCGCGCCTCTATCTCTGCGGTTTTAGTACATCTGACATTTCAGCGTTAATTGTTCATCGTGCGTTTAGCATCCGACTAATGTTGGTTTATTCTCCACATATTTTTTGACATCAGTTAACATATGTATGACATTTTTAGAGCAGATATTGTACATTTAGTAAACTTAATTTTTTTGAAGCCATCTTCTGATCAGATGCCACTTTTTTATTACTATATAAATAAAACAAAAATAATAAAATGGATAAGGAAATTATGTAAAACGTTAGTGTAAATAATAATAATAATAATAATAATAATAATAATATGGTAATAATAATAATAATAATAATAATAATAATAATAATAATAATAATAATAATAATATGGTAATAATACTTTAAGATTATTTTCATATCGTCCTTTTTTTTTTTTCCTTTTTCACCGTATCTTTATATCTATGGATTTTTTAAAATCCAAAATCACAATAATTTACAATAATTCTTTGAAGTTGTTCTCTTCCTTTAAACCTTTCTTTCTGAAATCAGATGCCACATATTATTTTTATTATTATTATTATTATTATTATTATTAATTTTAATAATGTATCAAACCCAGTAATGTATTATTTTAGTACAAATACAAATATAAATTCAAAATTATTATTATTATTATTATTATTAACAACAACTATTATTTCTCTTCTTATATCTGGAATTTTTCCAAATCTGCATCTAATCAGAATTCACCATCTGATGAATGACATCAGTTTTTTCTCTTTCTTTGTCATTTCCTGTGAAGGAGTATGTGCTACTGTATTTCATTGTGAAGTCTTTGTTCTCTGTCAGGCTTTGTTCTTCGCATCTCGTATCTGTTTTTCATCATTTTCAGCTGTGTTTTGGATTGGGCTGAATATGTATGTCTTGAAAGGACTGTTCAGTGGAAGACATGAACATGAGCTGCTCTCAGAGAGAAGGACACTGTTCTGCCTGAAGCTGCTTGAATTTCTGATTAAAACTGTCTGCTGGTGGGACTCCTGGAGTCGCCGACCGCTACTGATGAATACAGATAAACACTGATACACGAGAGATGCTCGCTTCCTCAGCTGAGAGCAATATGAATAATACGCATTTGCAAACCTACCTAATTTTAAAATCGGCAGGAATTTAACTTTTTTTAGTTCATACAGCTGGTTACCGTAACAGTGAAAAATACAGCGAGATGTAACACAATGGCCAAATACATTGCATTATGGAAGTTAAATGGAATGAATGGGTTATGTTGGAGTGTTAGATTGAGTTTTGTTGTGTCAGTGCACAGACAATGCATCTGTCTGTTTTACAGTGTGGTAATGTACCATCTCAATTCTCAGCCTCTCACTGCAATAAGAGCCGTTCCATCTGTCGGTCTCTCTCTCCTCCTGTCTTCCATTCGTCGCTCCCTGGGAATCGGGGAGCTGCTTCTGGAAGGATGTAGCCATGACGACAATTCCCGCGGGATAAGTCGGCACAGAGCTTCACTTTTTTTGCCCATCTTACCATGCAATCTCTCTGTTCTCTCCCAGTTTGTGTTATTGGCCTAACAAGAAAGGGTGTATTTGTGTTACCCCAAAAAGTACCAGTTTAGACAATACTCGTATGAATAAACAGTGGAATTGAAAAATGGAAAAGTTTAGAATTAAAAAATAAAAGAAAATATAAAAAAAATATATTAATGAATAATTATTAAATTATTGCAAGTTAGCTTTGAAAGTGTAAGATCCCACCCTCCCTTCAAAGCGCTCGTCTAAGCCACGCCTCCTTCAGAACACATGAACGCACAGCACAGTCTGCAAAGCTTCAAAAGATGAAAGATGCCGTTAAATTATCTCAAAGCACATAACATTACAATAATAATAAATGTAAACAACTTATAGAGCTCTAGTTGACTGCCAAAGATTAATTTCGCCATTTATAGTGTTGACATGGAAACACATAAGTTGGAGTCTGAGGACATGAACAGCTCTGGGTAGAATGTCACGGGTATAAGCCATCTCATAATTACGGATACAACATGGCATTAACGCAGCATAAACTACTTTTTTTGGTTCAGGAGGAACAGTAAAAGGCAGCTGCTGTTTGTTTGTGGCCCTCTGTGACTGTCTGTCTACAACTATGCAACATGTGATGTCTGCACAAGGTGCACGGAGGTATGGAAATACATTTGTTGACAGGCAGGTAGGACATCGTATGCAATATTATTGCTATCAGGACGTGAAGAGAGTTTCAACCAGTATAACAGTGTTTTTTTAAAACAAATTGCCTACCTTACCTTTAATAGATTGAGAAATCAAATTTTCCTTAATCTTTTGATATATAAGAGGTCATTGTACTTTAAAAAATATTCTGTAAGTTTCAGAACTCAATTTCCTTGTTAGTCTAAAAACAGCTTCTATTGAAACTAAGCTTAGAAAAAAATGCAGTTCACGACCCCTTTAAAAAAATATATACAATTGTTGATAAATAAATAAATAAATAAATAGTAATATTAAATAATTATAAACATAAATAAGAAAAGAACCATGCAAAACTAAGGAAGTAAACAATTAAATGAAAAAAAGATAAAAAAAATATATTTAAACTGTGGTAAAGACTATAAATAAAAATACAAATATATAAAATATGAATAATAAAAATCAAATTAAGTAAATAAGATAAGAATAAAATAAGAATTCAATGAAAAGTGTATTACACTGATCATAAGATTCAACATTGTATCAAGCCAAAATAGCAGAGATGACTGGAACGAGTTGTACTGCAAACACATGGACTGAGAACTGAGACACATCTCTGATCAGCAGCAGATCCCATCCGTCGCATTAATCTCTGTGCTGGATCATCACATCACGGAGTCGATGTGGTTCACATGCGCAATCAGAAATGCAGGATGAGAGGTGATGAATATGTAACTAGGAGAGTGGTGCATGCTGGAAATGGGGTCAGGGGTCAAAACTGCAGCTTACACACAGAGATGAACACATCTTCCTGCCTCTCTGGCTGGTGCGTCTGATGGTCCTGGGGTCACTGAACTCTGTTAGGAATTCAGCGCTTTGCTGAGACAAGCCGATTTTCACCTCCTCACACACAGCGCCCTCCCGTCACTCTGCAGACACACACGCGCTCACACACACACAGAGCTCATAAGCCCCATATCGGTTTTCCATTCACACTGTCATTGAACCCCCAAGAGCTGCACACCTCTCTGAAAATGAGGTGATGTTTGTAAAAGCATACTACCAGCACTGGGCAGAACATAAAATATTTAATATATTTAACATAAAAGATCTTATAAGAATGTTTAATATATTTACTGCAGTTACTGCAGTTTGTTGCCAATATAAAATCATTCTTTGTGAATATCTTTGTGACGGTAAAAATATATGTATTACTGTTAATGTATATAGTCATGAGTGCAAAGGAAAATGAGTAAATATTAATCGTTGGTTATTAAATTAGTGATAAACTGTGTGGAAAACTGTGTTAACAACTATTTTTTGTTTATTTTATTATTTTACATTTTGAATCTATTTGTCTACATTGACTGTTTGGTCAAAAAGATTTTATCATTTTTTTTTTTAAGCAAGCACATAAATGTTGAAATATTGAAAAAGATTATATGCGTCACACTGTCATTTGTATATATATATTCACAGTAATACTTTATTATATCACTAGCACATCCCCTTACAAATGTATCATGAATATTTAATATATCTCTGCTCCATACAGAATAGAACTTTCACATACTACTAAAAAAGAAAACAAAGGTGGCAGTATTCAGTGTATACTGTGCAGTAAGCTTGTATTTTATTATGAGCATGGAGACAGACAGGAACTGTAAGCTAAGCTTTCAAAATTCACTGACGTGACCTCAATGACCTTTTTACATTTTTCTTTCACTCTCCTTCAAGGTCTCTTCACAAGTACAGGCGTCTCTGAAAAACCAAAGGGAAAAAAAGGGAAAAATGATGTTTAGTACTTAATCTGGCATCAGATTTCTCCCACTTCCTGTGCACTCAAACAAACCCAACACAAGCGAGAGGTATGATGAACTCTTCAGACTCTTTCAACCTCAAGGCCCCCGGCACGAATTCCCCGTGTCTAATTAGGCCGTTTTATTGGGAGCGTACGAGCCGTGCACCCGAGGTCAGCGCTGCCTGTGAAAGCGCACATGTAGGCGTCTGAATGAACCTGCTTCCTGCCACCCTCGTTTGATAACCAAACCTCTATTCATTCATTTCTAAATCCAGAGGGTCTCTGGAAACCAGGCCGTTCCGATTCGGAATTAGTTTTAAAGACTCGTGAAAAAAATCATGTTCGGAAGCCAAAGGCTCCTGGGTGGACTTAGAAAAAAACGGAGGGAGTAAACGAATATTTGAGAGGGAGAAGGAATGGAGAAGAGTGAAAGAGACAGCCACTGAAATATTTACAACATCGCTCAATCTGATTGACCGTAGACTGCTTGTCCCAGTGCATTGTGGGTCGTGGTTACTGCTGGATATCGAAGGGAGTGGGTTATTCTGAGAGAGACGGCGAGGGATCGCGCTAATGAATTGGTGTTGTCGAGTAACATGCCCAAATTGACCTGGAATGAATGGATTCACTGATCCGCTCTGACTTGGCAGCCTAGTCGTGAGGTGCTGCGGCTAATGCGTGTGCACAAGCGCGCTCTGTTTTTCCTCTTTCGGCTTACCCACACTTGTTCTAAATTCCTCTTTCTGCGTAAACGCAGCTACATGCTGAGTTTGTTCTGCACTGTCTCTGCGCTTTCACAAATATACCTCGCTTCCTCAGGTCACACGTGCACACACACACACACACACACATGTTGGCGGTGCAGTATGGAGTAGCAGGGGGCAGCGTGCAGCCTGCTGTGTTGATTGCAGTATGAACAGATGGTGCCCATGATACCGAGCCACGGCGGCCCAAGGTTGGACGCGACTCTAGCGGGGGAGCTGACGTACCGTATTGCCCTGTGTGCTAGCTCATGAAGCTGAAGTGGAGAGAGAGGAGCGAGAGAGCGCCATGATCCTTGTGCCGTTATATAAGGGTACTTTTTTAAGGGTCAGATGATGGAAAACAGTATTTCTCTTGCTAATGCAGCGATTCCCAGGTGGTTTTGCTTCAGACACATTGGGCATCAAGTGGTGACCAAATCTAACATTCTTGTAATGTAACATGAAATTTATTATGATATATTTCCATAAGCTTCATAGGGTCAACCATATACAAAATTAATTAACATGACATAAACTGTATAGCGGAAAATATATGTGTAGGGTTTAATTGGATACGCTTCCTACAACAAAATATGTAGTAAGCCTGTTTATTTTGCCGTCCAACTATGCACAAATATCTTATTTTATTACTTACATTTTTAAATATAAAATTATTCCTTAACCAAAGTATGAAATTTATTTATTTAATTAGAAAAACTGAAGTACATAGAAGTGGAGTATATTTACTTGATGTCCGAGGAATACATTTTGGTTTTAGAAATTTAAGTATTGGAATACTGTATATAGAAAAATTGGAATATTGTTGAAGTAAATTGTTATACAGTACATACACACACGTGCACGCACACATGATGTGACTTTTAATTTAAATCATGTGTTCGTAAATGCTGAAATTAACATTAGCTAAGATTCATTTCTAAGTATTATTCATTAGTAGTTCATGATGACTAAAGTAGCCAATTAGTGTGAACAAATAGAGCCTTATTGTAAAGTTTTATAAAATATGTATTAATTTCACTTATAATAGGTTAGCCGTCGTAACGGAGGTAATCTACATATGATATCTTAAAGGTACAGTACCAAAAACAGCCTGTTAAGGTGCAGTGAGAGAGTGAAAAATAATTGTGTAAAACAAAATTATGAGTGTTAGTCAAAAAAACTTTGACTATTATAAGAAGGCTTCATGAAGAGAGATAAAACACTACCCGCATGGCCCCTATAGTTTACCTGCCGTGCGTCTGAGCTG
This sequence comes from Chanodichthys erythropterus, assembly GCF_024489055.1. Lineage (NCBI taxonomy): Eukaryota > Metazoa > Chordata > Actinopteri > Cypriniformes > Xenocyprididae > Chanodichthys > Chanodichthys erythropterus. The sequence goes on along the minus strand of NC_090230.1, from coordinate 54,212,732 downwards.
TGGTGTCTCTTTGAGGTCTGTTTCGAGGATACAGGAAGATGATGATTTTGAGGCTGACCGCTGTGCTGTGTTTAACTGTTGTCTTGGCTCAGTTCTACTCAAGAGTCTCCTTGATTTATCGGCGGGATACAAAGTGTTGAGTGGGCTGTATCTGCGCACACACACAAACACACACACACACACACACACACACACACACACGCACACGCACACACTCAATAATATTTCCTTCATCTGCTTTTCTTTCTTGTCCAGCAGTGTTTTCAATCATTTTTTCGCTCTTTCCTGCATCTATTCACTTCATTGTCCTGATGGAGTTTCCCTCTGCCCTGCTCTGTTTCCTTTTCATATTTTTTTGTCCTTCCTTCCTTTATTAAAATTCTTTTTCAGTATCGTATCTTAACTCTAAGTGCTAAACAAGTGTTGTGTGTGTTTCCTCTCTTTGTCCATTTGCACTTCTCCAAAGATCTAATCCACTCTAAATGGCTTTCACTTTAAGCCCTTGTTTTGTAACATGGACAGCTGTATTTTTAGCACGTTTGCAGTGTTACCAAAGCTACTGGAAGCTCAAGTATCCTGCGGAGTCTGTAGACGTCTTTTATGTGTCACTGTAACCTCACAATGAACAAATTCCAGCTTTTGAGAAACCTTTAGTTTTTTTTTTTTTTTTTTTTGCGCTTGTGAACTGGGCTGTCAGAATTATTTGACAAGTGATTAATACAGAGACATTAAAAGACGTTATTGTAATAAGAGACGGATTATGGTGTAAATGAGCCTGATGTACTCAGACGCACGTTTTATTGGTAATATTGTGCAACAGTGTTTGTTACAATGTAGTTACACTATACTGAGTAATACTGATGAACAATGCTCTTGATATGTAATTATTTTGTTCAGCAACTTGCAACTATTCATTGGTTTAAATAATGTAATTATCTTACAGTACACTGTAAAGTTAATATTAGCTTGTGGCTGATTATTTTTGTACTGTAGTGATTTTTTTTATTTTTTTTATACACTTGTAGCATGACTGTAGTTTACCTATTTTCATGTTCAGAGTAGCAGCCTTGTGTGGTTGTTTGGACTTTGAGACTAAAACAATGGGGGGAAAGCATGTAATGTTGATGTCTGTAAAAGCAGCTGTAATCTCTTGCGTTAAAAGATATTTTCTGTCTGAGTTTGTGGGTTTATTCCAGAGCTTTTTTTACCAGCTATTACATTAATACATTCTCAGAATGACTAGTTTTAATACCACAACAATTCTTCGCATTTTGCTTTTGTAACGTGTGTGTGTGTGTGTGTTTATGCAGTTCAAGGTTTTAGAATAAAACGCTATTTGGCAGAGCATGGGTGTGTATATGGGGATTTAAACATGTGCATGTGTGTTATTGGAGTCCTCAGGCAACATTAAAGAGGAAATCAATTTGATGCATCTCATTTAATAATTCCAGGTCATTTTTTTGTGGTTCCTCCTTTGAAAAAATCCTAATGGGATTGCACAAACGAGTCAGCCAATACTGTAGATCAGGTTTTTGCCAACATTTCTAAAACCCAAGCCCATGTGTGTATTGTGTAGTTTTATTTTAGGTGTATAAACATGTAAGAAGTTAAATAGTTTAATTTGAACAGAAAGATTATGATTGTTACTACTTTGTAGGTAGTCATGCCTGTGTATTGATGTGTTTTGAACTTTCTATAGTAATGTATGTACAAAATGGCTAAACTCTAAGCTTTTAATTGTCTTAACCACAAATTGTTGGTCAAGAAATTAGCAAAATTTAAGCAAATGTCTCAGCAATGTAAACAGGATTAGATATCATCTTTTTAAGCAGAGGTGATCTTAAAGTCTGTCCCAGCCACTGCTACTTTTTTACAGGCGTACCCTAATGTGAACTTGGGACAGTAATATTGATTTAAAAATAAATTTGCAAATAATATTATGTTGAGTAGTCTATCATAATATAGACCCAGCCAGTTTTACTCATTCCCTCAAGAGTAAATTTTTCAATAATTACCTAATAATTTAACTGGAGTCTTCCATACATGATGTACAGTCTGCCGTACGTGCATTAATTTGAACCACGACGGCTATTATGGGAGTGGTTTGATGCAGCGCAATAGATAACTTTATCTTGACCCTTAAGAAACTTTAATTAATGCTGTCCCGTAACAAATCTGTTTCAAAGGTGTAATTAAATAAATTACTAATTACAATATTGAAATAAAAATGTAAAGCCTGTGCAAATAGCCTACTAGAAATCGTGAATATATAATTGAGAATCATGTAAAAAACTGCATTTAATTTATGTAAAATAATAATATTATATTATATAATATATGTGTGTTTTGTTTTTTGGTTTGGTTTGGTTTGGTTTGTTTTGGGTTTTGGGTTTGGTTTGGTTGCTTAGCTGTTTTCTTATAAAGTTCCAGAAGTTCATCAAGTTGTTCATCCACTGTATGTCTTTTTTTAGTTATATGATGTCACTACATTTCCATTTTGACACCAGCCAATCGCTTCATTGCCGATGGTGGTTTCGAGTATCGATACATCTGCCTCTTTTTCTAGGAACACAAGTACGTGCAGTAATCTCAGACAATTTAATCCAGATATTTTAATCCAATCTGCAAAATCATTTGAAGAACCAAATTAGCCAAAGTTCAGTTATCACAATTAGAAGATCTGGCATCTGTCAAATCATGTATTAAGAGAGGTAAGAAGAACGGACCCCAGGTCCATCAGGCTCATGTTTTGGCCTGGTCAGAGTCCAGATTTAAACCTTGTAGTGAATATTCGGTCTCACGTTTAACTCAAACGAACTGGAAGACATTTTTCAGCTACTCATGAACTGTTTGAAGCCATTAACACTGAGTGGAACAACACTCCTTCTTCCTGTAAAAAGATGTCTGCAAGTTAAGGGAAGAATACAGAATATGTTAAATTCTTGCTAATTTCATGACCAGCGATTTGTGATTAAAATGGTAAAGACCATTAAAAGTCCTCTAAATATTTTGAGTGTAATTCAAATAAATTATGCATTCTTCGTTTAAGTTTTAGTTTATTTTATTAACCTTTTAACCAGCTTCTTAATGTTTACTTTGAATCCTTGATAGTGCTGTTAAATGCCAGGAAGAACAATTATTACTGACTAAATACCCTTGGAAAACTGAATCAGCTGGTGAATACTGTACATGAGAGCTACATTAAATGGTAAATTGACTTTTTACATACCTCCTGCATTTAAAAAGTTAAATATTAATATAAATATTAACAAATAAAATAAAACAATGTTTTATGTGTTTGTTACAACATAGGCTCATTTGAAAAACATGCCAAAATTGGTGTTGAAATGAATTTCACTTAGAAAACTCACTCAGGTATGAGTCCCATGAAAAGTCATGATGGCTCAAAGACTTGACGCAAGCTCACATGCAATTGTTGCTTCAGCAAATGTGTTGCTGAAAAATGTCTCACGTTTGCTTTTGTTAAATCTATCAGAGAGGTTTAGTGTAGAGTATTTTTAAATGCGATAGAGCATTAACCTTTTAGCGTCACTCACCGGCCATTTTATTTCCAAATTGCCAATATACATACAACAACCAACATAGAACGTTGTCAGATTCACATTTATCAGTTCATCTGAATGGGCTTTTACCGCCGCTCACTGGACATTTTGAAAGTGTCTCGGGCTGTACAAGGAGCAATGTAATATTGTTTTACAGAAATGCTGCCACAGGCACCTTTTTCCAATGAGCCTGGGTTGGTTTGCCACATTAGTATTTACTAAGAGTATTCTGTGCTCAGAGTTACTCACCCTGTAGTCTCAGCCTTAGATGTCACGTCTACAGACCGTTAGCTGTTGCAGTAAACTTGTACAACGTTCTTGAATGAATAATTTATTAGATGCACGCTGTTATTGGTGGCACATCCACTTTACATTTTCACACCCCTTAACATGATGTGGAACAAAACCAACTGTGATTGGTTGTTACATGTCAGTCAAACGTCCTTTTGGGTGGAAAGCTGCGATAGAGTCCAGACCTTCTGCCATCGGTCTGAAGGTCTGGCTACACAAGATTGTGTCTATGTGGGTCCTAGTATAGTGATGGGACACTATCCTGTCAAAAAGCACCGTCCTTCAGATGGGATGTTTAACCGAGGTCCTGACTCTCTGTGGTCATAAATTCCAGGATGTCCTTCAAAAAAAAAAAAAAAAAAAAAAAGAGTAGGGGTGTAACCCCGGCATCCTGGCCAAAAATGCCCATTGGCCTCCTAATTATCCTCATATTGACATGCTTCATCATGCTGTCTCCTCTCCACCAATAAGCTGGTGTGTGGTGGGTGTTCTGGTGCAATATGGCTGCCGTCACATCATCCTGCACATTGGTGGTGGTTGAGGAGATTCCCTCTTCCATATGTAAAGCATGTTTTACAATAGAGTTGTCAAAAGTACTACCTTCAGTACCTTTTCTATACTGAAATTTTAAAAATGTGATGCTTTGAGCACTGTTGAGCAGATTCGTAAACACCCCTGATTGGCCATTGTTTTCACGTCTCATCTGCGATTGGTACCGAAGTTGGTACTTTTGACAGCTCTATTATAAATGTAACAAATGGTTAATTATTATTAATTATTAAACTGGGTGAATTTAATTGGTAATGATATTGACTACTTTGGTATTGTGACCTAATCTTCAGAGAAAACTGGGATAGGAAGTATTTTAAAATGGAAAAATTACACACGGCAGCTACATCCTGTCATTATGATATTGAGTTCAGTTTGGGAACCATTTGCTTTGATGGATCGTTCCGTCTGCTGTGCGTCTGTTAGTCAGTGTCACATTAGGCCATCAGAAGTTGATTGAGGAAGTGACAAAACTATAGAAGTGAGACAAATGAGAATTGTGTGAGGAAGAATGAGTCTAAATGAGAGATTATGATGTATTTGTGGGAATAGCAGATGACAACAGGAAGTCACACGTTAGTTTCTATTCTCGTAAGTTATACTTTCCCTTCGTAATTTCTCTATTCTTGTTATCCTCCTCTTCCTTGCTTCTGTCCCTACAGGGTTGACCTCTAGTCAGCAGGAAGCATCCCTCCATCTTAAATATTGGCAATGCAGTTATTTGTTTATTGATGGCATCCATTCTCCCTGTAGCCTGTTCAGCATTTTCTTTCACTGCCAAAACAACAAATGCGAGAAGCTGCACTTTCACTGACATTTCCACTTTAATATAAGCCATATTTTAATAAAGAGATTCCAGGAAGACTGTGTTGTCAGTAAAATGGACATCATTTTTGGAAGATGATGCGTGTTTGTTTGCATTGTGCTCATCGTAACTAATTGGCATTATATTAGCACCTTTAATTTTTTTTCCCCCATTGCCTTTGAAGGGAGCAGGTTGTTATGAGATTCATGCATCTGTTCAAGATGACAGGGTTTTTTTCCCATTTGGCTAAATTTACCTCAAAGTGGTGTTTTGGAGCATGTTAGATTTTCAAATCAACTCTTAAATGCTCACACCCCAAGAAGAAAAGGTGAAAGGTTAATACTAAATTTAGTTTAAGTGGTACTATTGCTTCATTGTTGTATTTAGAAGTGTGTTGGAAGGACATTTGAAGAATTTTGTTTGCTTTAGAAGGCTGTATTTCTGAGATTTGCCTCAATTTTTAGGACTTTGTTCCGTCGTACAGTTTTATTATGAAAAATTACTTGAGTGCACTTTAGTGCATACATAACTCTATTAAAATGTAAGTGTTGTCTGCAAGCAAGTCTGGACAGTTGTGGCTGATTACTTTTGGCTGATTTACTTTTTTTTTGCTTAATTTAACAATATTATTATTATTATTATTATTATTTAAAAACTTATTTATTATTATTTATGAGCTGATGTTCACCAAAGCAGTGCCATGTGGTGCAGAAAAATGCCAAAGAATACAGAATTTAGTTTATATTTTATATAGAGAGGGCCCTTGCAGACTCTCATGATCATTAAAAATAAATAAATAAATAAATAAATAAAATAAATTATTATTAAAATATAATAATATAATATCATATTAAAATATGATATTAAAATATAATATTAAAATATAATAATTTGCACTCGGGCGAGTCCAATAACAAACATCTAATCAATCAGCATCAGGGGACGTATAACGGTCGAGGAGAGAGAACAAGCAAGAGGGAGATTTGAAAATAAGAAAAAAAAAACTGCAGAACGAGAAATGGGACACGATACAAAACAGTTAAAATGAATATCACTGGAATTAAGTTTTATGCCTGGGTAAGCGCTTTAGGACCCGGTTATATTAGAAAAGCTTTCCAGCGCTGGAGAGAGCTAAGACAGAAGGCCTGAAAACTGCTTTGATCCCGCTCGTGTGAGTAACACCGGGTTTTGATTGTCTGGAGTTGCTGTGCTGTTTGCGACTAACAACGAACACTTTGTATTTTCTCGTGTGTACTGTATGTTCATTTTTTTGTGCTTCCTTGTCATTCGTTCATCAACTGCGCTTTATTTTTTGTGAAGCATTTTGTTGTGCGTCAGCTGTGATAAACAGACTTCCACTCGCATTGCGTGTGTAACAGCAGCCAGATAGTGAGAGTTCTGCAGCTAAACGACTGCGCACTGTGACGACCGCTAGAGAATGATGTTTAGTGTCATTGGTAGTGCATTTGCCTCACATGCCAGCAGCGATCGGGCAGTGGTTCGAGACCGACTCAGAGCAGGGTGGTTAGAATTGGAGTGTGAGTTTTGGAGGCGGAACAATGAAGAGAGGTGTGTGTTTGTTTGGGTTGATTTCAAATATCAACAATGTCCAACAGTGTAGTTCAAATACCACTTACTGCACCTTTAACACAATGCAGTTGTTTGAGTGAGAAACCTAATACAATGGTGTTAAATGAAAATGATTTTTTTAAATGAATTGAACACGAATACAAAGATTACATTTCTAAGAAGTAAAAAATATGCCTATCTTAGATCCACAATGCCAATTTTTTCTCCTTGTAACTCTTGACAGCGCTTTTGTAAGAATGTTTACTGAAGGTTAAAATATGTAAAGAACAAAAGACTTCTTTTTCATCTGTCTGTATTTTTTCTTTCTTTCAGAATGTCTCACTGTTAAGCATAAGAATAGAAACCTGTGACAGTCATTTCTCACTGCTGTCATTCAGCTCAACATGTCGGAGGATTTGTTTACATGTATTTGTGCTAGAACCTTGATTTGACTACTGCATAACTATAAGTTAAACACCTCATAGTAATGAATTATTCATCAACATCTAGAAACGTTGGATGTGGGATAGAGTTCAGGAAGAAGGGCACCCTAAAGTGCATTGTCTTTCTGGACATGTGCATTCATGTGTGCTTCTGTTTGGGTGTGTAAGACGGCACTCACAGAGCATGTCACTCGGCTGGTTTGAGTCCAGGCTCTTCCTCGTGAACACACTACTGAGGAATACTCAAGTGTGTGCGTGAGCAAGTTTTTAATGATTTGTTTAAACATTCTCTTTCCTTCAGTAAATGCTTTGAATATAGGGGTACATTGAGATTACCATTAATAGACTTAGCCAAAGAGGTTAAAATGGCTCTGAAGTAAACATTTTGATTAGTAGTGGTATTTAAACTTATCCGAGCGTCCATCAACACAGGCCTCCATATTTAGCTGTAAAAATAACCCACCACTCACCTAAACATAACACTGTTGCATTTACATGGGTTGCAGTTTGAGTTGGAAATAACATTAGGATAACACAGCATTCCCAGACTGATGGTTTGGATGTTTGGAGCAACAAAATTAACATCTGTTTATTGCACACACCCTAACCAGCCCCCAAGTCGTTTCCGGTTGCTCTGAGTGGGAGCAGGTGTGGTTTGCCTTGTGTAAGATTCATTAAATGGCCGTCCAATAATCAGTGTGCAGAGAAGTGTGTTGCTGATCTGGCAACCTCATACTAATGAGACGCCATCCGCCATGCCAATGCCTTTTGCCTGCAGGCCAGAGCCATTTTCCTTAGAGGAATCTGATGAGATGTTTGTAACGAGTGAGCAAAAATGAACACGCACTCATTTTGAAATTTTAGGAGGTTTTCAACAGTAAATAAATGCCAAACTTGTATAGAAAACGTCAACTAGGCTTAGATTGAAAGTCCCTCTAATTTAATACCCACTTAGTTGATTACCCTAGAGAAGAAATTAACAGTTTTCCTCAAAACACAATTATTGCATATAATTAGTAGCACTGGGGCAAAGACATGATAGTAACCCTCTTCACCCACTCCCCTCACAAAATCTTTCTATCTTCGGCTTGGTAGTCGAAAACAGTGTTGTTCCTTACTACAGTAGCTCCCTGTTGTCTCAAGTCTCTGGTGGATTGATGTGTTTTAATGAGGTTTGCCACTAATTCATTTAAGTATGCAGAAGGACTGCAAATTTTCAATGAATCACAATAAGAGGTTGTGTTACTGCATATGTGATGCCATACGTTCTGTTGTAAGGGTCGCTTTTTTGTACACATAGCTGATTAACATCTTAAAAGAAGCCAATTCCCATAAGTTTCTAAAGGTGCACTTTGACAAAATTAATGTAATTTGATTATTTTTCAACGGAGCACTTTTGTGCATTTCTTACATTGCTTTTCAGACATACTGAAAGTACTAAATTCCTACGCAGTGTCATTCCCAGCATCTCAAATGATGTACAGTACTTTGTTTAATTGCATTTTCTGATAGAAATGATGCTTGTGGAAATTACGTTTTGTATTAAAATGGCCGACTCCTTTGTCTTGCTATCTAACATTTTATGTCCTAATAAAAACGTTAAAATAATATTTTGGCACTTTTTTTATAACAAAAAAATAGAGCATGATTGGCAATATTGTTTGCAAGTTGAAGAAACATCCAATTATGAATTTGAATAGTAAAAAATGGTTTATATCTTTCAAACTCAGAATATATCTTTTCTCATGCTAATATTTTTGTCAAACACAGATTTGTTCAATTTGTTTTGTATATCTATACATTTCTACTTGATATGCTATAACCAATGTACACTTAAAATTTTTGCAGTTCTTCCCCTGACTAAAGATTTTTTTTTTAGTAAACTAGTGGTCGCTCATTTAAGACATTAGTTGACTAGTAAGATGTTTGATATTCTTTTAATAGCTTAAATATAATTGGGGGAGTGGCATCGGGAAATGGTTTCAGTTTCAGGGCTGAGAAAGAATGTAACATTGTTGTACATTACAGAGAAATACTAAACCATAACAATGAGCATTAAAATATAAATGAAGCACTCAAGTGCATGCATAAAGCTTGCTGCAGTGCACTGGCAAAAGCAATGATTATGTGTCTGGAGAAAGACAAAGAGACTGTCTTAACATGTTAACAATTTATTAATAAACTTGTGATTTCTGAGACCGTTTCGGCTGCAAAGATGAAGATGACGGTGCTGACTTGTCACCTTCACAGTGTAGTTGATGTGCCTTTAGAGAGAAATGCACGTTCAGTTAATCATGCAGTAAGCACAGTACTAATTTAGCTTCCACACTCTGCAGGAACACTTGGAAATGTTCCTAATATTAGCACACATTTATCTAGGTTAACGTTAATGTTTACAGGAGCAGCCATGTAAAGAGGCTTCTACTTGCATGTTTCAAATGATGAGCCGTGTCTGAGGTCAATAGGCAAATTTCCTGAATGACATTATCACATGGACCAGCCATGTTCAACATTTGTCCACCACAGACTCTGTGACTTTAGTGACTATCTGACTTAAATTAGTCAACAAATATTTAGTTTGAGAAATGCATTTCTAACGAGAACTGTTAATGCTAGAAAAGCTAAAACCGTGATAAGGAACAGTATTGCTCGCTATTTTCTTTGACGCCTGGTAGTGATTTGGAGGGTGTGAACTAGTTTGTTTACCCTATTATTCTGCAACAAAGTGGGACTGTAATTGTTTGCAGGACAGCAGTGTCGCCTCAGGCTGTCTTCAGGAAGGCCAGACTGTCCTGGTGACAGAATCCAGTTAAACCCAACATCTCGCTCATGCTTTTCTAATACCTCTATTATCTAAAACTGCTAGAGGGAACCAAAAAATGATTAAAGGATTGACATCAGTCAGAAAGAAGGCGGTGAAGGTCGGTCAAGGGAGCAGTGTTGGAAAAGGCTTATCTCGTTCTTTTCACTTATTTGTTGGAGGATGTATGTGCATTTCTACTTGTTCTTGCTGAAATATAGAGCTTAAATGTGTTTTCATAATTTGACCACTCAGCTTGATGTATAACATCCTTCAGATGCATTCATTTATTCAGCTGTGGCTCCCTAAAAACTTATATTTACTAATCAATTTATGATAGTTTTAAAAAGAAAAAAAAGACCTTGAATAATGTACAATATATTTAAAAACTAAAAAATAATGAAGATCTGTACGTACACTCACTATATTTAAGATGTAAGGAGAATGTTATTACCTTTTTACCTGATTTATAAACCACATTATATTTTTATAGTGTTTAAATGTAAACTGTTGTTGATAATGGCATAATTTTTAAACCCATATGAAATCAACATGAACACAAAGAGTACATTTCTTAGATCTTGGCATGTGTTTAAACTATATGTTTTAAAAAAAAGAATTTCCCTTTATATATATATATATATTGTGGCCACTTCTATTTGACCCATATTAACACACACTGCAGTTTCTGTGTTATTTTGGGACTTTAACAGAATTATGACTATGGTCATCAGTTGATGAAAACATTTCATTTAATTACATGATATGGTGATTAATTAATCACATTATCACATCTACTGAGAAAGCCCACCAATGAAGATTATTCCAGAACATTAGATTATTGTGCCAGAAAAATGATACTAAACTAAACTTGTGAATTTGTTTTTTTTTTTTTTTTTTTTTTTTTTTTTTTTTGAGGTAAATCAAATGTAAACGTCTACTTATATATGTATCTTAAAATATATCCTATATATTATAACTAGACAGTATTGTAGTTTATATATATGTGGCATTTGATTATTAATCTAGTGATCTGATTTATTTTTTATTTTTTAAATGGTTGTCTGGGCTAATGATCTCTCTGAAAGGTCTCATACGTTGTGTGTTTTCAGCAGATTGTGCCACTGATAACGAGGCAGTGACAGCAGGGACGCCAGCGAGCAGACTGTGAATGTCTCTGTGTGGACACACTTCACTGAACATTATTACAGAAGATCTGCAGGGCTGCATTTGAGCGTAATTGCGCTGTTGGCAGCAGCGTGGGGTCCCTCATGAGATACAGTTGTTCATCTCTTAAAATGATGTCAAACTAGAGGTTTTGTGCATAAAGGGACTTGGGAGATAAGCTGTGGCTTATTAGACAGCACTATTCCTTCCTGTTTAACATTATCTTGGTTATGGATTATTGGCTAATGTACATTAGGTGAGAACGTTTTATATTATATGCTTTAACCAGAGCATGGACATAGTCCTATATGTGGCCCTGTCCCAAATGGCACACTTGATATTGGCTTGCGGTCTTGTGGTCTTTGCTCCCAGGTGTCCCATTTGTCATTTCAGACTTTCAGGATGGTGCTCAGGAATGGCCACTTTTTGTGCAGAGGACTTTTTTTGTGGACTCACTGGTTCGAGCTTTCCAGTGGACTATCAGCCAACAGCCCATATGCAAAGTGTAAACTCACTCAAACCACATAGCAACACTAGCAATCACCCTAAAATCACTTAGCAACCATATACACTACTGTTCAAAAGTTTGGAGTCAGCAAGATGATTTTGAAGTTTCTTAGGCTCACCAAGGCTGCATTAATTTGAACAAAAATACAGTGAAAACAGTACTATTGTGAAATATTATACAATATTATTAATACTGTCATTTTTCCAGTCTTCAGTGTCACATGATTAGTCAGAAATCATTCTGATATGCTGGTTTGCTGATTTCTTATTATTGCCAATGTTGAAAACAGCTGTGCTGCTTCATAATTTTGCTGAAACTGTGATACGGTTTTCACATTAAGCACCTTTTTTCTTTATGTAAATATCTGGTTACATAATGTAATGAGTTTGTTTCTTTAGCATTGAAATATGACTGAGATCAGCTCTGTCCCCTCACCGTTTTTGGATTTTTTTTTGTTTTATTTTATTTATTTATTTTTACATTTTTGGCCTGGAATCGTTTTTTGAGAGTACATCTGTTCAGCTCAGAAAGCCATAATCCAGAGAATGAAATTATATTCCAGGGAAATTACATTAATACAGGGAAGACATTTGGCTAGATAAGAAGGGATTAAGTGGGGTAAAAAATTTACAGTTCAGTATTTGATCCACAAATAATGGTTATTGCTGGCTCTCAAAACGATTCTGATGCGTGTGTTCTCTGCATTCAGCCGAGTTTCACTTATAATCATGTTTATCTTGAGCAGTGGAAGCACTTTGTGAAATAACCCTGATAAACATACCCAGATAAGTGCTCAATAAAACAAGAATACATGCAAACACTTCCCTGCGTTGGGAAATAAACAACGGAACAGGCCACGTCACAGTTGTGTGGCAGCACCCAGATCATGAAATATGTATAACATTCATATACTGCATTGCTCATTTTCAGACAAAGAGTCAGTGATACCTCCTGAGGGAAGTGTGTGATGGTTTGTGATGCTACACATTTAGTCTCCTTGGTTTCAGTGCTGTTGCACGGACGGTGTTGCGATGCTAACAAGAAAAATACACTCAATAAATGCTGGAATGATGTAATTAATGTTGTTCTCTGTCTGTCTTGCAGGTTTGGTGCAATAGGGCACAGCGGGGGGGCAGATAGGCGAGCGCATGAGGAGAGGGCGTCCTGAGACCCCCATCTCCACCGCTCGCACACACAAGTTCACGGACACACCGCGTCTAGCAGCCCTCCAGCCGCCATGGTAAACCCCTCATCTTCTGTTTGTGTGCCTGATTGTCACATTTTTTGTTTGTACAAGGTTAATGTCTAAATTATAAAATCTCCCTTACATGTGTTTCTGTCCAAACCGGTCTAATCTAAAACGAGCCAAGATGTGATCGAGAAAATGTGATGGGAGCTTGAGAGAAAGAGAGAAGAGAGGGGGGGGGGGGATCAGCGTTTGATTAATGGGCCTCACCTCCGGCTTGTGGAAGCAGGGTCTCATGGGAGAGTAGGGCTGTGCTGTTTGAATTATTAAAGTCTGAGAGTTGGGGGGTAGGTTCATAAATAACCCAACGTAATGAGCGCCCTGCTAGCGTGAGCTCTAATGCTAACCCAGCTTTGCCGACGCAGCCGGGGTGACCTTGGATATGCACACGCAAGCGCGTACACGCATATACACTCAAACGCTTCCCACTTCTCTCACTCTAGCAGCTTTCTGTGTCTTCTGCATCTGTATCTGTATTGATTTATTGTGCATATAACGAGGTGACCTTCCTGGTTTCACTCGACTTCCTGTCAAACTGTGGCCAAAGTGGCAGAACCCACACACACGAAAAATGCACACATGCACTGGCTGTGTGTCAGCTTGACCTCAAAGAAATGGACTTTCATAAAAGGTACACAGGGCTCTATTATGAATATAATGGCAGTCTGAAAGTGAATGCACAATTCTGAGTATTGTGATTCTGGCTTATAGGAAGGTTCTGCATTTTTTGTAGTCCTGTCCAGAGCATTTCTGATGTGTTTTTGAATGTCATAGAAAATGATTTTGCTTGTCCCAAGAACAAAACAAAACAAGCAAACATTGTGCACTTAACACAATAAATGTAAAAAAAAACCCACACTTTTGAAAATATAGACACAAAAGTTAAACCTTACACCATGTGGTTTTTCAGTGCAAAATTATATAAAGTCTGTAAAAAAAAAAAGTGCAAGATTAAGAAAATAGCATTTTACCTTTTGCAAGCTGGAATTACTTTGGTGATGACCACTTTAAAGTCTAAATAATATTCATTTTAGGGAAGAATTTAAGTGCTTTAACAAAAACGCAAGCTTTACATCTCAGCATTTTAAGCCCTCTACCTTCATTGCACTGTATGTGGCTTTGTTACCATGTTTTTACCTTAAAATAATGAGGATTGAATAAATTATTTTCAGTGCTAATCAACATGTCACAAATAGACCATCTATATAAAGCATAAATTGAATGCTTGCTTTTCTGTCAAGTTGTGTGTGTGTGTGTGTGTATATATAATATAATATAATATAATATAATATAATATAATATAATATAATATAATATAATATAATATAATATAATATAATATAATATAATATAATTTTATTTTTAAGTGCTCTATGTTCTGGGGCCGCTTGATTTACACACTTTGGGCATCAGAGAGCTGCTCACGCACACTGTCACAGTCTGTTTGTGTCAATATCACCACACAAAAACACACACTCACTCATCAAGAAGACTTGCATCAGTCAACAGCTGTTTGTGGTTTGCACAAGTCTATGCCTATATGTCTAGAAGTAGCCGCAGAGCTTTGCAGATCATTGCCTGACTGGAAGACATTTTAATTAGGGGTGTGTAATTAATTTATTACTGAACACTGAATGTCATATACACACAAAGATGACACAACATGCTAGGACCCTTGTGCTGTTGTGTTTCATCTGAGGCATAAATACACATTACTTCATAAAAACTGTACTATAACAGTCAGTGTGCCTTTAAAATAATAATAATAATAATAATAATTAAACCATGCAAAATATCGATTTCCTTTCAATTTTAAGAGGCTTGTTCCTTTTATGTGTGTGTATTTGTCCATCTTACTCCTTTCGATTGAGATCTATTTGTCTGAATGTGTCCCCAGATTCAACAAATACATTGTAAATTGTGTAAATTTACAAAATGTGTAAAATGTGTACAGGATTCTTTTTTGAATTTTTGTCATAAATTGGAATACCTCCAAAAGAATCCTAGAATCTACTAAGAATCAAATAATATCTTCCTCTGTAAGACTCACATTTTTCTGTTTGTTTGTACAGTAGTATGCTTTTATGCTATTTCCCATTTAGCCTGATTAGTTTAAGAATTGTTGGGATTGGTTTCAAATTAGAATAAAAATTATATTTGCAATTCTGTACTTATAGACAATTAGACGACAGAATGGACATGAAAATGACTTTCACAATCTTTCTAATAGGAAATTTTTAAGCAATAGTTATGGCATAATAGAGATGTAATAGGCATGTAGACATGGTCAAAACAATCAGCTGAAGTTCAAATTGAGCATCAGAATGGGGAAGGTGATTTAAGTGACTTTGAACGTGGCATGGTTGTTGATGCCAGGAGGGCTGGTTTGAGTAATTCCGAAACTGCTGATATACTGGGATTTTCAGGCACAACCATCTCTAGGGTTTATAGAGAATGGTCCACTATGTAAAATATACATTGAGCGGCAAGTCTGTGGGCGAAAATGCCTTGTTGATGCCAGAGGTCAGGAGAATGGCCAGACTGGTTCGAGCTGATGGAAAGAGACAACAGTAACTCAAATATCCTTTCGTTACAACCAAGGTCTGCAGAAGAGCATCTCTGAATGCACAACACGTCGAACCTTGAAGCAGATGGGCTACAGAAGCAGCAGACACACCGGGTGCCACTCCTGTCAGCTAAGAACAGGAAATTGAGGCTATAATTTGCACGGCTCACCAAAACTGTACAATAGAGGATTGGAAAAATGTTGCCTGATGGCTCTCTACTTCTGCTGCAACATTCAGATTGTCAAAATTTCTTTTGCTGTTACAATTTATTAAAGGTGCAGTAAGAGATTTCTGAGAACCACAGCAAAACACACTTGTAGCCAATCAGCAGCAGGGGGCGTATCCACTCATGATGGGGGAGGGGAGAGAGTGAGGAAGAGGGAGATTTGAAGAAAGACTGTAGAAAGAGAGATGGCTGAGAGACATTACAAAAGAGAAAAGTTCAGAGGGATATCACTGGAAAAAGAACTGTTATGATCTGGAAAGAGCTTTAGGACCCGCGTTAACACTGGAGTCTGAGGCGATACCACCTCAGTTTTTTTTTTCTTACCAGTGTGAAAGAGACTCAAAATACTGTCAATTTTGCACATACAATTAAGAGTTATACACCATTTTAATCTGTGGAATATCATCTTTTATTTGTGTACACTAAATAAAAACAAAATGTTGTGCTTTTTGCAAAATAAAGAAAACTAGCATGATGCGTGATTTCTCCTCTCCCTCTGAACGAAGTCCAATCTGATAGTTCTCAGAAAAGGAAGTGTAACTTAGTGAATACTAATCACAAAAAAATTAGACTTATGTCTAAAGAAACATTGAAATGTCAGGTTTTAAATTGTGTAAGTCAAATTGAAAACAAAAATTATTTTTATGTAATCTGTATGAAAACAGAGCCATGTCAGACGCCCGTGATTCAGCTCATTATCCGCTAATGCGGCCACGCCCAAAGAGCGAGCGCTATTCAGACGCAAATTCTGAGGCAATACATGTATACATTGTCGCAAACATGTATTTATTATCTTCAAAAGTGTTTATCTGCATGTTATAGCTATGATTATAGCGATCTCTGAAAGCCTCTGTTAGTTCCTGGAATGTCACATGGTATGCCTGTTCTTCATTTGTGGACTAAAGGTGCAAAGAGCGCCATCCAGCTGCAAGTATGAATTGAAAACACAGTTTCCAGCACTCATAGTGATGACAATAATTATTGGGGGTGGAGCAGTGAAGGGAGGGATGTATTTGTTTGGGTTAATTTCAGATATCAACAGTGTTTCTCAGAAATCGCTTACTGCACCTTTTTTCATTGCAGCCCAATGTGTTTTGAGGTAGTTGAATGTACCCAACAGCATTGTAATATGTAACCATTACTCTGTGCACACCTTGTACATAAGTGTCTTTCTATCCTCATCCATCCTTCTCCTCTCTTTGGTATGATTAAGTTGCAGTGCTCTCTGCTCCTCCTTAGCTATTTTACACTCTTTTACACTTCTCAGTATGTTTTACGGCCCCTTGCAGGCGGCCATTAGGAGCGCCTCATAAACCCTGTGCACTGCCTGTTAAATACTGGCCTGATGCCACAGAGAGGCCGCTGTCACTGCCGGTAACGCACACGCATAGATATGCATCTTTATATCCGAGCCACCCACTGATGCAGATGCCGAAAGACACCCGCCCTGATCCATGCTCACTAAGGCTGCTTTAATGTTCTCAAACACGTGTAGTTTGTATAGCAGTGTCAAAGTGCTCACTCTGCATCACACTAATTGATCAACTCCACTAAAGGTTGCAGCCTTCAACCATCAGCGCTTCGCACTCGACAAACAAGCCTGGCTGTCTTGTAGCAGCCACCAGAGCAAAAATGTCATTCTGTGGGTTCCGATTGAAACAAATGAATCTTGTTTTTCTTTTCTTGCTAGTTAAACAACAGCTGCCGTGCAGAAGATGGATGCATCGTGTCATTTTTATGTCCATATTCCGTGAAAGGTCACACCCCCCCCCCGGGGACTGCGGCGGCACTGATATGAGCTTTGATACGCTATTGAGCAAGTCTGCTGTCGAATGTAGAAATGGTACAGGAAGAGAGATAGAATGAAAATGACAGGATTAGGGAATGGATTTTGTGTTGAATAGTGCTGATATCATGGAGATTCAGGAGTGTGAAAGATGATGAATGAATTGATGAAAGATTTGGCTGGCAGTGCACGCCTACCTTTTTATTTCCATCTTTTTATTCATTTATTTATTTATTTTTTTGTATTTTGCTGCATGCAGAGACTAGCTCTCAATGCATAAAAATCTGAAAAATCTTTATTTTTTATATTATCAATTAAACTTTTAAACTTTCTATTCATCAAAGAATCCTGAACAAAATGTATCACGGTTTCCACAAAAATATTAAGTAGCACATCTGTTTTTTTGGAGTAATGATGCTGAAAATTCAGCTTTGATCTCAGAAGTAAATTACATTTTAAAATATATTCAAAATATATATATATATAATTTATTTTTTTTTTTTACTGTATTTTTTATCAAATAAATGTAGCCTTGGTGAGCATGAGAGACTTCTTCCATTAAAACTTCTTTCCTCAAACATTAATTTTTTATTAGTTGACAAAAACACAATGCAACACAATGGCCAAAGATTCATGTGAACATCCCAATTTAAAAAAAAAAAAAAAGAGAAATAAGTAAAAAAAAAAAAAAAAAAAAAAGTCTTTATTGTACTTGTCTTTTAAATTGATTGGTAAAGGCAGTAAATATGTTACAAAAGCGCTGCTTTGGTAGCAGATAGAGATAGAGACTCCGCTTCTCAGAGAAAGAACTGTCATGCCGTCCACATGCAACAATCTTCTCAGAGTTGCTGCATCTCTAAAGATCTCATCCTCTTTAAAGTGCCATTGATTTCATTTCTGGTTCAAAATTTTATGCATCTTAACCATTTATGAAACTATCTTGTGTTTGCGTTATCTCTGTAATTGACATTTGCATGCACTCTAATTTGGAGCAAATCACGTCAAGAATGATTAATTGCAATTAAGTGATGTTGATGAATTGTAGGAGATGGCAGAAACAGCAGTTTAGTATCTGTTCTCTGGTGTTTGATTGAACCAGTGACAACAACAAAAATGTCCTTTTTGTATATATATATATCTTTGTATATATATATATATATATATATATCACCACTTTAAGTGCCACTTTTAGCCCCACCAGTTGAGAAACGCCACCCTGAATACTAATGCAGGAATTGAGGATTTGTTGGTTATTAGATCTAGTCGTGAAGTGGGTGACATTACATGAGAGACTGACTGAAGGTGAGAGACAGTGGTTGATGAAAGACTGAAGGATTGTGGGTAAGCGGGAGCAGGAGGGCTTCATGTCTGATTAGAAGAGGTTGTTGGGTGACTGTCACTGAGTTTAAATTGATTTCCACCCGTGAGGATGATGTAGAACACGCTGACACCTGCAGACACGGGTTAATACAGCACATCCGTGTCTGATGGTGTGTTCCCGGTTGGTCGGATGTGACATACGGCTTTGGGCACACATATGTGAACCCCTTTCTGTAAGCTCTGTTGATGTTACTTCTGTAGACATTTCTTTTGCCACGAAGGCAAGCAGAGGTGAGTTTGATTGATTAAAGTTTAATCTGCCGCTAAATGCTTCGCTCTAACCTCGCGCGTCTGTCTCACACACACACTTGACTTTAGGAGATAAATTGAAGAAGTCAGCCAAGGTGATCTTCAGAAGTTAAGATAGGAGTATGGGTATTTGTGTGTAATGCACCTTTATCAGTGTTACTGGTATTTAGTTGTTTCTTTAACTATGGGTGCTTTTGTTCTTAGTGAAATAACTAGTTTGTTTGATTTGTTTACTAAAATTGTCCAACAATATATATATATATACACAACCCTTCAAAAGTTTGGGGTCAGTAGAATTTCTTTTTCTTTTCTTTTTTTGTTTCTGAAAGAAGTCTCTTATGCTCACCAAGGCTGCTATTCTGATATATTCAAGGTGTCTATTTTAATATATATATATTTTTTATTTAATTGTGATGTCAAAACTGAATGTTTAGCATCATTAGTCCAGTCCACAGTGTCACGTGATCCTTCAGAAATCATTCTGATGTGCTGACTTGATGCTTGAGAAACATTTCTTAAGTTCAAAAGAACAGCATTTATTTGAAATATAAATCTTTTGTAACATTATAAATGTACAGTATTTACTGTATTTTTACTCCTTTTTAATCAATTTCGTGCATCCTTGCTTAATAAATGTATTAAATTCTTTAAAAATTATATTACTGATTTTTATTTTGTCTTCTAACAGTCCTTCTTTCCACCAAGCTATACGTTTCTGTGATGAAATTACTGTTTGATTGATAACACATTAAAATGATACTGTTCACAAGTGATATTTACATTTATTTTGTTGTATAAATGGACCCTTCGCTGAGCCCCGCCCTCCTTAGTTACTGTTGTTACGCCTGTCAAGCTTTCACGTCTGGCAAGTCATTTACAGTATGTAAGCACCGGTGTCAGACATTTTCAAGGAGATAATTAGTCATTTTTGGCAAACAGGTGAAATATCTGAGAGAGCAAGACAAAAGGGACTGCAGTATGCATTCGAGGGGATATATCCGCAACATAATATGCAACCGATTAGAAAATAATTTGATCAAAATTGAAGCTAATGCTCCCAGCAGCCGCCTCATAGGCTGACCATTCAAATGGGAAACACAGAATTTATTGAGGAAAAGCTTTGTTCATCCACAGCAGGTTAAGTGAAATTTGTGAAAATAACCTAATAATTATAAATC
The DNA here is from genome assembly GCF_024489055.1 of Chanodichthys erythropterus. NCBI lineage: Eukaryota > Metazoa > Chordata > Actinopteri > Cypriniformes > Xenocyprididae > Chanodichthys > Chanodichthys erythropterus. The sequence goes on along the minus strand of NC_090230.1, from coordinate 54,192,405 downwards.
AAACAGCTTATCAATAAGTATTGTGGAATAAACACAAGACGTTAGCCTGACCACTTTGCAATGATAACATTCTCCCGCTTATATTTTTAGCACACCAGGCTAACGTAACTCCATCTTGCCTTTTATCATTTTATTTCACGTTCAAATATATGCATTATGAACAAAGAACCGTCATTATTTCCAAGGAAAAAAATTCCACCACCACGTCCAAACTTTTAGGATACCGGGTATCAGGTTAACACAATCCATAAAGCACAACGCTTCGGCACGTTCCCTCACTCGGTTACTTGACAGACGCCTAGTAACGGTTTGCTAAACCATGATTGGCCTGTGGCGGTTTTCGGGCATGGCTTAGCAAAGGGTCAATTAGGGCTGCATGATTTATCGTGATTAAACAGCACGCGATTTGGCAAAGGCTGGGATTATTTTAATGCGCAGCTTGTCAGAGCTGTACGGCTCAGTAGAAAATGCTTCTCCATCTGAAAGCCCTTGCACAGAAACTCCAAATATGCCATGCTGTAGCTGAATAAACAGAAGATTGAAATTCTTTGATTTGATTAAACATGACTAATAAACACACAACTGCCTTATTCTGTGCAAGAAGCCACATCATCTCACAAAAGGATGCTCATCTGTCGTTATGAAGTGAGTTTGGAGTAAAAACATGTTATTAAATATTGTCTTTTGCTGGACAAGATGTTAATAAATGCTTTGCATGTCTGGAAAGATGTTTGATGCATGTTGCTTTTTCAAATGTACATTATAAGCAACTTAAACTCGCAGTGCTTTCAGATGGATTAGCATTTGGAGCTATACTTCATTGAAAAGCTGCACATATAATCGCAGACTTTACAATTTCATAATCGTACTAAGAATCGCGTTTAAGTTCAATGTCATTTTTTCGTATCGTGCAGCCCTATATCATGTCAAACATGTTCATCACTGAGTCTGTTTTCTTCTTGTAAAATCTTCATTAGAGGCAAAATTGTGTCAGAAGTTATTCCACAGCTCTGGGATAATGTTAATAATGGTCTTTCATAATTTTAAGATTCAAAGTCAAGGTTTGGGACAAAGCCAAAAATAAGTAAATGGTTGTTAAACATAAAGTGTCCACAGCTGAAGAGATGCTTTATTGGTGTGTGCAGAGTCTACAACTAGTGTTATGTATTGTTTCTTACTATATTTTATTTTTCAAACTAATGACACTTTTCTGTCCGTCAGAGGTCTATTCGGTCTTTCGGGAACGATGACCGCCACGTCATGGCCAAGCACTCCACCATCTACCCTTCCTCTGAGGTCCTGGAGGCAGTGCAGAGTCTTGTTTCTACCGTGGAGTGTGCCCTGAAGCATGTGTCTGATTGGATGGACCAAAGTCAAGCCAGCCAATCAAATCAAACAAATTCATCCAGCACACAGGAGGAGGAGACCGAGGCCAGCGCAGATGAATCTCCAGAAGGCAGCACAAAGTGAGTGCTCCCATTGCATGCTGGGAATATGGACAGAAGCTGTTGGTTATTGATTTATTGGATATAAATATTGCATGTCATTAATTCTGATCCAGAGATGGTAGTCATGTTTTGTGTGGTCTGTCTCAGTGAGGGCAGCAGCTGTAGCAGTGGTCCCAGTGAAGGAGGGGTGTTATGTGGAGTGATGAGGATCGGTCTGGTGGCCAAAGGCCTCCTGATTAAAGATGACATGGACCTGGAGCTGGTGCTCATGTGCCGAGAGAAACCCACCAAGACACTGCTGTGCACCGTCTGTGACAACCTCCCGCTGCAGATCGAGGTAACAGCACACGCTTGCACTTCTCACACCTGCTGACAGAAAAGCCTCATGAGCTACCAAAATACACCCTGACCACACAATCTCCTTTACTCATAGAATTTTGATCTGCCATTGCTAAATATACACTCAAAAGTTATTGTTTGCGTTACATCCATTGAAAGACAGCAGTAGACTGCAGCTGTGTTTTCTCAGAAGAGCATGAGATGTTTGTCTGCAATGGACCACTTTTTCTCTGAATTTTTATTTTTGCAAAACGATTGTTGAAATAATGTTGCAATTTTTTCCTGAACATTTGCTACTGTAACAGCTTCTGAAATTATCATTATTTGCTATACATAAACACAAATGGCTGCAAAAAACACCTATTTTTATTCTTTTCGAAAATCTCAACAGTGTTTTTTTATTTATATATATATATATTTATTATATAAATATATAATTAAAATTTTAATTTGATTTCAACTTTATTTAAATTAACAAATTATATATATATATATATATATATATATATATATATATATATTTGTTAATTTAAATAAAGTTGAAATCAAATTAAAATTTTAGGTGGAAAACTTGAACACAAAATTTGAAATGTTTCATTTGCAAATAAATGAAATAAATAAATTTAATTTGAAGTAATAAAATTAATTAAGCTAAAACTGAAATAAAAATAAATTAATAAAAAATAATAAAAATGACACACAACAAAATTACTAAAACTTTTAGTAATTACTAAAATTAGAAATTAAAATTTAAAAATAATACTAAAATAAATAATAAAAAGCAAAATAATAAATATTACTAGAATAACAGATGAATTCTGTCAAAATGTGATTTCTGTAATTAAGACTGTAGCTCAAGAATGGCACAAGTCTCTATGGGACAAGACATCCCAGAGGTTTTAAAAGCAGAATGTGAATATGTTAAATGTGTATTTTTGTGTTTATGAATTATCACAAAACAAAATGTTATTCAAGTTGTAATAATTATACTGGTTCATGCAGCTGAGCTTTTAGTTTTACATTACCAATCTAACTCCTGTGGGAGGAATTTGCTCCATGTAAACAACAGATGTCACATGCCATTCTAGTTTCTTGCCCCTTTCATGTTGAAAAATATTGTTTACTTGTATTACTTGGTCATAAGTATTTTGATGAAACTTTTACAAGGTCAGTAAGTCAGTCTATCATGCTAGTCTCAGTTTAACATGTAAGATGTTTTGTGACTATCTGATCCTGCATGTTTGAATGTATTTTAGGGCGTCCACACTTCCGGTGTGTCCGGTTCTCTTGGTTCTTTTGGTCCGGAACAAAAAAGAAAATGATACATTTGGTCCTGGTTCAGTTAGCATTCACACTGTCATTTTTAAGATGGAACCCAAAAGAAAAAAGGATAATGTAGCTTCTATAAGAGAAAAAACAAGTATTCTTTAGCATTCTGTCCTCTTTAGGGTTGCAAGTTTAGATGTCTTTGATTTGTGTTGCGTTCATATGTCAATCAAACTGCACCAGAGTTTGTTTGGAAGTGGAACAAATGCTTGTTTGGTGCGCACCAGGGTTCGGATAGCAGCATACACACTTATCCAAATGAACTGCACTAATAGAGCAATCGCAACAGAGTTTGTTTTAATCGAACCAAACCTGCCAAGTGTGAACACACCATTATACTGCCAGGGTTGTAAACTCAGTAGAGCTGCAGTGTTTTGTGGGAAATGAAACAATGCAGATTTCAATACAGAAAAAAAGCTGCAGCATACAAAACAGACCTGCTCTATTTATATTCATCATGTGTAATTAATCTAAACCTACTAGCAACCAGTTTCCCTAATTAGACACTTAGGAAAGGCCAGGAGCGCGGGGTGATCAGCGGTGACCCAGTCTGAACCCCCCACCCACCCACACACGCAACATAGCCAGACAGAAATCCCATTAAAGCAGACTGTACTGCCAGCAGGTCAAGTCTCCGTATAATGGATCTGTTCAAAATGGCATGGCAGTGGACTACTTTCTCTTTCTCTACTTTCTTCCTCTTTGTCTCTATATCAGTCAGCGATAGACATGCACATTTCCTGTCTCAGCTGTCCATATACACACACACACGCGCGCGCGCACACACAAACAGACACACAAGGGTCACTGTGGTGGGAGACGTAATTGATCTCTGGTTGACATAAAAAGACCAGGCGGATTGGAAATGTGCGGCTGGAATTAATTGAATGGATTACAGACTGGTTCCCCACATCAAACCAGATTACAATAAACATTAAAGCCAACATCTGTGCTGTCTGTGTCCCACCTCATAATCTGGTTTGTAAATGCATTGTGATGGTGTGACCAGCTGTGGTCATGTGATAACAAAAAGCCTTAAACATTAGATTCTTGTCCCGTTTGTTTTGAAGTGTTCTGCACCTTAGAAAGCCTTGGTCAAAACTTTGCTGATAAAACTGTAGACATCTACTACGTGCCTACTATTACTACTACGGGCATCTGATAGTTTTTACTTTTTTAAAAAGTAAAAAGCCTTTTAGTTTAATTGTAAAAACGCTGCCCTGCAGATTGAGGTACACGTCTTTTTGCTCTGAAATCTTTAATGATTTTTATAAAGTAAACCTAGGAATAACTTTTATATTGTTAGTAATATTTCAAGATGAACATTTACTGGACTGAAGCAACTTTAACTTGACTATTCATAATCATATTTGTGAGTATCAAATGTGATACATCAGGCTTTGAGGAAGATTTATTTATACATCTTTCAGTCATCATTGTATTGCATTGCATTGTGTTTTGCCCCCAAAATAAAAACTGCAGAGCTTTGGTCATAAAACTATGCATTCAAATATCATCTTACTAAAACATATTGGGAGATATAGTGTAACAGCTGATATTTAGATACATTTTATGTAACTAATTTGTTATAGTCTACCTTTTTAAAAATCTTACTGATTTACATTACAAGCTATCAGAATTTCATCTTACTTTTTGGCCATATATCAGCAACTGCACCAATTTGCATATTTTTGCTCAGTTTGTGCCTCTGGGGAAAAAAAAAAAAAAAAAGTTTCACAGTTTTAATGTGGGCAGTTTTTGCAGCTTGGTGTCAGTAAGCGGTGTATGTTCCGGGACTTTTAAAGTTTGTAAACTTTGTAAAGTTACTTTATCTACACTGGGACTTTTTTTTACTACGTGATTATTGTGGCCAAAAGAATAGAATTTTAGAAGTTACTATATTCAATCATATGTCTTGTTTTAACATAAAATCAATGTTTAATTTTTAAATATCATTGTTATCATTACCAGTATATAGTGACACCCCTTGTCTATATAACACATCAGATTTCTAATAAAAGAGCAAGAAATATAATTTTTCCATGATATGATCCGTTTAAAACTCGACACTACTATAAAGCCATAGAGCTATTCATTTTGGTTATGTTTTTTAAAATTTTAACTCTGACCCCTACAGAAATTGACAGAGGAGAAGTATGAGGTACAGAGCTGTATTCCAGAAGCCGCCATCTTGATCTGTACCACGACAGAGCCCAAACTCACGCTGAAGGTGACGCTCACCTCCCCGCAGATGAAAGATGACTGCGAGACAGAGGAGCAAGGTTTGTGCCTGCACGTGACCAGCTTTTTCTTTCTTCATTTCTAAACAGGAGGTGAGGGAAGGGAGGGAGGGAGGGATGGATGAATGTTTGTGTGTGCGTTTTTAGTGATTGTCCATTAGAAGAACGAGCTTTAATCTCTTCCTTACTCTGCATCCAGAACTCTCTCAGGGCTGTGCACATAAACACACACACACACACCACTGGACTCATCTTATAGTCAAAACACACACACACACACACACACACATAGAGCTGATTCAGCAGCAGGTTGAGTGGTCTGCGTGCTGTCAGACTCTTGACCCGCGGGACCCCTCACGGGAGGTGCTGACATACAGCAGGAGGAGAATAAGAGAGAGGACACAGAGACATACAGATCTCCTTTTAAGACCACATTAAATGCTTCTGTAATGGGACATTATGAAGTGAAACCAAATATTCAGTCAAGAAGAATGTAGGGTGCGACTATTTATCCATTACATCATCCATATTACATACTCAACCTGGACAGTAAGAGCAGCTCAGTGCATTTTGGGTACAATTCTGGTAGGGGCGTGTTGTTTTCCTGTCTTTCATATGTCAATTAAAGGAATAGTTCACTGATGAATTAAAATTATTTACTCACCTTCATGTCATTTCAAACCTGTATGACTTTCTTACTTTAGCAAAACACAAAAGAATAACTGTTCAAGTCCATATAATGAAAGTCAATGGGGTCCAAAACAACACTGGACACCACTGATTTTCATTGTATGGACAAAATAGTTTTTGTGTCCACAGAAGAAAGTAAGTCATATAGGTTTGGAACAACATGAAGGTGAGTTTTTTATTTTTTAAAGTGAACTATCCCTTTAACTCACTTCCCTCCTGTCTTAAAGTCACACTTTTTATCTCTCTTTAAGTCTTGACATTCATATGAATGTGTTATGTCAAGTCTGATTGGGCTTATGGTCAGTAATTACTGATGCAGAGGCACTTGAGCTCAGAACGCATGAGTTAAGTCAAGATGGAAGTCTGTTATTGAAGTTTTTGGTGCCGTGACCCGTGACTGACCGCTTTGACAGCCGAAGCTTTTGTATCTTTAGAGGATGGCGTTTTGGCTATAACAATTAGAGCTGCAGTGATGCGAAACGTGCTGTTTCTTTCTCTCGCTCTCTCCCTCATACACAGGCTCCTTGCCTCTTTCACACACACACATACACACTCTCATACACATTATGTCGCTCTATGCAAAAATGCAAATGCTTTGCCAATGAAAAGGTTGCAGCCCTGTTGTACATGCTTGAGTGCTCTTCTGCTACTGTGGCAGTAGCAAACCTCCATACTCAAGAGGGTGATAGTTACCTAGATGTGTTATTGTTGGAGCCCTCATGGAATTCTATAAGAAGTACCATGGAATTCTGCTGAAGTTAACTGTGATAATTTGATATAATGAAGTACAAATTTTGACCTAAAAAAGGACCGGCCACATTTACCCCTGTTTGCTTGAATTTTCACAAGCGAAATCCAGGCATTTCGATAGGAATCCACGCAATCTGGAGTTTTGCATGAGAGCGAAAGATTTTTCCCATGCAGATTTTGCAAAGTCAACTTAACTTGCTTGGTTTGAAAGTGACTTCTGCGTGAACTGTGATTCATATATCGCTACATTACTGATGATAGAAAACTGACCTCTTGTGGCCACACCTTTTGTTATTCCATTAGCTAGCTATAGATATGTTGACAGTTTGATCAACTTAAATCAATTTACAGCAAGAATTGTTGCTTCAGATTGTTAAAAAAAATGCAAAAAGGCATTTGTGTTGCATTAGGGGAAGTATGCCTTAATCTCGCTCTCTCTGACACATACGCACTCATTTTCTCATTGGTTTGCTCACACCACCATCCTCTTTGATGTAGATTGTTAGAAGCAGGGGGAGGAAAATGAAAGAATGTATCCGGATTGAGGAATCAATACCTGTGCCAGCACACACCTCATCCATCTAACAGATGTGTCAGATGTGGACACTGCCCCTGGAGTGTGGGATGACAGATGACAGGAGGGAGGGAGAGATGGAGCGATGGGTTGTAGATCACCACAGGAGCACCTCGTATTTTCCCGACCTGGTCAAGGGCCCTGTCCCGTTGAGAAACTGCTCAATCTCAGGACTGGCCCGAATGAGCAGTACTCATCAGCTCACACACAGACATACACACGCACATACACACACACACAGACATAACAATATGATATTACAACATGGCTGGGTTATTTTTCACCCTTTCAAAAGCAATAAGAAACTATATTTTTCAAAACAACCATGAAGCCTGTTTTTAGGACCATCAAGATATTTTACATTGTGATAGTTTTTTACCTGTACTAAGCATAACAGTATGTTTGCAGAGATGTAAGAAGTACATCAGTTAAAATAGTTGTTTCTCTGAAAAGCAATGCTACAGCCAGTTATTCTACTTTGAAATGTGCATTCTGTGTCGGAATATATTATTTCTGTATTGGTTTATCCTGCCCACTGCCAATTTACCCAATAGTATTTTGACCCCCAAGGTTGCCAGTTGGCAGAAAACAAAGGGATGGAAGCCAGAGAATGAACTGTGTCAGAAATGGCAAATTTTATGCGACCAAAAAGCTTCGCCAATAAAACATTGCAAATATATACATTAAGTAAGCGTAAGAGTCATTGCTTATGTAGTGTGCCCTCAATCTAGCAACCCACGTGAACATCGAGTCTGAGGAGAGGATATTTGAGGATATTTTGAATTTGGACTGCAGGACCCAGTTCAATTGCTAGCTGTCAATATTACATAGTGCCCCTTTAAGCACAACCCTAAGTTCTCATTATTGTAATGCATACAAATCATATTCTCATTACTTTAAACAACCAAAAATAGTCACACTTTGTTAGGTGTTTTTAAAGGGATAGTTTAGCCAAAAATGAAAATTATTCCATGATTTACTATCTTCTTTCAGATTAATAAAATCGGAGATATATTTAAAAATATCCTTAGTCCTCCAAGGTTTATAATGGTTGTGAATGGCTGCCCAGATTTTGAAGACTAAAAAAATGAATCCATCTATTAAAAAAAAAATGAATCCATTTGACTCCAATCGTTAATTACTCACTCTCATGTCGTTCCACACCCGTAAGACCTTAGTTCATCTTCGGAACACAAATTAAGATATTTTGATTAAATCAGAGAGGTTATAAAGTTGGAATAAAGTTTTTTTTTTTTTTTTTTTTTTTTTTTGAACACAAAAAGTATTCTTGTCGCTTTATAATATTACGGTTGAAACATTGTAGTCACGTTGACTATTTTAATTATGTTTTTACTACTTTTCTGGAATTTGAATGTGATAATTTCATTGCTTTCAATGGAGGATAAAAAACCTCTCAGATTTCATCAAAATATATTTTTATTGTGTTCCGAAGATAAACGAAGGTCTTACGGGTGTGGAACGGCATAAAGGTGAGTAATTAATGGCAGAAATTTCATTTTGGGGTGAACTAACCCTTTAATTTGTTGATTTTAAATACAGAATCATTGTATTAAAGTTAATACATCACCCTTGAGGTCATGACAATGTCCCAATTTAAAAAAAAAAAAAATAAAAAAAATAAAAAATGTAATTGACTTTTCATTATTTTATTCTTATTTCATTTCATTTGAATTTGGGGTGAAATTCAGTGTCTATTGTCTATATTGTAAATCTGGGATTCATTTACTTTTTCAGTTCAGTTTTTTGTTTTGCTGATAATACAACTTGTATAAACTATCTATTAAACTACCAAAACATATAAAATAGAGGCAATTGGACTTTTGGACCCCACTGTATGGCCCGGGCATGTTTCTCCAATCTCCACCTATGTTTGTGTGTGATTAGATTAATAATGCACTGAAGCGTTTGTCTCATTTTGAATGTGTGGAAGTTTTTGGGGTGATAAATGATGGATTGATGTTGATTTTTGAGGTGTGTGTGTGTGTCATTGATTAGAGGATGGGCTAAACCTTTCCATCACTTCGACAGATCTTTCTCTTTAACCATCCTCAGCTGGGCTTCTCTGATTAAAATCCAGAGAGGAATTATGAAAGAGTAATGTTTCAGTTATCATCATATAATCTCTAAATAACCCCCGTACACCTGCACGCCTTTTCCTGGATTTACACTGCGGCCGCATTGTCTTTCTTTTATCTGTTTGTTTATCTGCAGAGGAACACAATGTGATGGTCTCACTGGTACGTAGATGCTCACCTGAGCCAATGAAAGAAAAAAATTAGCAAACATTATTGAAGAATGAACCTTATGAATTGTTTGGGTGGGAGAGATGAAGAAAAAATATTCTGACAACTGTATGTGTGTGTTGTGTGCGAGCGATCTCTTCTCTTGTTGTGACTGGTCTATAACAATACCCACTGCATGTCTTCATTACTCCAGTGTCAATCCAAGCACAAACTGGCACTGATTCGCTAACGGTGTTAGCGTGTGCTGATGATTTTGACATTAACTCCTAACCAGGCATGACGCAGGAAATTTGAAATATATTTTTCAGTCTGAACTGAAATGCTGTGTGAAGAGATGCAGCCAGTCAGAAAGTATTTGATTTTTTTTTTATATAGAGTATAATCAGATTTCTTCAGCCGCTAAAGACTTTTAGAAACTAAACTGTCTTAAAACATGTTCTCAATAGTTTTTGTCTTTTAACAATGTCTAACACAGGATATGCTGTACACTACTGTTCATAAGTTTGGGGTCAGTAAGTGTTGCTTTTTTAAATAAAGAAATGAATACTTTTATTTAACAAAGGTACATTGATCAAAAGTGAAATTAAAGACGTTGCAAAAGATTACCATTTCAAACAAATGCTGTTCTTTGAGCTTTCTATTTGTCACATAATCCTGAAAAAGGTACCACTGACATTGCAACACTGAAGACTGATGAAATTTCAGCTTTGCATCACAGGAATAAATTACTTATAAAATAAATTTTAAAATATATTCAAATAGAAAAAAGTTCTTTTAAACTGTAATATTTCACACTTTTTTCTTTTCTTTTTTTTTTTTTTTTTTTTTTTGTATTTTTAATCAAATTAATGCAACCTTGGTGAGCAGAAGAGATTTCTTACAAAAACTTTTTAAAAAACCTTTCCAACCCCAATTTTTTGAATGGTAGCGTAGATGTCATGGGAGAATGTCACATTTTTCAACAAATGTAATTTACACCACATCTCAAATTATTCATTTCCCAACACACAATTCTTCAAAAACAAAGTAATTTTTCAATTCATTCCTCTTGCTAATTTCTTATTTAGCATTTTATGTATCTTAAATCATAAAGGCATAAAGATAATATCTGCACACTTTTTGCATAATTTAAAATATGAAAAACAATACAACTTGACTGGAAATGACACACTGTAACATATTAATAAAAATTAATTTCCAGGAGTTTTATTGTGACCTTTATATAACAAAAAGGTGAAATCTCTTGGTTTTCATTAAAAAAAAAAAAAAAAAAAACATTTTGGCATAAAAGATCAATCAGAGTGTTCTGTTGGCAGAGCTACTCAGCATAACACACACAAATACAATAAAGTAAATGAAAATATATATTTTTGCTTGTCACTTTTTGCAGCTCATTAGCACAAAACATTCACACACATTAAAATTAAAATTGTATTACAGCATGCCTGGTTAGGATAGTGTGCAACGCCAAATTGAGCAGCCTCGTTTGGCCTGTTTTTAGGCTGGGTTTAGCATTTCATAACACTTGGCACATGCTAACACCTTTTGCGAATCCTTCCTCCAGTTTCCAGCCAGCCAAGGAGATGCACTGAGGTTTCATCTCTTTTGGATGCACTGGACCACCTAAGCCGATTGGCTTCCTCCTTTCTCCCTTCTGCTGTGCCTTAACAGCCCCCTCCCTCATCACGTGTGTGTGTGAGCGTGCGTGTCTACGAGTGTGTGATTTGATTTCCTGTCCCGTTCTTCTCACCGATAGAGAGCGTTGAGTCGAGCGAGCCGGCGGACCTGTTGGATAGACAGAGGTGCCTGGTGGCGTTGGCCTCTCTGCGACATGCCAAATGGTTCCAGGTTGGCGCTCACTTCTTCTCATTGTTATTGTAGCCTTATGACCCAAAACTACATGCCATTTTCCTCGATTTCCTCCAGCTCTACAAATGCTCAACACCTCATCACGAACATTTACGTATCGTAAGGCTACAAAAGCAATTGTTACACTTTTTGTTTTTCTTTTGCCTGTTTTTGTTTGTCCATAACCTGCTTGTCATCATAAAGGATTTGTCTAGTGCTTTCCTGCACCATATCTTCCCTTCTCCCACCCCACCGACATAAGCCCCACCCCCTCCTCCATCATCCGCACAACACAGACCAGAACCAAACCACAACACACACCTCCACACTCACACACACATAGTCAAGATCAAAAGATTTAGGGGTTAAAGGTTGAGTTTGATTGTTGCTCTCAGTTCATTGGCCGATTCCCTCTGGTTTCCTCAGGCTAGAGTTAACGGCCTAAAGTCATGCGTGATCGTCTTACGAATACTGAGAGACATGTGCAATAGAGTCCCAGCGTGGGAACCTCTGAAAGGATGGGTGAGTAATCAGATTGAATTTATCACAGCAAATACTATAGTGATGATACAGTAAAACTTTAGGGGTTTAATCTGTCGAAGAGGATTCAGTGTACAGAATTTGGTAAGTAAGGATTGATTGATTGACAGACCATTGAATTATTGAAAAGCATGCATGCAGCAGAGCTTACACTTCAGACAATATGGATTGGGGTTTGAAATTGTAATAATATAATCACCGTTATTACTTAATAACTGTAAAATTGTGATTATATTTTTACAATTTAAAATGTTTAAACTGTTTCCTATTTGAATATATTTTAAATTTAATTTTTATATATTTAAATATATTTTTCATGTAAATTTTTCCAGTGATGGTAAAGCTATATTGTGTATTTTAGCATGTCTAAACACTTCATTAGCCAATCAGCATCCAGGACTGGATCTATCCACTTTCTTATTATAAATAACTTGTACAGTGAGTGATTAAACTGACTGGTTTTACAATAAACACAGACTTAATCTCTCATCCCAGTGGACCACCTTTTGATGAATCGATTGTTCTTTATGTAATAAATCAGTCTTTGAATGATTTGCTCTTTTGTCCTCAGCCTTTGGAGTTAATATGCGAAAAGGCCATCGCCACATGTAACAGACCTCTGGGAGCTGGAGAGGCTCTGCGCCGGGTCATGGAGTGTCTCGCCTCTGGCATACTGCTTCCAGGTATGAACACTTCCAGAAAGAAGCCATAAAAATGAGTAACAAAAAACTAATTATCAGTAAACTAAACAAAACAGAACCAAACAAAAAAACAGGTGGAGGGTCCCAGATGCTTCATAAAATTTAATTTTTATGAGTAAAAAACGGGGACTTTTATAGTTTTGTAATGCTTAAAGTTTTATTTTTTGGCATGACTAAATCTATATATGCAAGACATTTATATATACTATTATAAACATCTAACGTACAGTTCATTATATTTCAGAATATGCAGTCAAACCAAAAATTTATTCAGATACCTTGAACATTTCATTCAATATTACAGTTTATTCATTATAGTTTAAAATAATGGTAATAAAATATGACAAGAACTCAGAGTTAAACTGTGTCAGAAAAAAAAAGTCCGATAACACTTAAGCAAAACATGGTCAGGTCAAAGTGTCTTAATAATTTTTGGTTCCGAATGTTTTTGGGTGTAATATTTACTTTTTGCTATCCTAACTTGCATAAATGAACTATAGTATCCTGCATATATATAAAAATATATTAAAAAATATAAAAAATGTCTGAATAATTTTTGGTTTGATTGTATACTATAGTTTGTTTTGGGTCAGGAAGAATTTTTTTAAAGAAGTCTCTTAAATTAGGCTTCATTTATTTGATCAAAAATACAGTCATTAATAACATTAATAATGTGAAATATTATTAGAAAACCAAAATTGGTTTCATAATCGACTATAAATAAGCCTGAATATGCAAGATAAGTGTGAGTATGTCCTGTACAGTGTGATGACAGCAGCGGTGTCACTATCAGATCTGGGTTTCATTTGCAAAGCTCTAGTTCCTGTCTGTGGCCCAGAGGAATAATGGAGCCTCATTTATCTACTCTTGACATAACTAGTCCACCCCCCTCTACTCTTATACTCTTTTCTCAGTAATTCATTAATAATGAGATGCAAGCATTAATATTTGATTGGCTTGCATAGGAAATAAGCCCATCCCACAGTGATATATATACTTATTTGAACATAAAAAATATATATTTGTATTGTACTGTACCTTTAGGGCATGATTTAAACGATAAAGGTTTAATTAACTCCTTACCTGCAGTGATGTGGAGTGAGTAACTAAATAATGAAACACTACAGTTTCCAGGAGCTTCCACAACGCTTGACTGTGTCAATGTCAGTTATATAAACAGATCATATATTTAGTTGAATGTATTTCCTGTATGAATAACGATCCTCTTCCGTTCCCTCTCAGGTGGACCAGGCCTGCATGATCCCTGTGAGAAGGAGCCAACGAACACACTGTCGGCCATGACAGATGAAGAGGCGGAGGCCGTCACGTACAATGCACAGGTGTGTGAGATGCAGGTGTCAGTGGATGACAGAGAGGTGTATGTGGAAGCACTGCTGCTCTCAGAGGCGCTTATCTGTGCTGTCTAGATTACTGCCATCTCTCTCTCTCTCTCTCTCTCTCTCTCTCTCTCTCACACACACACACACACCAGTCTTATCAGTGATTCAGGCTTATATGTACACGATATTACTGTTGGCAGTGAGTCATGTGTCTGTCTATCTCTCTCTCTTTGTCTGTCTCTCTGTCTGGTCTGATATTCCTGTTGGCAGGGAGTTCTTTGTTTGTTTGTTTGTTTGTTTTCTTTCTTTCTTTCTTTCTTTCTTTCTTTCTTTCTTTCTTTCTTTCTTTCTTTCTTTCTTTCTTTCTTTCTTTCTTTCTTTCTTTCTTTCTTTCTTTCTTTCTTTCTTTCTTTCTTTCTTTCTTTCTTTCTTTCTTTCTTTATTTCTTTTCTTTCTTTCTTCAAAGAGGTTAAAATTGCTACATGTATCTATATATTAGAATAAAAATCTATTGCCTAATTATTAAATATATTTTTTTTTAAAATTAATCATTTTCATTTATTGTAATATATATAATGGCCATTATCTATATCACAACATTTATTTCCATCAAGAGTCAAGGACTCTGTAAAGTCTATTCCAGCACATCCCAAAGACTTTCAGTGAATTTAAGATGGATAGAGGTGGACTCAGAGGTGCCAATTCATGTGCGAAAATGATTCTTCATGCTCTCTTTCAAACATTCTTTCACAATTTCAGCCTGATTAATCTTGACATTGTCAACCTGGAATATGGCAATGTGTCTTCCTACATGTTTGTTGAAGAAATGAAAAGCTACACACTCCATCAGTTAGGGTTAGAGGAACTGTTGCCAAAAATATAACATGCTAGAAACATAATAATCACTGCAATAATAATCCAATCATACACTCTTAAGCATTTGCCTATTTAAATCCAAACTGCAACTTTTTTTTTTTTTTTTTTGGACAGGCAGTTTATACACAAATTAATCAAGGAATTGGGTTTTGATTTGCTTCATTGAAAGTTTAAATTGATTTACAGAAATGAATCTAATCTACCAGCTCTAACAGCATTATTGCAGCTGAAGTTTATCTCAGAGATAGTGTTGAACCTGTCATAACACTGTCGTAGCAGTCAAAAGACAAGGAGGGATCATGGAACTATTCTAACAAAATGCTCTTCAGAATTAAAATAATTTGATTCTATAATATCAGCAAATATATTGTGAATATTCTATGTATCACCCAGGCCTAATACACACACACACACACACACACACACACACACATCCTGATAGAGCACCTTGATAATTGGCTCTCTAATGAGCGTGGGAAAATGATACAAAGTCGGCCTGTAAATTTTACTCCTGCCCCTGGGGACTGTGTGTGTATGTGTGTGAGCTGCATCTGAGTAGATTTCTGTTGCGCTTTTCCTTTGAACGCTCATGCAGTCAAGATCAGAATCACAATGTGTCTAATTGCTTTGCAGCATATCGAAGAGGTTCAGTAGAAACACACACACACACACCCCTCCTGACTCTACTCACACCACTGAAAAAACGTTTTATTGCTTAACATTTTCATAAAATTGTATTATTTCCTTGTTAAAAAAAGAAAAAAGCAATAATTTTGAAGCTTTTGGGTTAAAAATAATTCATTACATATATTTGTTTTATTCATCTTCTGCTTTTGATAATGTGATGCTTTAGGTTTTATGGGAATATTGCTGGTGTAAATGAGGATTTGTTTTTACTGCAGTTAGCCATAGTCATAAATGAGATGCATTGCGGTAATATGCCATAGAAATGCCCACCTGCAGAGATACTGCATTCAAGAGAGAGTTACTGTCGCCACACATGAGACTGAAAGATGGTGCTTATAGCTATAATCTACTCATTGATGAGGAGTTCACGAGTTCAAGATGAGCTGCATGTTTAATCACTGAATTTAAAGGTGGGAAAATGTAAATTTTGCTTCATTAAAATGCCATTACTGCTTATTAACCTAAAATGTCACTTAAAACTTAACATTAGGAACAACCTGTACTTTATTGTGAAACTCTCTACATAAATAAAATGAATGTTAACATGTCTACTCTGGACGTGACTGGTATCACGTCGCCTTGAGGTGGTGTATATGGGAATGTCGAAATCGGACTCTGAATGTTTACTACTACATACTAATAAGCTTTAATCTTAATGCTAAGCTTGGGGAAGTGGGTGAATAACTATGTATTCAACTAAATTGTCAGCAGAAATCCTTTGGAATAGCAGTTTATTTACCTTAGTGTTCAAAAGCTTGGGGTCAGTAAGATTTTATTGATGGATTGATTGATTGATTAATTGATTGTTGAAAGAAATTAAGCAAGGACACTTTATATTGATTTCAAATAAATGCTGTTCTTTTGAATTTTCAATTCATCAAACAATCTTGAAAAAAGTTATCATTCTTTCCTAAAATGAAGTATCACAACTGTTTTCAACATGGATAATAATAATAATAATAAATGTTTCTTGAGCATCAAATCAGCATATTAGAATGATTTCTGAAAGATTTGAATGAGTAATGATGCTAAAAAATCAGCTGTGACATCACATTATTAAATTACACTTTAAAATATATCATAATAGAAAACAGTTGCCATAGTTAAAATGCAATAGTATTTCACAATTTTATTTTTAGTTTTAGATCAAATAAATGCAGCCTTGGTGAGACTTATTCAGAAACATTACAAAATCTTTTTAATGGTAGTGTATTACAATTATTAATAATTATTATAATTAATTATATAATACAAATGATAAAGAAAAACTGTAAGGAGATTCATATGTGACAAAACCAATTTGAAGCATTTAAGAGTGAACCTTTCAAAAATAGAAAATAAAAATAAATAAAAAATTCAATTAAAAATGGACATGAAGGCACATTGGCCACTTGCAGTGTGGCTTTATTTTTATTGGGTGACGTACCACCCGAGTGTAACATGATGTAACAATTCCATCACTCTTTAGGGAGTGTTTGTGTATTGTGCAGTGGCAGCTGGTGGAATGAAATTGTTGCAATAAATTGTTTTAAAATGCACTATTTTCTAGCGATCTGGGGATCCCCTCCCGATGATTTTATTTATTTTAATTTTTTGATCACTTGTAAAGAAAGTGTAAAGGAAATTGCACACATACAGCAAGACTATGTAATTTCGCTCACCTAGCCTATCGCTTGAAGCAAAAATCCATCCTTCTCTCCTTTTAAATGTCTGTGTTAAAAGAGCACGTTCAGCCGTTTAGTGAAGCTGATTGCTGTGGCCCTGTATCTAGCTTAGGCATATGGGCTTTTCCTTCATTTTTAATTTGCAGCTGCTGTTCAAATGGTAGCTTGGTAAATTTGTTGGCGATCAAATATTCAATATCTATACTCTCCATAATTGGCTACTTTCGCCTTAGCACAGTCTTCCGAAAGGTTGTAATTACATTGGCAGATTCGGCACATTCGGGGAAGAAAGTGGTGTTACAGTGGTGAATTTACAAACAAGAAATACATGAATATAACTGGGAATTTAATTAACATTAAATCAACCTTCTCCCATTTTCAACTCAAAATATTGGGTAGGCTGTGCCTCCCTTGCCTCCCCGGACGAGCAGCTACTCATATTTTGTATGGGACAATATTAAAATGGCCACTTAAGTTTGTAAACTGTTCAGTGATGATATTCATGCAGATGCAGATTACTTTAATTAAAGGCGTTTCTCAAAATGGGTTCTCAAATCTTTTCTAGAGGTACTTTTAGAACCAAACATTATGATGCCTCCTTATGGGCTATAACTAAAGTAAACAGCTTTGTCAATATCTGTTGAGATGAGTTAATGTGAGTTAGTAGTAGCATGAATTATTTGTGAGGCAGTCTGTCCCATAATTCCTCTGAACATGGAGATTCAGTGCCCGATGCTTCACATCTACAGGCGGTCTCTGGGCTCAAGCAGAGTTATTGCTTCATTATTAAAAAAATAAAAAATAAGCAACAAGTATGTATGTGTGTGTGTTTCTTCAGGGTATGTTTTGAGACAGTTCTTTCAGGAGCAGATCATTTAGGTTTGCTCTTTGATAACCTTGATACTAGGGATGTGCCCGAAGCCTAAAATCTGAATTTGGAAATGCACGGAAAATGAATAATGGGCTTCTACGGAGCCCCTAAAGAGATATTGTTAGGCTGCGGTAGTCGGTTACATTACAGCACATCAGATTTCACTTCACAGATTTCACGTAAAGGTAGTGAGGAGAGATGACTGACAGGATTTGGTGCACATCAGATCCTGAGCGTCGTTGACAAATGTTTTATCTTGTAAAATGTGTGGTCAGTACCACCGCTCCCTATACACAGAGTACACGTGATTGCGAATGTGAAAGTGTAAGTGAAAATCACATGCACATTCAAAAGCGATTTCAATACCCTGCCTATTGATAGCAGCTCCCTGATGACTCAAATTCTATACAGTAGAATTATCCAACTATATAATTGCAAGAGAATGCAAAAGCATTACATTTTATATTTTTTCCTCCCATCTCATAATTTTAGATGGGAGGTCATTGTCATTTCCTTTCTAAACCCTACTTGATACCTTTTTATCATTACTAATCTTTGTGTGTATGTGTGTGTGTTTCAGCATGCTCTGCGGCTCATGGCCTTTGGGCAGATCTATAAGGTCTTAGAAATGGACCCTCTCCCCTCAAGTAAACCTTCACAGAAATTCCCCTGGTCAGATAAAGAAGGTGAGCACACATACCAAAATCATTACTTAAACCTGAAGTGTGTCATTTTTCGTTATTTGAATGCTCCTAGTCTGGTTTAATATATAGATACAACTATGTCATTTGTAGGTTGATTTCTCTGAAAACTATTAAAACTGTGGCAGACTTAAAACATTATTCTGTTTGTTTGAACATCCTGATCTGCCTGACAACAGCAACTTTGACTCAACCAATGGTGTTGGAGTTTAGAGTGGGGCTATCTGATTGTCCAATCAAAGAAAGGAAGTTTTTGGGAAGTCTGTTTGAAAACAGACAAACTTTTCAAATTGATTTGGTGCCACTGATATTACAATTTGTTTTAATAATAATAAATAATTGTGAATTTTTACACTAACATACAGCTCTATGAGACTGCTGATATGTTTAAGTAATTCATTGTAGGTGTGTTTTTATCAGCACATTAACTTTAAACTTGTGTTGTATCAGGTCTAGGGCTGAAGAGACCTTATGAAGATGGTCTGCTGGACGACAAAGACCTCATCAAGAAGATGAAGCGCAACCTGAGAAAAGGTCCGTCTGAGTAATGATAGACATATATTGGCCAGACCAGTTCATTTACTCATATTTGTTGGGATTGTGGGCATCTGCCAACAGTGTTGGGGGTAACGCATTACAAGTAACTTGAGTTACGTAATCACATTACTTTTTCAAGTAACTAGTAAAGTAATGCATTACTTTTTCAATTTACAACAAAATATCTGTTACTTTTTCAAAGTAGTAACGCAATTTACTTTTACACATTTATTGACTGAAAGCTCTCTTCTCTGTGGAAGCCCGTTTTTATTTACTAAATAAAAAAAAAAAAAAATTGTGACTTTTTTTTATCTCAGAATTGTGACTTTTTATCTCGCAGTTACGAGTTTATATCTCACAATTGCGAGTTATAAAGTCACAATTCCAAGATGTAAACTCACAACTGCATGAGACAAAGTCAGAATTGCGAGAAAAAAAGTGCATGGGTGTTGTATGCGCTGTGTAAACATGATGGTTATTGTAGTTCTAGACTAAATGTGAACATTCATTTACTCATCTCATTTGAAAGAAAACATTCAGTATTCCTCAAAATGAATAAAAACTGTGAAATGCAATCTCAGAATATTATGCAAACCTGTAATAATTAACTATATTACATTACACAAATATACTTTAATTAATATACTCACTTTATTTATTAATAAACTCACTTTATTTATATCTTTGCACTGACCTTCAATGATTCAATTCAACTATACTAAGAAGCTAAAATCACTTTAGATTAGATTTAGAAATAAGAGTGTTATTAACTTATTCTATTCTATGTTGAACCTATTCTTCTTTAATCCAGAATGGCAGCACAGCTGAAAGGTTTTTTGAGCTGCGCCCTCCACTTTACAGGAGTAATTATGCATTTCCTTCAGACGGAGGCTTATTCGTTTCACTTTTGGTGTGAAAGGACCTTAACATTTGCCAAAAATATAACTTTTTTTGTTGTTATTAAAAACAAGCAAGCTCAGCCCAGGTGAGAAAAAGTAACGCAAAAGTAATTATGCATTACTTTTCATAAAAAGTAACACAATTACTTTTAAAAGTAACTTTCCCTAACACTGTCTGCCAATAACAGTGTTCGTTTGGTTGATTAATTTTTTGTGTATTTTGATTAAATATTGTGCAAAATAAGTCTTAATTTATGCAAACTTGTGTGCAATTCTTTTGTTATCATTAAATTGCTATACTGTAGATAACCGTATCAGCACTGGGCATTGAAAAATTCATATCAGTTGACCTGTAGTACTGTTGTAGGTTCTTATCAGTCAGGTTTTCTGCAAATTTCTAGCACACTTTCTAATATTTATAAGGTTTTTTTTTTTTTTTTTTTTTTTTTTTTTTTGGTAATATATTTTTATTTACTTTTTAAATGACATCTGTCAGTTTAATACATGAATTTAGGACTACTATTAAAAGAATTACAAGTAGTGTTCCTGATCAAAATAAAGCTTTCTTTGTGCTTCATGACACATTGTAGAAAAAATGTGCCTGTCTTGAACATCTTGTATTTTAAACCAGCAAGGTAACACTCATACAGTAACCTGCATTTTCCAGTCATTTGTTCTTTATTATTTCCCTGTTTGGCCATAAAAGCTTTTGTCGTCTTTATTATTATTAGCATATGCCACGTTCCATATTCCATCACCTCAGACCTTTTTGTTGTTGTTGTTGTTGTTGTTGTTGTTGTTGCTGTACTGTCTATTCTCTCACCTGCTTTCTTTTCTATAAGCTGTCCGGTTCTCACTCGACACTCTTATTTGCGGCCATCCCTTCCCTCTAGCTCTTCATCCTGCTGCACTTCCATCTCTTGCTCTCTCGTACAGGAAGCAGACAACCGTTGGGAAATCAATGGCATTGATTCTTAATTTCTCTTGGAGCCGCGCTGCTGTCCCCAGCCTGTGCTCCTCGCTGGACTCAAATAAATCGCTTTCAAAGCAGCAGAATTTCGCAATTAGCCAGCTGATGGAACGAAGGGATGCTACAAATTTACAAGATGAGCTGTGTGTCTAGGAAAACGTTTCCTTTTCGCTGTACTTGCTAACGGTTATTTCTGTTCTTTTTCCCTTCCAGCAGTTCTTGACAGTAAAGCAATAGACTCAAATCAACCCATGAACGCTCTGATGCGCTTGAACCAGATCCGGCCGGGGCTGCAGTATAAACTGCTGTCTCAGTCAGGTCCGGTTCACGCCCCCGTCTTCACCATGTCTGTAGACGTCGACGGCACTGTCTACGAAGCCTCTGGCTCCTCTAAGAAGACCGCCAAGCTGCACGTGGCTGTAAAGGTACATCTGGACTTTAGTTGTTTTTACAACATGTGATTGGAGTGGTGAGCATTTTGTAAGGAGATAAAGGAGTAATTCATTCAAATTAGTATTTTGTCATCATTTACTCACCCTTGTGTTATTTGAAACCCATATAAGGACAAATTAGACAATGTCCAAGCTGCTCTCTTCCATGCAGTGAGAGTGAACGATGACTGTCAAGCATCAGAAAGGACAAAAAAAGCACCATTAAAGTAGTCTGTGTGACCCATGTGGTATATTTTAGTCTTCTGATACTGTTAATTTACACACTTGTATGGAGAAGAGCAGCTTAAACATTCTGCCTAATTTCTTTATTTCTGAGCTAAGGAAGTCATATGAGTTTCAAAAAAACTGGGTGAGGGTGAGTAAATAATGACAGAGCTTTTATGTTGGGATGAACTATTCCTTTAACAATATACACTTGAAGCCACAGTGCTTATGTGGGGGATATGACTTTCTTGATCACTTTTCCCTCTTCATTTGCTGTGCTCTCATTGAATAAATATGGCAAAAAGGTCAAAAAGGTTTAATAATAATTAGTGCTGCAGCTAATAATTGTTTTTCTGTTGGTTTTGTTTTCGATTTAACTACTTGATTAATCATATAAAATTGCTAACCTTGTTTTTTCTTTCTGTGTGCATGCACAAAAGGTTTAAAGTCAGCATGAAATGCTGTTCACAACCCAATTTACATCCATATAATGTATTTTCAGAGTTTTCAGGCATTAAGTTTTTTTTTTTTTTTTAAATCTCCAGTTTGCTCTGCTTGTTTGTAGGGCTGCAGTAAAAGTGTAAAATTTCAATACTAATAGTCTCAATTTCTCCATTTTCAAATGTCAAACCACTGAGCTTTTATTTATAAGAGTGACCCAAACTCATCAGATGCAGACCTGGAGTTTGTGTGGAGCAACATTTACTGTGAACTGAGACACTGAAAACACATGGATCATGAGCTGCTTGTGTGTAAATGAACAGCCATGATTCATTCTGAAACACAAAGCATGTATATTTAATTTATTGAATCGCAGCATTTGCGATTTTATAATTACACTAATCTATTATTTCTATGAATTGTTCCATTAAAACATTTACTCTAGTGTTACTAGACATTTTCTAGTGTGATCAGGCCTCCAATGTAAGGCTAGGCAATATATATTGCATGCGATTATCACGCGCATTTCGTCAGTAAAGCCGGTTTCCTGATCGCAAAAGATATATCGCCCAGCCCTACTCCAACGTATACAGACCTAGTTGTTATGCTAGTGCTCTTGTTAGATGTATACTCGACCCCATGACCCTAGTTAAATCCGTCTGTTAGTGGCATAGATGACCCTTCTTGAACCAGATTTGTAAATGTGACCCTATTGTCACTGTATAGATGGTTACAGCAATGTGTGGTTCTCTTCAGGAAGACCAGTTAAGCGTATTCCCACACACACCCCAGTGATTCCCAGGATGCAAAAAGGGCTCAAATCTATGTAATCCCAGAGTGCTTGTGAACAAAGGCTCTGGAGCGTAAGACCACACTAATCCTCTTTCTGTGAGAGCACACCCATTAATGGCAACAACAGCCCCAATTTGGGTCAGACTGTCAAATGAACACTGGTGCTCTTATGATATCCTTTCGCCTGTGTAAACGCACACTTAAAGAATGCATTCACTCTAAAGGTCATTGCACACTGAGTCCGAAATTCACATGCGAAACTTTCGCACGTTTAAAAAATAAATTCGACCTCACTTTATGTCAATCACGTTTGCACACTGCCTCCGAAACTTTCGTCCGTCAAAAAAATATTCAGATCAGGTTTGATTTTCTGCGTTTTTTGCATCCGTGGCACGCATTTTGAGAGACGTTTTGACAATTCAGAGCCACCGTACGCGAACGCAAAAATCCAGAATGCCATCTGACAAGTTGATCCACGTCGTCTACAGCACAAAACAGCAGCACTGAATGACAAACAACGTGAGGAATACAAAGAGACCGAATATAAAGACATATTGTGCCAGTAGTAAAGCATCAAACAGAGCCACTGACATCCTGAAGTAACTAATCTTTGAAACGCTCGGATAATCCCGCAGCTCCTTGATGAGGTGAATTCTCCTTTCTCATGCAATCTCGGGATTGAATGGACCCAGTATTTCCTCTTTCTTTTTCTCTTTTTAAGAAGAGAGGAGACAACTAATCGACTTAATTTTATATTGTTTTGCGATTTTTTTTTTTTTTTTTTTTTTTTTTTTTTTTTTTTTTTTCTCGCAATGCATTCATTATTACGCATTGGACTCAGTTTGCAAGGACACTGTGCGTGACGAATTTTTAGGATTGTGAATACGAAAAAACG
The DNA here is from genome assembly GCF_024489055.1 of Chanodichthys erythropterus. Taxonomy (NCBI): domain Eukaryota; kingdom Metazoa; phylum Chordata; class Actinopteri; order Cypriniformes; family Xenocyprididae; genus Chanodichthys; species Chanodichthys erythropterus. The sequence goes on along the minus strand of NC_090230.1, from coordinate 54,168,356 downwards.
CATGCTAAAATTTCGGACTCAGTGTGCAAAGGCCTTAACTGTGCGGTATGAGCCATCGATGATACCGAATCAGTTATATTAAATGTTTATATATAATATATACGTGTGTATTTGTATTAATAATGTATTTAATTATTTTAATAATTTTATATACAGTACCGTTCCAAAGGTTGGTGTCAGTAAGATTTTTCCCCCAAAGAAAATTAAGAAAGGACACATTAAATTGATCAAAAGTGAGAGTTACAAAAGTTTAAAAAATTTTACTTTTTAAAATGAATGCTATTCTTTCTCTATTCATCAGTTGTTGTTGTTGTTGTTGTTGTTGTTGTTGTTGTTTTTGGAGTAATAATTGCTGAAAATTGGCTCTACCATCACAGGACTAAATTACATTTTAAAATATATTCAAATAGAAAACATTTATTTTAATTTGTAGTAATATTTCATAGTATTACTGTTTTTACTGTATGCTTTATCACATAAATGCAGCCTTGGTGAACATAAGATACTAAAATAGCATAAGAGAGATTAAAAAAATCTAACCGACCCCAAACTTTTGATATAATATATAGAGCCGATATATTATTCTTTTTTTTTTTTTTTTTTTTTTTTTTTTTTTGGTTAAACATCTAGCTAGATTTGTACAGATCTACAGCTCAGCTTTGCGTCTGTGGTGTGGGCCTTTTTATATAAGCAGAGTCTTTTCAAGGTGATGATTTCTCTCTCCATAATGACCTCAGTATCCAAGGAACTGTCCACTTTTGATTCCGCCTGCTCATGCTGATGATGGCCACAAAGATGAACTGAACTTTCTCAGCATGTTTCATGGCTCTTTTATACAAATACTTCGAAAAGTCTCTCATTTAAAGTTTTTTGATACAAACATTAAGTAAAATGTGGGTTGGTGTAGCATAGCCATAGCCACAACCAAAATTTAAAAAGTTGCAGAATGTCATTTATTCATGTTTGTGTTGCTCCAAAACTATTGGAGTTTCCACAATGTTCTTACAGCACTATAAAAGTAGTCCATGACAGTCTTGCGTTATTATCTTCTGGGACCAGTTACACCAGCTGTCCGTAAGTTACAGCTAAGCCAAGTTTCGAAGTAAACAGGCACTAATAACTTACAATTTACTCGAAATATTTTTTGTTGCACCATCAAACTTAGTAGAAATGTAACTCTACATATAAATGATATAATAATAGCAGAATAAAATAGCAGATTGACTGAACTACATCAAAAAGCTCTTGTTTTATCTGACAGACTTCAATCTTTTAGAACACTCACACAGTCACACAATGTTATGTAAATAATTTACCTTTTTAGGGGCTCCTCAACTACAAACCCAACCTAAACAGCCTCTGTGTGCATCGGTCCTTGTATTGCAAATACTTGTATTGCAGTACTTTCTTTTTAAACATACTCCAATAATCTGTGTTATTTACAACTTTTTTTTTTTTTTTTTTTTTCATTGTACGAATGACTATTTTCTACCTTAAGAACAAATGGTGCATCCTAATAAAGTACAAAGTTAGTTACAAACTAGTATGGACTTTGTTATAGTTTAAATAAGAACTTAAGAATGACTGATGCAACCCTACCCATAGGCATGCATTAAATGACAACTTACTAAAATATAATTCTCTCATCTTGTCCTTTGACCTCCATGCTGGATCTGTTGTGTGATGATGTTTTTGTGGACATGTGGTGTAGGTGCTACAGGCAATGGGTTACCCCACAGGCTTCGACACAGACCTGGACTCCATGAGTGCAGATGAGAAGTCAGATGGGGAGGGCAAGAGCGAATCGTCCACACACTCAAGCAATAACAATTCACACTCAGACAGCTCCAACACGTTGGAGGTACAAGCATACAAACACCAACAGCAAACTCAACATTTACTCAAGTGTTTAGTAAATGTTTTTACTGTGTTCTAGCCAAGTCACATTTGTTTAGAAAGTGATTTATATAATACAGCTTCACTGTACTAAACAAGAAAATAACAATATTAATGTTACAAAGTTCTTAAATCAATTCAGTGTTGATTCAGTTCAGTTTAATAACATGTTCTGCATCTAGGTGCGAACTCAGGGTCCTATTTTGACGGCCAGTGGGAAGAACCCGGTCATGGAGCTCAATGAGAAACGTCGCGGGTTGAAGTACGAGCTCATCTCAGAGAGCGGAGGGAGTCACGATAAACGCTTTGTCATGGAGGTGAGCCTTAAACACGCATGTACCTCTTAATCCCTTTTCGGCAATTAAATACTGTTTTTTTGTGATCTTTGCTAAGGCGAGGATTGCCAATATCGTTGTTGTTGTTGTTGTTGTTGTTATTATTATTAGTCATATTTGGAGTGAGGGATTTGAACAAATCTCCAACCCAAATTTTAATTGATTGATTGGATCGTTGGGGTTTGCTATTGGTGGATCTCATGTGAGTGACAGGTTGCCCTGCCCTCGCAGCAGTAAACACATCATCAGAGAAAAAATGTTGTTATTTTTATTAAAGATTATGAGGGCACATGAATTAAAAAAAAATAATGATGTGCATATGTAATCATTTATAATAAATATTCCATAAAAAACAAGAATTGTCCATTTTGATTTCATGGTTACTAACAAAAGTATAGCAAAAACTCTTAATTATAATTTCAAGAGGCCTTTCTGTAAATTTGAAAACAGGAATCGCAATATGGTGTAATGTGATTATTAGTCTTCAAAAGGCTCTTTTTTAATTGTGAGTACTGGGAGTTTCAAAGTCAAAACACACTGCTGTTTGCAATCAGTGATAACCACGCATGTATGCCAAGTGATTGCTCATGACCATGAATTATGACAGTGATTGCTCTATGGTGTTAATATTGTAATATTTTGTAGGTGGCTGTAATAGTGCAAATTATCAAGTATCTTTTTGAATGAGCAGGGAGTAAGGATGCATAGACATTTCAAAATAAGAGTCCCAGTGTATTTTATAATTAAAAGTCCTGCATTATACATATAACATTTGCTTTCTGGATATTATTGGTATTTTAGTTACGAAATAAGCTGTATCTGGTTTATTCAAAGTAAACTCTTGTGGCTTCTGTCTGGGCCGACCCATTACAAGAAAGACTAATATAACATATATAACACATTTATTCACAATAGAATATAGATAACAAATCAAATGTTGAAAGTGATTTTGAAATGTCATGCCAAATATTGGCTCATTTTGGATTTCATGAGAGCTACACATTCCAAAAAAGTTGGGACAGGTAGCAATAAGAGGCCGGAAAAGTTAAATGTACATATAAGGAACAGCTGGAGGACCAATTTGCAACTTATTAGGTCAATTGGCAACATGATTGGGTATCTCAGTGTCTCTCAGAAGTCAAGATGGGCAGAGGATCATCAATTCCCCCAATGCTGCGGCGAAAAATAGTGGAGCAATATCAGAAAGAAGTTTCTCTGAGAAAAATTGCAAAGAGTTTGAAGTTATCATCATCTACAGTGCATAATATCATCCAAAGATTCAGAGAATCTGAAACAATCTGTATGCGTAAGGGTCAAGGCCAGAAAACCATACTGGATGCCCGTGATCTTGGGGCCCTTAGAAACATACAGGAATGCTACTGTAATGAAATCACAACATGGGCTCAGGAATACTTCCAGAAAACATTGTCGGTGAACACAATCCACCATGCCATTCGCCGTTGCCGGCTAAAACTCTATAGGTCAAAAAAGAAGCCATATCTAAACATGATCCAGAAGCGCAGGCATTTTCTCTGGGCCAAGGCTCATTTAAAATGAACTGTGGCAAAGTGAAAAACTGTTCTGTGGTCAGACAAATCAAAATTTGAAGTTCTTTTTGGAAAACTGGGACGCCATGTCATCCGGACTAAAGAGGACAAGGACAACCCAAGTTGTTATCAGCGCTCAGTTCAGAAGCCTGCATCTCTGATGGTTTGGGGTTGCATGAGTACGTGTGGCATGGACAGCTTACACATCTGGAAAGGCACCATCAATGCTGAAAGGTATATCCAAGTTCTAGAACAACATATGCTCCCATCCAGACGTCATCTCTTTCAGGGAAGACCTTGCATTTTCCAACATGACAATGCCAGACCACATACTGCATCAGTTACAACATGTCTGTGTAGAAGAAGGATCCAGGTACTGAAATGGCCAGCCTGCAGTCCAGATCTTTCACCCATAGAAAACATTTGGTGCATCATAAAGAGGAAGATGCGAAAAAGAAGACCTAAGACAGTTGAGCAACGAGAAGCCTGTATTAGACAAGAATGGGACAACATTCCTATTCCTAAACTTGAGCAACTTGTCTCCTCACTCCCCAGACGTTTTCAAACTGTTATAAAAAGAAGAGGGGATGCCACACAGTGGCAAACATGGCCTTGTCCCAACTTTTTTGAGATGTGTTGATGCCATGAAATTTAAAATCAACTTATTTTTCCCTTAAAATGATACATTTTCTCAGTTTATACATTTGATATGTCATCTATGCTATATTTTGAATAAAATATTGAAATTTGAAACTTCCACATCATTGCATTCTGTTTTTATTCACAATTTGAACAGTGTCCCAACTTTTTTGGAATCTGGTTTGTATATCGATTTTACTAGTATCAGCCCAACAATCTTTTTATTGCCTTTATTTAAAAACATTGTCTTCATATCAGCAAAATCCAACATCGATCACCCTCTAATTCATATCATTTGATATATATTCGTACATAAACCAATTTCAATACATACTGTACATGTATGTATATACTGAATAAAACATTTATTAAAACAAGTATTTTCATCATGCAGTTACCCTGTTTTGCGGTTGAATGTGCTGCAGTCTGTATAATTAAATAAAAGAATCTGAGATACATGATTTATTTTGAGATTGTATAGGTTTGTTTTGTATGGACATATGAAATACATTTTATTTGTGCAGGTCTTACAGTCTTAAATTTGATTTTTAAAACTCTGCATGTACCCTGGAAAGTGTCAAAATGTAGTTTTTACCAAAAAAAAAAAAAAAAAAAACCACACCTTATACATGACACGTCATCTCACATTTCTGTTATTGATGGCTAATGTATGATGTAATTTCCTGTTCATGACCCTCATCCCATGCTCTTGTTGGCAGGTGGAAGTTGACGGACAGAAGTTCCGCGGCGCAGGGCCCAATAAGAAAGTAGCCAAAGCCAGCGCTGCCCTCGCAGCTCTAGAGAAACTCTTCTCCGGGCCTAATGCTGCTGGCAACAAGAAGAAAAAAATAATCCCTCAGGTAGGTCATCGGTTGCTTCGATTAGTGACCAATAATGTCCAGATGGTATTGTTCAGTATTCAATGTGTCTCTCGAATAACCAGGGTCAGTGCCTGGTAATTCATGACCACTGTATTAGATGTTCTGTGATCAATATTTCCTAGATGAAACTGGGACCTGCAGACTAATTCATCTTTTTTTCCCTCCAGAAATCAATCTATGGCAACCTTACACATTAAACACTGTGGCATTAATGTAGATTCTCGCTGCTCATTAAAACCTGTGGGGTTATTAACTGTGTATGTGTGTGTTTAATGTAGAGCAAAGGGGCATTAGCTGCAGCTGCTGCTGTGTCTGCCGCCGCGGTCCAGGCCGCACGAGGGCGAGGAAGACCAGCCCTCACGCGAGGAGCCTTCGTCAGCGCTGCTGCAGCACCAGGATACGTCACGCCAGGTGTGTGTTTGATGCCAGTCTTTCTATAGTAACTAAAGGCCTGCTTACCTCAAGTTGACTCTTTTAACACATGTAACTGCATGAAACCATGCATTTCTATTACAGAATTCCCAATTTACCTAAAACTTACACCATCGTTCAAAAGTCAGTAAGATTTTTTTTTAAAGAAATTAATACTTGTATTCTGCAAAGATGCTTTAAATTGATCAAAAATGACAGTAAAGACAATTATGTTGCAAAAGATATCTATTTCAAATAAATGCTTTGAGCTTCTATTCATTCCTGAGAAAAAAGCATTGTATCAGTTTCCACAATAATACTAAGCAGCACAACTGTTTCCAACATTGATAATAAGAATTTGAGCACCAAATAAGCATTTAAGTTATAATAATATTTCACAATATTACTTTTCATTTATTTATGTATGTAGCCTTTGTGAGCCCGAGAGAGAAAACCATGAAAAACGTTTTTACAGATCCCAAACTTTTGAACCATAGAATATAAATGGCTGAAACTAATTTTTTGTACTGTTTTGGTTGAAGTCAAAACAAAATACACTGAAATCAGTTGTTTTAAATCCTATTGAGTTTGGATGTGCCTAAATCCAAATTCGGAAAGGCATGGGAAATGAGTAACGCCTTCTACAGAGCCTCTAAAAGGGACATGGTTAGGCTTGTTGCGGTAGTCCTTTACATTACAGTACATCAGATTTCACTTTTCACATGAAGATATTTAAGGAGAAATGACTGACAGGATCTGGTGCGCATCATTGACAAATATCTTATCTTGTACCACCGCTCCCTATACACAGAATATGCATAATCCCGAATTGGAAATTGAAAGTGAAAAGCGAGTGTGCATTCAAAAGCGATTTCACTACCCTGCATATTGATAGCGGCTCCCTGATGCCTGCAAATTATGTAGAATATAATTTTCAAACTGTATAATTGCTTCAGAAGGCAAAAGCATTAAAAAATGTTTTTTTTTTCCTCCCATCTCATGTCCTTTTCCTTCACAATGTCCCTTTAGAGGCTCCATAGAATGCATAATTTCATTTATGAACATAGTATTCAGCTTCAGGCACATCCCTTCTATTGACCGATAGTTTCAAGAATTTTTAGTATCGCTGATTTAGAACTGATATATTGTGCGTCTCTAATCTCCAAAATACAGAATTATGATTTTTGTTTTATTATTATCATTATCATTATTATTTATTTATTTATTTATTTATTTACAATTGCTTCAGTTATCCGAACACTTTTAGGGAATGACGAAAAATGTTTTCAAATATATTTTGCAAAAGAGTCAATAAGCTTGAATTTTGAATGAGGACAGCTGTTTTGTTCATGGTATTTTGTTACAACATTGTTTGCATCCATGTTTGCTTGATTATGAGTAGATGTATTTACATATAATAAATATATAGTTCATATAATAGTATTCAGAAAGGCTCTTTCACATGGCTCATGTCAGTAAGATCACAGGTAGTGTTGTGAAGGAGTCTTAACACTGAACACTTAACACTTCCCCTCGTCATGAATACTGTGTTCTCACAGGCTTTGGAACCCCATACGGGTACAGCGCTGCGGCCGCCACTCCTGCATACGGTACGTACCCCTTCCTTCCCATCCTCCCTTCCTCCAGTCAGGGTCTAGGGTCCAAATCTGCCCCCACTTACTCCCCCATTCAGCTCTCAATTTGGGCTTTCAAACCCCGGAATCAAGTCCACAAAGAATCCCGTAGTGAAACGACTCCCTGGACGATGGAACTGAACCATAACCTTTTGGTTCTTAATTGTGGTTGGAGCAAGACTTGCTGCACCTGGCCTGAGTGTGACTTTGCTCGTCTAGTCTGCCTGCTTGACGCTTGGCCCATTTCTCCTGACTCTGGGCAGCTCTCTAAGCGTCAGCGTAGTGCTACTGTCTACAGCACACAGTTACACCATTCAAAGCAGCCGCTGGGCATGATGGACTGAGAGGAGAGATCACGCTAAACACGGTTTGAAGACTAGTACTGCGACTAGCTAGCAAATAAGGGATAGTTCACCCAAATAAAAATTCTGTCATCATTTGTTCACCCTCATGTCATTTCCAAACCTGTATGACTTTATTGCCTCTGTGGGATACAAGAAATATTTTTCACACAATGAAAGTCAGTGGGTTCCAAAAAAACAACATTGGAATCCATTGACCTTCATTGTAGAGACAAAAAAGAGGTTAAAAAAAAGGCTTGAAAAAACATAAGGGTGAGTAAACGACAATTTTAAAAGGAACTATCCCCTTAAGACCCCATTAAATAAGTTTAATAGTTCAACCCTGCAAACTGTTACAGTCTGCACCGTCTAAAGGTCCGTTCGCACCAAGATTGATAACTATAACAATAACTATATTAGTATCTGCTTTAAATGCTTCAGCTCTTTTGAGTCGGGTGGATTCTGATTGGCTGTCAATGGGGGGAAAAATCATTCTAAAAATTTAAATAGTTGTGGACTTTTTTTTTTATAGAATTAGAACAATTTTTAAAACTTTATAGTTATAGTTAACATCATCCTAGCTCTGAATAGTCCTTCGATATGTGCTTGAAATAGTTTCATTTTTTTTAGGAAAATCCCTTCTTGTGTAATTTCTGTACAGGTCGGGGTGCATGTTTGTTATATTAAAAGAGAAAAATAAAAATTCTCATCATTTACTCAACTTCATGCCATCCTTGACTCCAGTGAATGAATCAATGTCTTCTGAAGCCAAACGATAGGTGTAAAAAAATATATATATATATTTGTAACTTTCTATAAATCATTTCTTTCGGTATACTGTCATATGAGCGTTCATGAGAGGGACGTTGTGACGTGACTTAAGTGCGTTTAAGTTTGCGTGAAAATTAGCGTGGAAGCACGGATGCCCGCCTCTTCTAGTGTAAACTTCACAAAGTATGTATGCCATGCGTCACAACGTCCCTCTCATAAACCCTCATATGACAGTAGACCAGAATGAATGTTATTTCAATGTGTTATATTTTTTTCACAAGCCTATCATTTGGCTTCAGAAGTCATTGATTCATCCAGTGGGGGGGTATGGATTAGCCATTGTGTGTGGTTTTTCAAGCATCAGATGAGTGGAAGCCATTCAGTGGCATTATATGGACTCACAGAGATGAATTATTGTCCTAAAAATCTTGAAGATGGTGTGAGGGTGAGTAAATGATGAGAAAATTTTCATTTTTGGGTTAACTATCCCTTTAAATTGATCACATAATTCTTTTAATAATTAATCGCACTAAATCAACAAAATCGATAGCCCCAGGTAATATGCTAGTAATACAGTCCACCTACCTGTACATACTACAGAAAGCCTTTAACTGATAAGAAAGGTCAACGGCCTCATGGAATAGTGTTCATCAAATGTGCACTTCAAAATCTCAGCAGTGTTTCACATACTGTTTTATATAGTGTGAATTCAGACATACTGACATATTTTTGCACACTACACATTAGAGATGGCACATTCAGAACAGAGTACATTTTGTATTATGTACTATAGTAGTATTACTTTCATTTTTAATAGTTTTTAAAAATATATTTCTGTTCAGCTTTAATTTATATTTATTTCAGTTTTGGTAGTAGTTAACAAGTAAGTTCAACATTTTATTTCAGTTAGTTGCCAATGCAACATTTCAAATTTTTTATTTAAGTGTAAATTTTTCATTGAATATTTTTTTTATTTTATGAGCTTTATTTTAGTTTTTAATTGTTTTAGTTTCAGTTAACAGTTTGACAGTTAACTGTTGTTTTATGTTTAATATTCATCACGCATTGTTGTAATAACTGTCTGAAAATGCTGCTGAGTTTTGACATGCCATGTTAGAGATGTTTTTCATGGTTTATTCCACACAAACACACCGTTCCGGGACGCCCATTCGCACTTAAACTTATAAACACACAAATAGAGGAATGCACACACGGTCCGTCGGTTTTATAAACGAATGTGCGGCACAACTCCTGTAGAGATCTTGAAGCGCCTCTCTTCGGTCAGGCCCAGATGAAGATGCTTTGAATGAGCCTTATGTGCAGGGGGGACTAGGTGAGGTGGGCTCAGCGGGAACGAGGGCTGAATTTGGAGGGTGGTTTGCTGGGTTTCTGTGTTTATTCCTCGCAGGATGAGGGGGGTGGGTGATGGGTGGATATAGGGTTGCTCCCAGCGCCCTGGTCTCTGCCTGCCACATAAAGACTGTTCCTTTAGGTGGAAGGTGAAACCTGGTATTGTGCTGTAAGAGAACAGTGCACCCCTCTCTTTGACGTCTCTCTGGTTTGGTGCCTGAGAGCTGTGTGCATGCAGTAATTCTCACCAGTCATCTTACGCTGTCCAACCCTCTTCCTCCTGTTGCTGCTTTGGGATTTCTAAATGGGAACGACTGTGAGACTACGACTACAGTTCTATTCACACACACATATACACAACAAACACACACGGCACAGAATGAACACTCCACATAAGAGCGCCAGCCAGCAAATCACTCCTGTAACCCTCCATGTGCCCCAACCCACAATTCAAATGTATGGTTCAGACACCAGTTTTAACTTTAATTTCATTTAGAGAGTTCTGTCTAGTAGTTAAAACTAGGGCTGGGTGATACACTGAATATTTATGGATATTAATAAGTTGATTGAAATTAACCAGCACATGAATATTACAATGAGATTGTGCTGTTTTTACATTTCTTCAAGGCTATGCTAGTAAACTAGCCTGCTTATATGTACTGAGTGTCGCAACTTTTATTTTTTATTAGCGTCTCTGATTTAAACCTCTGAAATTCAGCTCGTCTCCGGAAAGCAGTTCTTTTGATAAATGAATAAAAAAAGTATTATACTTGTATTATACCTTATTTTTAAATAGAATTTTACTGAATATTATTGTTAGTTAGATTTATTATATTATATATTTATTATATATTGTTAGATTTATGTGACCCTAGACCACAAAACCAGTCATAAGGTATTTTGTACATTGTATGGATCAAAATTAGCGCAAAAATTATTAGGATATTAAGTGTGTATATGTATATATATGTATGTATGTATGTATATATATATATATATATATATATATATATATATAATATATATATATATATATATATATATATACACTTATTATTATATACAGTACACACATATATTATGTAAACAAACTTTTATCTGGATGTGATTAATATATATATATATATAATTCTTTTAATATATTTTTATACATTATAAATAAATAACAATAATTAAAAAAAAATATTCCTTTAATTTAATGTGATAATTTAGCAGCAAACATACCATGAATTGTTTTAAAACTTTAATTTCACTGTTTATTGTTTGATTTATACAATGCTGAAATTGGTGATGGTTTGATTAAATTGTTAGGGGCTTTAAAAAAATACTTTCCGAGCAGAAAATACATAAATATTGTATATTTAAATGTCATCAAAAGGCTGGAAAATATTGAAATAATTACACCAGCATACAATGTACTGAATATCAGCACCAAGTTGCTGAAATATCAAACAATTAAATTAAAGAACTGAAACTGTTACATTTTATTTGATCTCCAGTATATCGCCCAGCCCTACTCAAGAGCCATTATTCATAAGATGACTGAATATATCATGTAGTTCAGAGGGTCAACTGTATGTGTATGTCATATGACATTAGCCAGCAGGTACATGTGTGTCATCTCCTTTCTGAATGAATGCTTGATTTCTGCCCTCTCTTTTCACCTGACCTCACTTTTCCTGTTCTTCCGCTCTCCTACCCTCTCTTGGGTTCATATTCTCATGCTAGAATGAGACTGAATTGGCTCTAGCTTCCTTTCAAACAAAACACCCTCAGGTCTTTTATTTTGTCCTGGACTTATGTGGAGTGCTCTTTTCATTTTCTCTCTAGGTTTGCCCAAGAGAATGCTTCTGTTGCCCGTCATGAAAGTGCCCGCCTACCCCGTCCCCCACTACTCTTTCTTTTAGCTCAGGAGCCTACCTTACACACACACACACACACACTCAAGTACGCACACATACACACACCGTGTAAATGTACGTGAGAAGGGAAGGTCAGATAGCACAGCCCTATCACATGCTGGGACAGCTATAAGGGTATTTGTAAAGTGATTTTTATTTGATTATTACCACATTTGTCCTCTGGTTTTAAAAAAAAAAATACAGGTTTTATTTTGTTCAGAAACAAAACTTGAAGGATGTGTACTGTGAATTGTTACCTCATTCTTGGAAATTTAAATTATATTAGCCTCTTTTGTTATCATGGTTTTTTCTGTAGAATGGGAATAGGCTGTCATGACAGGCTTACTCTATGTACGGATATTAGGAGCTGTGCTTAAGATGTATAGATCTAATTCAAACTACTGCTTACAAATAAACCTTTATCTTCATCAAATGCCAAGCACTGACTGTTGTATATTTGAAACCTCTTTAGTTACTCATGAAGCATTCATATATTCCTCTATAGCAATTTTAGCAGCACTAAATGAAAATTTTTGATAGCTTTCACATAGTTTTAAGACATGTTCCAGACAGCATCTTTACGTTCTGTTGATTACCACAGAAAATAGGGTTGATTTGTCCCTCAGTTTGTAAAATTAAGCGAACATTTCTGTAATGCACTTTCTGTGAAAGTCTGTTTTGATTTTGGTGGTGTTTTTTTTTTTTTTTTTTTTTTTGGTTTGGTTTGGTTTTGTTAGACTAAATCAAAAAATTGACTGTGCTAATATGTATAATGTTAAAGCTATATTTTCAAAGGGTGTCATATTTTAATGTTACATATTTTAATATATAAATGTGTTTTTGTTAATTATTTTAATGTAAAACAAAAATTCACAGTGCTATAGATTTCCATTATAAGTACATTACTGTGGACACAGTTTTTGCTCGTTTTTACAAACTGAGGGACGAGTCAGTTCTCTTCTGTATTAACTGACGGCATGTATTGAACCCAGAACATTACTTTTTATTTCATTCTAGCAGCTTGTGTTACCAGAGCTTGTTTAAAACATTGGATTTTAAGAATATCATCCTGCAGTCTAGTAGCTTTTTTGGGCAGTTAACGCATGTCAAGATGGCCTTTGAACCCTTTTCATGCCGACCTGACCCCTCATGCTGTCCCAATGAATGAATGGTGACCCTGTCTTGAGCTAGTTATGAAACTGATTGTTCCATTCATTGTCATGAAACATACGTTGCTGTCTCCTCACAGAAGGTTAGTTAATCAGGCTCTAGATGTCAGTTAGTAGTAGAGTTGAACCATACAAAGGCACACATTACACAGACAACTCAAACACGGCCCCCTCACATGGACACACACCGGAGCCTCCAGTCACAGCCTTACAGCGGAGAATCGAAAGCAGCAACAAGGGATCCATGGAGACATGCTACTGAAATGTCTTTTTGTCCTTTTTTGTTTTGACTTATTGGTGAGTGTCTTATTGTGTGTGAGGTGTTATTTCATACTCCTCCAAAGGCCAGCACAAGCGACTTCACATTGAGGATCACGTGCGCTCACTTTGCTCTGGGTCTTTCCTGACCAGTGCTATTTTAGGTTTATTGAGAAAGTGTTCTAGTGTTTATTCATATTTGGAATGTTTTCATTTTTATTTTATTTTTTAAAGTTTTAGTAATTTTGTTTGTTTTTGCCATTATTTTACTTTTTTTTTATGTTTATATAGTTTAATTTAAGTTTTAGTTGTTTTAGCACATTTAATATGTTTATTTTTTATTTTTTTGTATTTTTCATATTTTCAGTACTAATTATCTGTAATAACCCTGTTCCTGACCCTTTGAGCTACAGGTGATGCTGCGCACCTTAAATATAACATTGGCTTCCGTACATTGAGGGCAAAGACACAAGAACTCTTCCCTGTTTCTCCAAACATTCTGGATTTAACATTCATAAAACATTGACTCCATTGGTTCTCATTGGGTCATCCGGACAATGCTTGTGCTGGCTTATGGCTGGGTCATGATCGTCGCTTACCAAAGAGGAACTCCATCGCCATGGTTACACGAGTGGTCACGATATTCCCATTCATTGTAAATGGATCCCTCGCATTCGTCATGGTCATCCTCAAGTGTCCACTCCAAACCAATGGCCTGTCCTCTTTGGTAGCGATAGCAGTCATTGTACTATACTCTCTCCAAAATCACGACAGATCTGATTTGTCAGAGTTATGTACTAACTACATCTGTATGGAAACCTCAGAGGTGCCACATACGTTTCACATTTCCTCTGCCTTCTATCAAAGGAATGAGCTCCAAGTTTTTTTCCGTTTTGTCGGAAAGTTAACCGTGCAGCTTAAGTTGTTGATGTCTTTTTTATTAACCTGAGACGCTCCCGGTGCAATGAAAACCCCACGTACAGCCCGAAAGAGCAGAGACCCTAGTATCCACCCCTGTGGCACACCCTAACCCCATTTCCCTCCTGCCATCAGAATGTATATATACCGCTGCCTCCTGCCGGGCCGCATCATTAATCGCAGCTCTCTCTGCTCTTGTCCTCACTGTAGGTGGTCTTTTCATTGACAATCCCTTTTACCAGCCGCGGACCATCGCTCCTTTTTTTATTCACTTGGGTCCTCAAGATCTCTTCTCTGACTTCTAGAACCATCAGGTTGTGTGGCTCTAAACTGTCGTACCACTCCAGGCATGACCAGGCTGTCTCCACCGCACAGAAACGGCCCAAACTTCATTCACAAACCCATCCAAACCCAATCTAAGGATCCAAAAATGCACCACTCTTACAAAAGCAATACTCTATTTGACTTGCTCGTCCCGAAAACCGGCCGGGGACCTCGGTTCCTCCTTATATAGCAATACACTTGAACTCTTTTGAGCTTTAAGCTTACTTGAGATGTGAATGTTCGGTTGAGTCTTACTCAAACTTGGCATTGCAATATAGTCATTGTATATTCACCACATGTGTATGTGTGGCTCTATTATAAATACATGCATATATATGTATGGTCTATGGCACTATAAATATATATGTGTAGATATACCGATGTACTTATGTATATTTATATGCAATATATATATATATATATATATATACATATTCTTGGTATTAATTATTTTAGAATTGGAAAGTGATATGTAACCATTATACTAGGATATACCTTTCTTCCAGTTTTATATATACTATATATATATATATATATATATATATATATATATATATATATATATATATATGCTAAGCAATTTAAATTATTACTCGTAAATTATTCTTGTGAAAATGCAATATGAAAGCCCTTTTCTTAATCTACCTGCAGTAGATTAGTAATGCTTCCTTCTCTCCGACTCGAGCGGCTTCGCCGTGTCTTTTCGTCAGATCTGCGCGAGTGTGTTTTTGCTCAGTCGACCAAAGTCTGGCGTTCTGGTTGGGTTAAGAGGTCCTCCTCCAAACATCTGGCCACCGTGCCGCCTACATCCACACCTCACAAGCGTACACGCAGGTTTTTTCTAAAGCACATTCGACGGCAGATTTGTTTACTCTTTCTGGCCGTTGACTGGGGTGCATACTCGTACACGTCATCACGGTATGAGGGGCAGCTAGCGTGACCCGGTCACTCCTCACTTCTCCCTGCAAAAGCACAGCCGGCTCACTTTAATGCGGCATAGGTGGCCCTTCATTTGCCTTTCCATTCATTCTGTCATTCGCACTTCTCAGGCCTGTTTCACACTGCACACAAAAGTGGCACATATTTGGACATATTTCAGTGCCCATGTTACAGCATTCACATTGCCTGCACAATCAGCATGACTTTAGATAGCAGAAGCGTAGCTGCAAGTTTCTGTGCTGTGCCTGTTCTTGAGGAAAACATGTTGAAAATGTGCTATAAACCTATTTATCAACACAATATTTAGCATTAAAAGCTTTTATACCGTGACACAAACGGGAGTTTCGATTCAGTAAATCTGACTGAATCCAGATCATTGAAGCGATTTATAGCTTTGTGTTTGGGTTCAGTTCCGTAGAATAATTCTCATTTGGATGTAAAGTAGGCTAATACATTTTCACTTTCACGTCAGTCAAGTTTGTAAGCGTTTTCAGTAGCTAACTCCCAATAGCTATTTAATAAATTATGGTTGTTATTGAAAGAGATGCTCAGTTTAGTAACCTAGAAATCACCATCGTGTTCAAATCACCAGTTCAGCAGAAACGCTGTGGGTGTGAAAGCGCAATGCATGTTTTACCGCCGCTTGCGCGTGTTGTGAAACAGGCCTTGGGTTAATGCAGCAGCGAGCAGTCGCTTTTTACTTTTTTGCGTTTTTCTTCAGCAGGTCTGTTGTAGCGCAACTTTAGGCCAACTAATTAATAACGGCACTCAAAAGACTCCCAGATACCAACCACAGAGCACAGTAATGGGAATAAGCTTGATGATATCATTTTATCTGTGCTTTATTCAGATTTGAAGCTATTTAAAGAACCATCTTACTGTCAGGACTGTAGTCTGAATGCTTATCCTTAAGTAACGAAAGTCATTTTTTATATAAAAATTTCCTTCACTTGTTAGCTTCACATGTATAAGAGTAGATAATTCAACCAATATCACTAGGAATGTATTGATGTTTGTATGTCAAAATAGTTTTGATATTTTACTGTGCTTTCAGTAACCAATTGAATGTTAAAATTTCTCACCAAAACCCAAATGTATAAGGCAAAAAAAAAAAAAAAAAATTGGATTTCACAATAACAGGACACAACTGATAGACTTTACCACCCAGCTCACATATACTGTATACTGAATGTGTCCCCTTATATAAATTTCCCCACGTATTTAGTCATATTTTAGCTGTTGTGTTTGAATGTGAAATATTGTAGCTCTCAAATAGGAAAAAGATGGGATATAATCAGAGACATACTACAGAATAGTAATAGTACAGTATAGTTCAATAAAAGCAATAGTACAACATGCATCATATGATAGTAACAGTTTAAACACATTTGTTTCTCATAATGTACTTTTCGTTTTAAATTTTTTGGAACATTTTTGAAAACAAATTCATTTTTCTGTTCCCCAACCAGACGAGACTTCGGTCAGTTTTGAATTAGAGCTGGTAAGTCTTGTATGGGTAAGTTTTGTATGGGAATGCAATAGAGATTTGAGAGAAAAGCTCATCAAAAGACAAAACATTAGATGGCCTTTATTTTTCTTTGAGCTTTATGTATGATCGTCAAACACACAAGCCCCTTTCCTCGATCTGACACCACACCAGCATTATGCAGTTCAAAAGACTCACAACTGGGTGTTAACACAATTAACGTTATATTGAGAGGGCTAACAAATTGTAGCGAAGAATGTTTTCATTTTTGCATTACGTCGATTCAAGGTCTTCCATGATATGTGTCTAATCAGTTTGCAGAGCATAAAACTCATTGATGATTAAAGTCAACATGAAATCAAAATTGACCCGATTTACTTTCACACGTTCCCTAGATTATTATAAACGATTCATCACTGTATGTTAAACACTTGTTTTTTTTTTTGTTTTTTTTTTGTTTTTTTCAACTTAAAATAAATGCCTCTGCAATGACTTTTGCTGATGTCAACAATCCCTCTTATTTTTCAGCCCCTCTCCTCTAATCATCTGGCTGACTTATATGTAACGCTCATTTTCATAATCCAAATTAAAACAGTATTTCATTTGAACATACATAATGTTGTTTACAGATGTGAGTTTAGAATGTCAATACATGTTGACTTTAACCAAGATTACAAATGTGCTGTAAAATATTACGTGTTTCAAAGCAATGTCTCATAGTCAACAAAGATATTACAGGGATGTTTCATTAATCCAAATATACAAATCCAGCATAAAAGCCATATGGGCTGTGTTTACACTGCAAGTCTTAATACACAAATCAGATCTTTTCACCATATCCGTTTTTTTGTTTGTTTGTTTGTTTGTTTGTTTTATTTCCCGCCTGTTTACATTCACATTAGACATGACTGGTATCCAATATCTGTGTTAATATTAATCCCCGCCCAAAATTATTTTGTTGGTGATCGCCTCACGCGACATGGTCGACCCTTTGGTTTTGAATGGCCGTGCTATTAAAATGATTTTATAATTCAAGTCGGGTGGCCATGAGTACTTGCCAGCATGGATAAGCTGTCATGGATGTTTGCGGCACAAAATCAGAAAATAATGGTAATTTTTGTTTATTTTATTCACGGTTTATTTAGATCTATAATTGTCAATTGTAATAAAGTAGTGCGTAAAGATTGTGAATTACCCACGGCAACGCTATCTTATGACCAATTCGTACGTATTTTATGAGGTGGCTAATTCGTACGACCTCACTCGTAGAAAATTCATACTGTTTGTCTAAACCCCAGTGACAGGGAGGTTTAGGGCCAGGGTTGGGGGTAGGCAAAGTCCCTTTAAGACAAGTAATTTCACTCGGCGGCCATCTTTGAAATGAACGATTAAATTTCATATTTAAAATCACCAATGAAATCTAACAACCACCGGCTCATAAATTTAGTTTCTAAACGCTCGAATCATGACAAAAAAACCTGTATTTTTCAGGCTGGATCAAGCTAATGCGCATGCGCAGACCTAATTGCGCGTCTCTTCGGAGGCGCGCGTCTGACTGTTTCTATAGAAACTGGTGATTCTAACGGCCGCTGAAGTGACGCGATGACTTTACCAGTCGGCAATTGGCTCTTATTTAGAAGGCGGGACTTATTCCGCCATATTGCACGTTACACTTTCTCCCATTCAAAACAATACGAGTGACATGTCTTGTGTTATTCTATAGTCTTTGGGGTAGGCCATTCGTACAAATCCATACGAATTTGGCAACTCGTACAATACGTACGATTTAACAAAAAAATGCACAGATTTGTACAAGTGAGGTTATACAAATTAGCCACCTTGTAAAATATGTACGAATTGCTGTGAGATTAGGTTGGTACAGCGTGTAATAGTGAAGTTTAATTACAAAAAAGCTAAGTTATCATCTCGTTGCTGAGAAATACAGTGTAGCTTTCAGTAGAGAAGCGGTTTTATTTATACGATTCATGAGGCAGAGGTTGAAAACACGTTTCTATGCTCCATTTCTGCTTCATAATACAACATTAAAAAGCTATCTGTGTTGGCAAATTTGTTGCCCTCGCCTTGTGGGAAATCCAAGGGGAATCGGATTTACATGTTTAGACATAGGTCAGATTTCCAGATATCAGATATGTATCAGATTTAAAACCACATTTGGAAGTGGTTCAGAACGGATGCGAAAAATCGGATCTCATGCTGATTTTTGTGTTTACACGTGCAATAAATTCCGATGTGTGTCAGATGTGAGTAAAAAACCTGATTTTTCTTGTGCCAGTGTAAACGCAGCCATAGTCTGTCTTTATAAACATCAGATGTAGCTGCATTGTTGCTGCAGTGCTTAAAAAGCATCAAAATCTTCTCCTGAAGTGCAAATATGTCTCTCTTCATGCCAGCCTGCTTCCCCAGGTGGCATCGACAGCCAGATGGTGTTCATAAATATGTTGTGAGGACTCAAATTTTTGTTCAGTTTAGATTTTAATTCTGCTTATCAAAGTCGAGCGGAGCTCATCAGCTGTGTTTGAATCTCAGTGGTCTATCGTATAGGGAAAGATGGGAGAAGACATTTGCACAGCTGTATCCCTTGTGAAATTAAGTGTTGAGGTGATGTATGAAATAAAATTCCAATAAAAGACCCAGAGAGGCTTCAGATCCACAAGAGAACATCTGATTAAAATAAACCAGGCTTGATTTCCTGTGAGCCATTAAAAGTTAGTTTTATTTCCGATTCTGTTTGGCGACTCCTGTATGATGTCACAGCTTGTGGGCGGGGCCACACAATACTCATAAGATTGTGTGCGACTTTCATAGGCTCTACTCGGGTAGATGTCAAATGCAACTTTCCAGATATGGCATCCGCTTCTGCTGCCATGACACAGCAGTTAATGTATGTGCTACCCGATGCGTATGTGAGTAATGCAGGTTCAAATCCCCAGTGTCTTCACTTTCTCTGTCCAATACAGTAGAAAAATTTAGCTCCTAAATTAAAAATAAATCTAGATTGAAATCAAAACATTGGCAGTGAAGGTTTGATTGGACTGCCTCTGACAGAACAAACACCTCATTTAAAATCTTTTTAATTTTTGTTTCATTTAATAGGTAAATGACTAGATTAAATGATTTTAAAAGAAAATTATTTAGCAGTTTTCCTTTACTCTCACTTTGCAATAGATTGATAGCCATTAGATTAGAGACAATTTATAACGTTGGTGCTTTATCAATACAAGCAGGCTACTTTGGTTTTTGATGACTCTTAATTATTAAAGAATTAAGTGGTGGAATATTTATCCTGTCGCAAAGGAAAGGGACTTGTGTGTGGCACTGGAAAGCTGGAAATTCAATTTGCGAGCTTGCGATACAAGTACAGAAATAAAGATCCAGTTTCAGAATGAGCAAGCTTTGCAAAATGAATTGCTGAAGTGAATGTTTTCTTCATGTCTCCGATCTCCCCTTGCATATTAGCCGGGGCAGATGGGGATGGCCGTCATTTGAGCTGGTTCATGCGTGAGCCGGGACGCTGAAGTTCCCGTAGACTGAACCAGCAATACAGCCATGTTTAGGTTTGGAATGTATTTATGTAGTAGAATGTACTTTCATAGAAGAGCTAAGTGCATCTTTGTAGACACATCCAAATACACTGATATGAATTATTTACCTATGATAAAAAAAAATTAAAAAAAAAAAATTCATGTGATTTTGTTTTTTTGTTTGTTTTGTTTTTTGGAGGGGTGGGGTGCTTATGCCCATTGTTTACGTTTATTTACTTTTATTTGTAACTTACAAGCATAGGCAAATCCTTGCTTGTGAGCTCTTCCATGATTCTGTAAATACTCCTGAGTCAGACTGCCAATGAAAGCAGTCTGCGGGATTCTCAGTTATCCATTTCACAAATTTTATGTAACTTGACAAATATAAACAAAAAATTATCTAGATTTGAGATATTATAAAGGGTAACAATATAATGTGAAGTGGTGATTATGCACAACTTATGTGAGCGAGCAGTGCTTGAACATGACAGCAGTAGATGTTTGCTAGCCGTGGTATCAAATTATAAACTATTAGTTGTGAAAATACTGGTGGTTTGTCTTTTTGCCATAATTTATGCTTTTAAAATAAAGTGCTAAAGTGTAAACTTTTTTTTTTTAAATAAATGTATAAAAACTTTTTGATGTGTGGTGTATTTTGTTGTCCATTCTTTTTTTTTGTTTTGTCTAGTGCACTACAAGACAGAAGCTTTGTGGCAGTTTCATGTTTCAATTTTTTTTTTTTTTTTAACTAGATGTCCCAGTTGGTAGAATGTGGCAGTTATTGATCAGAGAGGTTGAATATGCTACAATATAAATGTCAGGCTTGTTTGAAAAGTGTCCAACCAGTTGTTGGTTATGTGCACTGTCTCCGATAAGACGGAGGGCAGCAATGAGCAACGACTAATGCAATCAAGAGTTGAAAGAGTGTGGCTGAATCCCAAATGGCACCCTAAACTCTCACAGTCTTCCTTTGAGTCCGCATTTTCGTGACTTAATGCCGCTGCCAGGTAAAGTCTTCTGTGTAGCTTGCAGACTTTCTGGCTAAGCTGAAGTGCACATTGAGGGAGCATACTGGCCGCAAAGGGGGTGCTCACAAGCACCCTTCTGAAACCTAAAGTGATGAATGGGATACCCTCTGGTGTTGTGGAGTTAATGGACAAGCACAGGGCAGACATTGTAAGTCTACAAGACCGAAAGGGCATAGAAGTGTGCCACTTTGGATTCAGCCTGAGACAGAAGGGCGAGGGAGTGCTGGGTAAGCAAGGATAGCAAGCTGTCAAATGGCACAATTCATGTGTATTTGCAGTTTTGTGGACTTTGTGGCTATACTTAAAGAATGTGTTCTTGTATTTAAAAATGCAAGATGCAGGGTAGTGAAATGAAAAAAATGCAAGGCCTACAGACACGTTTTTAAAAAGCTGAACGTTGCATTTTTAAAACGCTGTCTCATGCACAAGAATCTGTAAAAGACAAGTGCAATGGTCAAACATGTCCGTCTAGTGCAGGAGTCACTAGCTGTGCCCTAATTCAGAGGCTGTATCCTTCAAAGTCTGCGAATATCAGACTGAGCATTGTTAAATGGGACGATCTAGCCTACAGAGGATTGCTCTTGTTGCCTAGCAACTGTGACAGCTGCCGTTAACGAGCGGCAGTAACATTTGAACTGGATTGTACACTTTTGAAAGCAAAACAGGGTTCACAACTTGTGTAATTATGTTCACCTTGGTCCATTCATGTACACAATAAAGAGTATAAACTATATAAAATTGCATCTTAGTAAGATATGTCAACATTTGAACTGCTTTAAAGTTGTTTTTGTTTTTCATTTGTATCATTAGATATTTGAGTTGAAACTCAAAACTGTAATCTGGCAATTTCTCTCTCTCTCTCTCTCTCTCTCAAAAAAAAAAAAAGAATTCTGGGATAAGCTAGGCCACTAAGGATCCATCTGTCAGGACACATCTCAAGGCCACATATGAATGAGCCTTGGAATTGGGACAACCTTTGTCTCGCAGCTATGATATGCAATCAGCCTTTGAAGGATGCAGCCTCTGAATTGGGATGCAGTTGTTGTCCTATAGAGTTCAGCTCTGCCCCATTTAAACACCTAAAGCAGCTAATCAAGGTGTTCAGTGTTACCTGAAAATTACAGGCAGGTGTTAGAGCAGGGTTAGACCTGAAGTATGCAGGAAGGTTGCTCTCCAGGAGCAGGGTTGGCGACCCTTGGTCTTGCATGTTAACATAAAAAAAATAAAAAAATAAAAATATGGAAAAACAGCACAGTGGAATGCAAAAACGTGTTCTGTGTGAAGAGCCCCTTACAATGGCCATTGTGTGCGTTTTATCATTTTAGGTTTCAGAAGGATGCTCACAAGCTCTCCCTTTGCAGGCAATATGGGCCCTTGATTTGCACTTCTGCCAAGCCTGGACTTAGTCACTAGCTATGTTTCCATCAACCTGTTTTTATGCAGATTTTGAAGTATCACATCAGAAACAACTGATGGAAAGGCCAAATTTCGAATGAAAATCCCTTAATCCGCAAAAGATTTTTTACACTCCCTTGAGGGGTTTTTTGACGTGTGCGAAAAAGAGTTAATGCGAATAATGGGAGATGGAAACGCATTTGCCGAATAAATTCTGATATATGTTATGTGTGTGAAATGCATTTTCCCCTCGGGGCTTGCCATACTTTTGTACTGGAGTGTCGCGGGTTTTCGGGCTTGTCCTCTCACGTGTGTGACTCTTAATAAAGTCAGAAGTTCAGAAGGCTCTCATTTATTGTTTTCTAGTGTTTTTAGGCGAACCCTTCACAAACGCTCGGTCACAGTGTTTCATTTACTTTTGGTTACTAGGTTACCAATACCACCGTCTTCCGCTCGAACAACTTGATGAAAACGCACATAATTAGCCTTTCGCCGAGCCCCGCCCCCCTTAGTTACTGTTGCTTTGTCCGACAAGCCGTGGCGCTGTCACTCTACACGCAGTGAAAAATACATCGCGGAACAAAGAGGATACTGACCACACATCGACAGACAAGACAGAGCAGGTTACTTATGATATTAAAACAAAGTCCCAGCTTTCAAACCGTGTAGTTATTAAAAAAAAATTCAAACCATAAAAACCGTTTTGTTGCTCTTTAATGTGTCGTGACCATGGTCGTGACAGATTGCTGTAGATCCTCAGCTCAGCCACTCGTAAAAACCGATCATATCTTCCTATTAGTCCATGAACATGAGAATGAATGTTGTTTCAAACGCGGAAAGACGTCAATACACACCATTTTTTCAAGTTTAACTCCACCGAGGTTAATCTTTTAACTACTGGCTGCTTTGTCGGACAAAATGGCGGATGCGGCGTTCTGATTGGTTAGATCGATTGTCAATCAAACTCCGGGCGAAAGGTCAATTCGCATTTGACTTTTTTTTTTTTTTTTGCAAACTTTGAAAAGATTTGCTTTACGTTTGGATGGAAACCCAGCTACTGACAGTCAAAGCAGCATTACTTCATAAAAAAGTATGAACGCAGAAGACAGTGAGGGTTTAGGGTGCTATTTGGGATAGGTCCCTTCTTTTTCCTTTTTCCACAACAATTCATCCATGTTGTCACATGACTTTTGTGTACAAATGTAATTCTGGGATAATCATTGTCTGGGATGGGAATGATCTTATAATTGACACACCTAGTCTGAGATTAGTTGTGTAAAGTGCGCACTGTAACATTGATGGGTCTGTAAATATGAGCAGGGTGACAAGCTTCTGCCTTGCAGCAAAGCTGAAATAAGCGATCTGAAGAATGCAAATCCATTCAAATTTTATCCAGCAAGGAGTAAACAGTCCCGTAAATCAAATGCTGAGTGGAGTGTATGAAATACCATGAGATTAGATGACATCAGTGATGTTTTAACTTTTTGACAACGACAAACTGTTGCCCGTTCATCCCTGGTTTGGGATTGCAAGAACGACTGAGTGTTCTCAACTCAAAAGAATCAAATAAAGGAGTTTGGGATGTCTGTGTGGGTCCATGGGGTTTAAAAGGGTTAGTCTTGTCAGTCTCTGATCACACTTGGATGGGATCAGTGTGGATAGAACACTCCTGGAATGTTGGTGTTGGATGACAGGCACCAATGAAATGACAAGAGTCTGGTTACTCTCTGCGTCACCAGTGGGATTAAACATCTCCTGCTCCTCATCTCTACACTTTCACTGAGAAATTAGCTCTACTGTAGCCTACAGTCAAGTTCTTGCTTTACATATTGAGGTCCTTCCACACCAGTCAGGTCTGAGGTGGAAGGACCAGGAACACATCCATATGACTGGCCTCATCTGAGCTGTTAACATTCATAGAGCCATGGTGAGGTAAGACCAAGTATTTGAGCATGACAGTGGACATAATACATGTTGCCAGAATGTAAGAGATCCCAGCTGTTTATTAGAAACCTCTCATCTGGGAAAACCATTGCAGTATTTTTTTTTCCTGCAGCTGTTCCTCACCTCCTCTGGAAGCTATTTTCGATGACTGAGCTAGCATAACACCAGGCCTGTCTCCTGTGTCAGCGAAACCTGGGCAGAGTTGGAGGCACACTGGGGTTGGGTGGAGGTATTCAAGCACAAACTGGTCAGGCTCTGGGTAAATGAGTGCTATCAATGTTCCCCCTGTTCTTTACCTCCAGATGAATTCACTAACGAGTGACAAGTGAGCTGTGGAGTTTGGTTTCATCAGCGTTGACGTTTAGGTTTGTACTGATGCCAGGTAACTCCCGGTAACAGGATTCCCAAACCTCTTTAGCACATCATCCCAGGGTGATAATTTTACTAGACCATGTGCTATCTAAAGAGTTAATGTGGCATGCTTATAAACAAGCTTAATGATATTAAAATACATGCTGTAGGACAGCCATTTCACTAGGACTTGTCACATGATCAGTGGTTAAGTCTATCGAAGCTGGGTGACATACAGTATTAAGGAAACCTATAAATTGGAGTGCAGTTCAGAAGCTTGGCAATAGTAAGCTTGTGAGCTGCATTCCAATTCATAGGGTCCCAGTGCATATTCCCTACTGTGTCAGAGAAACATATATTGTGGTAAGTCTACATGCTCTAATTTTCCTCAATCAGAATGAATCTGATTTCAGATTCTGTTTATGAGCCCTAAATGTTGCAATCCTAGTCACATATTTGTTTGTATATGCATTACACGTATTCCAAACAAAACTAGCCTAGTTAACATATTAAGAACTGGAGAAAACCAGCACACTGTCAATGGAGGTGCCGCCAGTATTATTGCATTTTTTGCCTTGACGACGTGTCAGAAGAGCTTTTAACAATTTAGTTGATATTTAGTCTCATCCACTGATCAGTTCGTAAAATGTGAGATATGAATAATGTGCACATTTGTAAGATTAGATAGGCAAATGTAAACGTGTGTGTGTGTTTATATATATATCTTTCTCTAGGCCTGTGCCTTCTCCTTTGTGTCAGGATCAAGAGTGATGCTACCATTAAAGCAGAGAATATAAATACAAAATACAGTGCTCGACATTAAGCCTTGTTTTGTGCTTGTCCTTTGGACAACTAAATTGGTCATTTACTTGTCAGAGTAAAAAAGTAGCTTGCCTGGAAAAAAAAAAAATAGGATTTTTTTGTGTGTGTTGTAAATATAATTTATTCTGAAACAAGCAACATTCTCATCATTGTTTTATCAGCAGTGACATATTTAAAAATGCATATTTTTGTTATTTACCCTGGAGGCATTTTATTAACCTTTATAAAGGGCATTCCCTTTTTGATTTGGAACGACCCTTCAATATGGCGGCCATGATCGTTTTCACTCCGAAGTGCCCTTCGTCGAACGTGACGTCGGCTACCCAATGGATTCTGGGACTTTAGGACACCGACACTACTAGAGACAGGGAAATAGTGGAGGTAGATGTTAAAATTTATATTATACAGTTAAAAACAAGTTAGATTGATGTTGAACGCTGGCTGTGTCATGAACTTGCATACCATAACCGGCGTGGAAAACGATCTGAAATGAAGCTCAATTTCCTGCTTTCCAGCTGAAAACAACACAATGGTGTGCAGGACTTGAACTCAACATGTATCAGCTTCTCTACTGATTATGCTGATTCCTAGGTAAGAATTGCACATGAACTCCCTCCAGTTTGAAACTTGAATGCGATGAGCTCGTAATCACGACTTCAGAAGTAGGAATTATCAAATTTCCGATAGCACGTGAAGGCAGCATGACTTACTGATTTTACAGCTGTGAGCTAGCGTGAATGACCGTGAGAGATCGTCATACTGTCGCCACATTCAGCTTCAAAGTAAGGTACATTCATTAACACATAAACTCCCTAACGTAAATATGCAAATGATATTTCACACTGCGATTGGCTGCTTTTCTTTGCATTTCAATGTGAAGCGCGTGAAGGAAACACGTTCTTACATTCCCACTGCACTTCGTTCGCTATGAACTTCGCAACGTCCTTTCAGCCGATATGTTGGGCTTACTGGGACAAGAGCATATTAACATTATATAATGCCAAACATATTGTATTTTAAGTATGAAATATATTGCATTAAAGTTCATTCAAATGTTTATAAACGGCGTGTAATTGAGATAATTCTATGACAATATAGTTCATCAAAGCATTACATTTATACTGATTTAAATACACAGACCCTGAATTTTTCTGTTTTTTTAATTCATAGGTAAGACAATTACCTTGTCTCCATAGTTTATTTAAGAAATCTGGTCACATTTGCGTTTGATGACATCATAAACTTGAGTAAATATATTATGCATCTGAGTATTTAAAATATTAATATGAATTGTATTATTTGAAAATAATTGCAATTTGGTTAATTAGGTCATTGTATATCTGGTGGCTTTATAATCTCACACTACACAACCTTAAATTGATTTGATTTTGTAATCTCAATAACGATAATTTATTCGTGTCTTTTTGTTTAGGGATATTATAAGAATTAAAATGGATTCTTACTAAATTGCGGATTCTTGTCTCTGATAACAGTATGTCCTAAAAAAATTTAATTAGCAGGTGTTGTAATTAGCGACCTGTTGTTGGAGTTAGTGTTGTAAATATTCATGCATGTTAGCTTCCAATTAAGTTGATCAAAGAGCTTTAAATTATTGATGAGAATTGTTTTAAATGTGATGACTTATGTATATTAAGGTTACTAAAACGGGTTACAGTTCTTGACCACCATTTATTTTGTGAAATAAGTCATGCATGTTGACATAAGCTGATTTTTTTTTTTTTTTTTCTTTCAATTGCTATAACTTTGTTCATGTTTTGCAAATGTACCATATAAGCAAAATGTTGTGAAATCTGAAATGATCCCAGGAAACAATTAGTAATGCCAAAACTTGACTTATTTCATACCTTTCTGAAGGCGAATCTCATTCATGAAGAACAGACACAAGACCTCAGGAGACACGTGTTCAGAGGTTTATACTGAAATTCATGGAAGTATACATGATGCATCCTACACTATTACCATGTCCACACGCACGTAATGCTGGGTAAAAGGTACATTTGGCATGTAATGATGAGACAGCAGTTTGAAATTTAAGACAAAAGCAAAATATGAGTAATAATCTGTAGCACAGTACAATTAGGCAACATTAGTACAGTTACCAAATAGTTGAAATATAAAATTAATCCAAAAAAAAAAAAAAAAAATCATATGCTTTTTTTTTTTATTTACAACCCAGTGCCTTTTAGAACGGCCTCATTTGTCTTAAGAGGCCTCAATGGCCTTCATTAACAATGACAATAACTCTAGCAAGCTTGATATCAATATAAATATGTCTTTAAGGTGCAAAGACCTTCCCCCTCAGAGAGTTCGTTACTTACACACACACACACACACAGGTTCTTTTACCTCCAGATGTGCTTTCCGATCATAGCATGTGCTCACTGCATAAGTGCTTCCTGTTAGTCATGATCAACAGCTACTGTAAAGGGCCTTTAAACTTTGTTACACAAGCAGCCATTCATAGATCTGGTCATATATGGCTATGCATATTCACAATGCCTGTATCCCATCAAATACCATTTGCTTTTACTAATATCAGAAAGGCGCCAGCTAGTGGTTTAATTAAAAGTTCACTGTACAGTGTGCTACCTGTCTACTTCCTGTTTTTAGTCTTCCTTGGAGAACCACAATATTGGCCAACACACACACACACACACAGTACAATAAAAGCAGACCTCGGTCGTACACATGCACACCATCAACACATCTGCCCTCCTGTTACAATAACCAAAATCACGCTAGTTTTCCGGCAGCACTCGTACCTTATGTTGACTCGGACTGTGTTTGTGCAAGTAGTCTTGAGTAGGTCAGTAGATAGAAATGTTAATATCCCCCAGAAGACAGTTCAGTCATCTACACGCCACAATCCTTTGTTTAACATCAGTAGTAGAAAGACTAGCGTTAAAGTTTTTTTTTCAGTAAGTAATTGTGTTTTAAATTGGGTCGCTGGTACCCTAGAAGTAAAGTTTTTTTGTTTTTACAAAAGGAAAAGAGGAGAGAGAAAACTCATGTTCGCACTGTTCCAGCTGCGGGGTGAGAGCCGGACGGGGGAGATAATGGGGGCTGGAGTGTTCGGTCTCTGGAAGTCTGGTCCTGTTAGACGCTCTCTTTGCCTTGAGCTCCTGTCACAGTCTTGATGGAGCTTAATGTCCTGTTGAACCACGTCTTTTTGGCTGCTTGGACTTCATTTAGAGCCAGACCCAGATGATGCTCCAGATCCTAAAGAAGACATTTACTTCTTGGTCATTAAGCTCACGCTTTATTCAAAGTAACTTCAGGTGAACCTATAAACTTATAAGGACAGTAACATGATGTCAAGGTCAAAACTACAAGATGTCTTTTACCAGATTTTTAATCACAGGACTATCACAAAAGTGCATGTGTCTATATCTAATATATACATATATATAAAGCTCATTGGTTCTCATGCGTCATGCAAGCACGTTTGAGCCTCTGTTGACCATGTGCTCCATGTATGTGCATTCTTTAATACTTATAAGCCTAAATTAAATCTGTTCATATAAAGCACTCTTCCACTCAATTCATAAAGATTACTTTTACAATGAACTTTTTGAAGCATCAATGTTTTGGTGGAGGTACAGCAATATCTCAGCTTTGATTAAGATTTTTTTTTTTAATGTGTGTCTAGGATGAATGAATGAAAATCGTATGGATTTGGAACAACATGAGGAAGAGGACCAACATGGTTGTATTGACAAAAGAAAAGAAAAAAGTCTTATTTTGCACACTTTTCATACAAAGGGTCTGTTTAAACAGGTTGATCTTCAAATAATGGCGACACCACTAAGCTGCCTGCCAATAACCGGTATTTCATGTGAATTATTACTTATATAAGAAACTAATTAAAAAGGTTTGTAAATGTTATTAAAACATTTGTATTATTACTATGTTTACATGGACAGCAGTTGTCTCATTATTGGCCTTATTCTGAATACATGAGTTGCTTTTAGAATATTCCTTTCATGTTCCCGTTTTACATGTTACAGAACATAGATCGATTAATGGCACACGTCATTATGTCCCCATGCCACGCCGTCTGTAGTTCCCTCCAGAATTTTGCATACCAACATACAGTTCATCTTCGTTTTGGGGGTTTAATTTTTAATTTTACGAAAGCTTCAAGTGCAGTTAATTATTTGTCATGCTATACATGCCGCCTCTGTACTTTCATTAGGCAGCATTTCATTCATACCACCATGACAAATTCGGAGGTACAGGATATGCGATGAGGTGAGAGGAATTTGATTTGTGCCTTCTTGCTTGAAGCTATGCTCTCGTTTGCCGTCAAACGCTTGACCACTGCCATGTGTCCTGTCGCAAAATGCGGCGAAAACTCCCACACGACATTAATAGTGTGATTAAGGTGTGTACATGTCTGTAATGCACTTCGATTATGCCACTAAAATAGGAATACTCCACATGTCTTAATTTGATTTGTATTTGTCTTAATCAGGTTAATACTGGAATATTGTCCAAGTAAACATACTGACTGTCTGACTTTGAATCATAAGCATTCTTTGAACAGAAGTGTCATTTAAAGGACACATCACTCATGGGTAATTAATCAATCTGATTATGAGTGGGGAATTTTACACTGTCCTATGATTGGACAATGTCCTAAAGCCAATAAAAACACACTGAAAACTGTTGTGTCTGTGAAAGAACTTTGGTGGAAGAAAACTAAATCCATGTGTAGGTGCTGTTTTTTTGGGTACCTGGATCTTGCACTCTGCCTCCACCAGCTGTAGTTTGGTCTGCGCGAGCTCCAGCTCCATCTCTCTGAGCTGGTTCTTCAGCGCCTCCTTCTCCTCGTCCGTGTCCTCCTCACTGCCCTCCTTAGGAGCGCTGAGCGCCTTCAGACGGCCCTCCTTACTGAAGAGAATGCTGCACTTCTCACAGCCCTCCACCTTCATCTGTACAGACAAACACGTTACACCACTTAACCGTTCACTACAAGCCTGACAATGGCCAAATTACAAGCATAACTCTGCTCATAGTATCAGCTGGTTATTAACATTTAATCAAGTCAAGTCAAATTTATTTATATAG
Organism: Chanodichthys erythropterus; assembly: GCF_024489055.1. Lineage (NCBI taxonomy): Eukaryota > Metazoa > Chordata > Actinopteri > Cypriniformes > Xenocyprididae > Chanodichthys > Chanodichthys erythropterus. Next base: position 54,137,383 of record NC_090230.1, on the reverse strand, counting down.
CGCTTTTACAATTGGTAATTGTTTCAAAGCAGCTTTACATATTAGAAGCACAGAAAAAAGGAAGTGGTTAAAAATAAGCTGTACAAACAAGCGTGGTAATATGTAACATATACAAGATGGTGCTACATTAAGCCAATGTCGGCTGACTCCCAGGGTTGGAAAAAACCCCCTAGGAGAAAAACCCAGCGTGCTAGCACTGGGAAAAAAGTCCTAGGAGGGAAAAAACCCCTTGGAAGATATATATATATAATATATGTAAATGGATATGGATATGGAGATCAAATTTAATAAACCACAGCAGGTGATCGGGACAATCAGCAAAGAGCTAGTGATAAAGCGATAATGTGCCGTAAGGTCGTATATTATCATCTTTCTTATTACACGGCTATCGAAATTAGTTAAAGGTAGAGAGTGTAATTATTAGACTAGATTCTAATTATTGATTAGAACAGCTGTGTAAGAAATCAAATACAATGTAGCAATAGCTTAGTAGAGAATGGCACGACTGACCAATCAAGTGACTGATCAAATTATCTCACATGAGAGAGCTGAACAGGATGTTTGTGTGTGTCTTGAGAGATGTGCCACAGGGCCAGGGCCATTTTTGTAGACTTTGAAACATTGTTAGAAAACCAAACATCAGAATAATCTGACGAGTCAAACGCACTTAAAGGGTTAGTTCACCCAAAAATGAAAATTCTGTCATTACTCACCCTCATGCCGTTCCACACCCATAAGACCTTCATTCATCTTCAGAACACAAATTGAGATATTTTTGATGAAATCTGAGAGGTATATGACTCGTCCATAGACAGCAATATAATCACCATTTTCAAGGTCCAGAAAGGTACTAAAGACATCATTAAAACAGTCGACGTGACTGCAGTGGTTCAACCTTGATTTTATGAAGCGACAAGAATACTTTTTGTGCGCAAAAACAAAAAAGATAACTTTATTCAACAATATCTTCTCTTCCCTGTCATTATTCTTATGCAGTTGACGTAGTAAGCACAGTGAAGGCTTCCGTGTTTACGTCTGAATGCCAGCCTGGTATTGGCCAAAGCTGATCATGTGAGCAGCACAACGCATGTGTGTGTTTGTTTTTGCACAAAGTATTCTCGTCGCTTCATAAAATTAAGGTTGAACCACTGCAGTCACGTTGGCGGTTTTAACAATGTCTTTCTGGACCTTGAAAGTGTTGATTATATTGCTGTCTATGGATGAGTCATATACGTCTCAGATTTCATCAAAAATGTCTTAATTTGTGTTCTGAAGATGAATGTCTTACGGGTGTGGAACGAAATGAGAGTAATTAATGACAGAATTTTCATTTTTGGGTAAACTAAATGTTTAAAGAAACTTCAGGCTACTAACACAGCAGTATATCAGTGACCATATCATTGTGTGACAATATTACACTTGTTTTAATTGTTGTGAGAGTCTGATTAGGGTGATATTATTTGATGTATTGTTGCTCATTCATCTGGAATACTTGATTCTGACTGGTCAGTCACAGTAATCTGTGGTCAAATATTATTGTATAATGGTGATAAACAGTATAAATATATTGTTGTCTCCAACCACTGATTTACAACATAACTGCAAGTTCCATGTTTTTTTCTGAGATCCTTTCTTTCTCACACATAATTGCTAAATCAATATTAACTTAATGTATATATTTATATAGCTATGTAACATGATAAAGTACAATCAGCCAAAAAATTTATTATTAAAATTATTTTTGCATTCATCTCTGCAATCATTTCTATATACTTATTTAATTTTTTAAAGGTGAGATACCCCAGGTGAATAGGGTAAAGTTGATTAATTACATAAAGAATTGCAAACATTGTTTTTGTATTACAAGTTTTCTGAAATGTTTTGTTTGAATACGCAAATGAGGTATTTAGTCACAAACTTGCATACATTTCCAGAACAGAAACCTGAACATTGAATAAAGCTATATTCAAAATTCTTGTTTCTTGTTTTTACAGAGAGGATTTTTGATATATGATATGCACTCCCTGTAAAGCTGCTTTGAAACGATATGTATTATGAAAAGCGCTATACAAATAAATGTGAATTTAATATATCTATTCCTTTTATCATTCCAAAAAATAGTCAACAGTCAGGGTAAAAAACAAAATGTCATCTAAAATCAAGTGAATGTGTGCTTTTGCCTGCAGTCTTTACATTTTTTTTTCTATTTTAAATAAATCTACATTACATTGTGTTTATGCCCTATTCCAGAAGAATGCCAAGTTTTAGATTAAATTGTTAGTGTGAATGTTGTATACAGTGCAGCTATAATATTAGTTAATAGTCATAATCTCTATATTCATTTTTTAAATGAATATATTCCTGCATTAAGCTATGGACTGCTGTCTGTGTGTGTTTTTGTGTCATCACCCACCCGGATCTTCTCTAGCTCTCCTCTGTTGGCCGTCTGCTGTTTCTCCAGTCGCTCGCTGAGCTGAGAGCAGATCTGAAACACAAACACACAGAGGTCAAGGGTCAGTAACACTCTGGCTCACACAATACACATGCTTTCAGTTCAAGAGGAGGAGGGAGAACGAGGCTTACGGTAAAAGGTCACCCATCATGACTGGAACATACAATCTTTCAATCTATCTCTCCTGTTACAGTATATCACATTTCCCCTCTGTATCTATAAAGTCCCAGCATCCTCTTACAGTAAGTGCACTAACTGCACCACACAGCTCATTTTCACCCAACAGTATATCCATTTCTGATCGGACACCTTGATCAATGGGGTTCATGCATTCTTTCCCAACCCGGCATCACTCCTTTGCAGGCTGTCGTTGGATCAATGCGGTCAGCTCAGCATTGCTTAATTTGGTGAACACCCTCAGTAAACATGCATTCATCAGGAGGGAGGATGTAGCCTCAAATTAATAATGAATGAATGAGCAGGGATGATGCAGCCGCAGAATATTCCTGTTGAAAGATTCAGTTTTACATCTGAGCTACGACACAGTGGTTAAAGCCCAAAGTATAATTCAGTTTTGATGTGAAAACTTAGCGTATCTGTTTATGTAGCCTTTCAAAGTGTACATTTAATATAATGAACAAACACAGGCGCTCGACACACCGAGTTTTATTCTTAACCAGTGTCTGTGCTATTTCTCTCCAGAAGTTATTAGTGACAAAAATGTCTTTGTGCTCGTTTAAACTAGAGTTGCAAGCATCTCACACAAGCACTCATTGGTAGTTTGTTGTAAAACTGTAAAACAACAGTTTGTCAGTGTTGCTACCTTGTGGACAAACTAATTAGTGCAAGAAAATACAAGGAGCATGTAGGAGCTGTGTAAAAAGAATTAGAAAATTCTGGCTTTGTGCGTAAATGTGTGCACATACTATGCTAAGCCGCAGAGAAACTAGATTGAGGAGAAATGTAGGCTAGAGACTTCCTCAGCATTAAAGGTGCCCTAGAATGTTTTTTTACAAGATGTAATATAAGTCTAAGGTGTCCCCTGAATGTGTCTGAAGTTTCCGCTCAAAATACCCCATAGATTTTTTTTAATTAATTTTTTAAACTGCCTATTTTGGGGCATCATTAAATATGTGCCGATTCAGGCTGCGGCCCCTTTAAATCCTAGCGCTCCCCGCCCCCCAAGCTCTCGACTATAATACAGTGCATAAACAAAGTACACACAGCTAATATAACCCTGGATTGGAAGCATGGATCGGATCATGTGAGTATAGTATTTATTTGGATGTTTACATTTGATTCTGAATGAATTTGATAGTATGCTCTGTGGCTAAATCTAACATTACACACTGTTGGAGAGATTTATAAAGAATGAAGTTGTGTTTTTGCATTATACAGACTGCAAGTGTTTAAAAATGAAAATAGTGACGGTAAAAGACGAGTAATAAACGATAGTAACTTTAACCACATTTAACTGTACATTAGCAACATGCTAACGAAACATTTAGAAAGACAATTTACTAGGGGTGTGACGAGATCTCGTGGCACGAGTGTTAGGATGATTAGGAAAGAATATGCCACCGCTTCGTTTACATTACGCCTCCACTGTCGTTTTGCTTTGTATTTAAATAAAAAACATTTGATAAACATTTCAATACCCTGCATTTTGAAAGCGGCTCCCTGATGAATGCAAATATCTCTCAATATTAAAGCTATTTTAGGCTGGGCAGCATAGTTGTAACCATCTCTTAGTTCTGTATCACAGAAAAATTTGGTCTTATTTGCACTTTGGTTGCACTTTTTGTAAAGTGTTACCATAAAAAAAAATTAATAACAGTTTTCTCTTAATCTTATTAAGCACAAACAGTAAGGTTTCATTTGTTAACTTTAGTTAATGCATTGTGAACTATCATGAACTAACAATTAATGACTATTTTTATTAACTAACATAAAGATTAATAAATACTATAGCAAAGACATTGCTCATTGTTAGTTGATGTTGGTTAATACATTAATGTTAATAAATGAGCCCTTACTGTAAAGTGTTACCTTTTATTTATACTGTTTTTATTTCTATGATCAGTTTGTGGAAAGGAGTTCAGTTAGGAGGTCTAAAGTTGTAGAAGCTCATAAATCATGTACAGTAAGGTCTGAAGAGACTGAAATCATACAGGAGAGAAGTCAGTCAGTTGAGATCGTGGCAAAACCTTTTACATTACTTGAGTATTGTTGTCTTTTACTGCATATGATAATTCATACTAAGAAAGTAGAACTGAATGACATTCATTACAAGATGATTAGTTAAAACATTTCAAATACACCTGCTGAATATTTTTTCTAGTCATGTATTTCACCATTGAGGATTTCTTAAAAATAGTGTGTAAAAATCTTGTCTCGTCTCGTGAACTCAATCGAGTCCCGTCTCGTGATATACCTGTTTCGTTACACACCCCTATAATTTACAAATATCACTAAAAATATCATGTAATCATGGATCATGTCAGTTATTATTGCTCCATCTGCCATTTTTCACTATTGTTCTTGCTTGCTTACCTAGTCTGTTGATTCAGCTGTGCACAGATCCAGACGTTAATACTGCCTGCCTTTTGTAATGTCTTGAACATGAGCTGGCATATGCAAATATTGGGGGCGTACATATTAATGTCATTTCCATGTACTGAACTCTTGTTATTCAACTATGCCAACCCCCCACATCCCCCCCCCCCCTTTTTTTGAAGATGGTTTGTCATTTTAGATTGTTCTTATCATGCTGACCTATGTCCAAGTGTTCATTTTCCCAGTAAGTTTAGTTTTAGTTAGTTATTTGATGCTATAAAAATAGGGTGTAACATCATGATTGATTGACAGCTGTGTTGGCGGGACCTTGACACCTCGGCTCCACCTCAGGATCACTACTGCACAGACACTGGCTCCAAATAACGTAATCTGCAACGACTGTTTCTGGGATATTTTGGCTTCATTTTCTACATTTTTTTTTTTTATATATAGTCTATGGAAAATACTATTACACTTATAATTTGAAAAATACTTTATATTAAAAAGCTTAATATTGTCTGACTTTCTATATAAAGCGTAATTACAAGCGTCTGTGGTCTCCCAGTGATTTACATTACGCACAGTTTAGCATTATGTGATTCATTTACAACAAAATAAAACAATCCCTTCATTTCCAAAATAATTTTTTGTCTTGCATTATATAGTAAAATGAGACAAGCTCAGTGCCGATTCATTCTCCGGTTATTCTTTTTTGTGAATTGGAATGTGTGCTAAGGATTGTGGGTGATTGTGAAGGACACAGTTGATGGATTCTTAAAAAATAAGCCAAATGAAGGAAACCAAATGCCTTCAAAGAATCCTTCAAACTGACACATTCTTTGATGGAGCTTGATGATGTGGTGGCCAAGATATGCAGCTTTACTAGGATATAGTCTTCCGATTGAGAAGCACCGCATGTTTAATTTTAATGGACACGGCAATGGCTGTAATATGATTTTTCTGTAATAATAATTTTTCTAAAATACAATTCAAAATAAAGTGTAAAAATATGCAATCTAGTCCACTTTCCAGCAATGCTGCAATACTGCTGATTTAAAGTTTGGGTAGTTTTAATTCAGCTGAGAGGTCACAATGTTTCGCAATAGCACGATTCATATGAGCTTGTGTTTCCTGTCTCCCACATTCGCATGCGTATGAATTAAAATCAATGGAACAAGAAGTGTAGTGTGACTACACCTTAAGGATGAAATTCAAGCTGTACGTGTAAACCTGGGCTTACGTTTGATGCTGGTCGATTCTGCCCTGTGTTTCTGTCCCACTCTCTCTTCTCTCTTCCTAAAAACTTCAAGTTGCTCTCCACTATAATTATCAAGATCAAGTGATATAGATTTTTCGCCTCTTTTATCATCCACGAAACTAAAACTGTCAACCTGATCAGTCAGAAATGTAGTAGCATGCTGTACCTCTCCTCAAAACATGATGCTGAGGCATCATTCATATCTGTAACAAAAACAAGCCAGATAATTTATTCTTGCTGCTTGACAAGAATTAAAGGGTTAGTTCACTCAGAAATTAAAATTCTGTCATTAATTACTCGACCTCATGTCGTTCTACACCCGTAAGACCTTCGTTCATCTTCGGAACACAAATTAATATATTTTTGATAAAATCCGATGGCTCAGAGAGGCCTCCATTGCCAGCAAGATAAATAACACTTTCCGATGCAGTTTGATATGCGCTCCAAACCACTGATTCAAAACAAAAGATTCGTAAAGCTTCAAAGCTTCATGAAGCAATCGCTCATCACTAGATATTGTTGAATAAAGTCGTAATTTTGGGGGGTTTTTTGGCACACAAAAAGTATTCTCGTCACTTTATAACATTAAGGTTGAACCACTGTACTCACATGAACTGTTTAAAAAAATGTTTTTAATTGCTTTCTGGGCATTAAAAGTGTTAACTAGAAAATAAAGTTTGAAATCAAACTTTGATGTTGACTTCTGTTTGGCCACAAAGAAATAAATATAGAAAGAATGAATTTCTTGTATTTAGTGCTGTAACAAACAATTGTTGTGATGATTGATGGATCTTTGTATTCTTCTATCTCTTTAAGAGGTGCTCAAATCATGGCCACTTTAAGAAGAGGCGCGGCCGCTTTAAGAGTCACAGGCGCTTTAAGAGGCACGGCTTGCGAGCTCTGAATGGGTAACATCATATCAGGCGATCATCTAACCCAGCGGTTCCCAAACTGGGGTACGTGAGGTGACAAAAGGGGGTACGTGAACAAAATGCTGAGTAGTTCATTTAATTCTACCTTAAAATAATATTAAAATCGAGCATGTATTTCTAAACGCCAAAATGTCGTAAATCCAGTACATTTAATCAAATTACCTCATCATTTGCAGTCAAAAACGACTGTATCCCATAGACTGTAAAAAAAATATGGACGTAGCATCCGTGACGTCACCCATAGAGTTCTGAACAGCAGTTTTGAAGCGAAAATGAGGCTGCTGCCATCTTTGCCACCGCACATCACTCCCGAATAACTGAAAATGGGCAAAGAGGCGGGACATGGTTTGAGCTGATGTGACTGGTTGCTGAAACCACGCCCGCCAAGCTCGACGTGACCATGTTAGCAGGCAAAGGAGCTATCTATCTTATCTTAGATATGATCTAAAATAATAATGAAGATAAGTTTTATCATTAGAACGTTCTAAAGGTTTACTGTCAATCTATGGTGTTTCTTTAAGATATAGATGCTCCAACACCAGTAGTGTTGGGTGTGCAAATAACAACATGGAAAATCAAATGGGACTTCATACCTTTATAATAAATAGAGATTGCGAGATGAATCCAATCTGTGGCACTTAGGTAAAATATGAGTGTCCATTGCAAAACAAATAACTTTAATAATAACACATTTCTTCTGAATGATCTGCTCTCTATCACGTTCTTCAAGAAAGGATGCAATCTGAGCAGCGTTTATGTTGTAAAGATGTATACGATCGTATCTAACAAACAAATGAGCCCATGTCCAAAGTATATTTTTTCAAAATAGTGCAGCAGTTTTAGTTTAGTCGGATTTTGATATCCTCCTGCCATTGTCATTGTAAATCTCACAACCAAAACTTTCAGCCAATGCCACAATCCAACAATGTGTGTTGTTTATCTTCCCCATGCATGCACATCTACACAGACACACATCAGTCTCGAATATTATGCAGCAAGCCATATTTTATAATTGTATAAAATAATCTAGAAAAAAGCACAAATACGGCTGAGATGCCAAATTCAGCGGCAGCTGAGGTAACATGACGGCTCACAGACAGCAGCGGTAATCTACCTGTCACTCAAGTGACCACGCCCTTAATTATGCAGAACTTTAACACTAGAAGTCCCAGAGAGCAGCCATTTGGCTTTTCTACCTATAAAACCCGCAGGACAGCCGATGGGCTGGAAGGCTTTAGGCTAATATCCTTAATCAGCTGTGAACAGTTGCTTTTGTTATGTAAACAATGTGGGGCCATGCTGAGCCACTTCAAGGAAACTTGTGTTTCACTTTGCCATCTTAGGGAGAAATCAACACACATGTTTTGTTTTTTTTTCCTTTGTTGCTGAGATCTATTGATAAAAATAGTACAAAATAAAATAAAGAAACCAACCATTTGTACACATATTTACAAATAATATTAAAAAGTGAGTGAGTACATTCCAGAAATCACTCACAATCCTGGCACTGCCTGGCAATATATTATAAATACATTTTGTATATATTCATTATATATTAATCTTATATTTGAAATACATCATAAGTCCATTTTTAAAAGTGTTTGAAAGATGGGTTCAAGTGTACTACAGGTGGTAACTAAATACATTTTTCTATACAGAGATAGTATGTTAAAAGCACATTTTAGTTCAAATTCATGGTGTCTCAAAATAGCACAGTTGAGTACACTTAGATGTTCTTAAGATTATCTTAAGAAGTACTAAAGAAGAGCTTTTAGTATATTAAGTACAAAATAAGTGCATGGAAATAGAGCACTGTACATTATAGAAGTGTAAAAGTGTACTAAAATAAAGTGTATTTTACTGCACTTTTTTTTTCACCTGGGTAGACACTCCAACACTTTCTGTTTGCATTAAGATTATTTTTATTACCACACTGGCAGATATTGATAATTTTACTTAAGTAAAATGCACTTAATTTAGATCCCCCCAGGAAACAAGACTAAATATCATATATAATTTTCTCATATAGAAAATCCATCTTGATTTAAGATTTTTTTTTTTTTTTAATTTACTTGAAATAGGATAAAAAAAAAAACTTAGTATGAAAAGCATGGTTGCAGTGTGAATGAGTGAGTTAACTTTTTAAACATCACTTGCACTCCCTCATTTCAGGGTTAACATACTCAGAGTTTTCACTTAACCTCCTTTCTGAAACCGGCCCATGGTCAATCAAGTTCTCTGCTTTTAGCAGCCCTCCCTCCCCCACACATACAAACAAGCCACCAGCAACCATTCACACACACACCCCCAACCCCCCTGCAGATTGCTCAGGTAATGACCATATTTACACATGAATTGATGCTAATGATAGCCAAAAGACTAGCCAGTTAGCACTTGGCTAAAGGAGGGTTACAAATCTCTGGGACTTCTAGTGTTAAGGCTTAATATAATTTAAACGGATGAGTTATAAAAAAAAAAAAAAATCACCCCCCTCAGAGTTGTCATGAAGGGCAAAATTAGCAGTATAGATCAAAACCACAATTTGAACCAACTTGTAAACATGTTTTTTTCTGCTATAAACTTGGCCAATTTAACATGGGACTCTATGAGATTCTGCTCTCTTTGGGAGCCTGTCCCTAGCGGCCAGTCGATGAATTGCAGTTTAAGTTACTTCCGTATTGGCTTCACGAGAGAAAGGGGGAGGTTGCCACTTGCTGTATCCACAGAAGCAGCATGGATATAATAGATTGCGTGCCGAATCTGCTGCCTTAAATCGGTCTAAATTACTGCCGTTCTCGACAATGCACCTTTGTAAAAGTTGGTATTTAGCACTTACTCGCATGAAGAACAAATACAGACACAGATAGTGGACTGATATCGATTTAAGACTCAAACTTTCTTCAATACAAAAACATACCTTGTGTGAGTTCTTGTATTTAATATTGATAACGTGCAAGAATGCAATTGTTCCCAAATATCCACATGACTGCAAACGTGATATTATTATACAACAGGTCAAAAAATAAAATGTACATTTTAAACACAGTAGTAGCCTATTTACTGTATTTTGCAATGAAATAATAGTTTTAATGAAAACCACAGCAGAACTACAACACGCGTCTGTGTTTCGCGAACAATTCTGTGGCTTTGAACGAATCGTGAGAGTCAATGAGTCAATGATTCATTCACAGCCACTTGCTTCGTTATTGAATGAATGACTCGATGACTCACTCATAAAAACAGTGACTTACTGCCACCTGCGGGCGGTTTTAGTTTAATATTTAAAAGTTTTACTTAGTTTTACCATCATTGCATATTTCTCTATTGAACATTTTTTATTTAAAACATTATTTATTTTATATAATTATTCATAAAGGTAAAAAAATGCACTGGAAAATCAATTTAGGAAGCAAATATTGTCCCTTAATGGAAAAGGTTAGCCTGGGTGCCAGCCCGAACCCCGCCCACAACATTTTTTGGACGGGAAGTTCGGTCTGGACTCGATCCATTGTGGAGTAATTATGCTCGGCTCCCAGAAGGCCGAGCCAATCAAATTGCCAGGGCGGGCTTTAATCGATGATGGACAGGCTATCTGCGGTTACGTAACCACCCACGTCATCAAAGAGCGCTTGGGTTGAATTGGTTTTCACCAACGATGACTGCTGGAGAAGTAAGATGTTTAGATTCCACTATCACGTCTGTAATAAAAGAAATCGACAGCGCATTAATTTTAAAAGACGAACAAAGAACCGCAATCACGGCATTTGTCGATGGGAAAGATGTGTTTGCCGTCCTTCCAACAGGATTCGGCAAAAGTTTAAGTACAAGTTCAACATACGTCACTTACTGCATTGCTCTGATTGGTTGTAGGTCTATCCAATTGAGTGCAGTTTTTTTTTTACTGGTTCGGTTAAGACACGCCCCATAATTCAAGTGCAATGGAGCAGTATCAGACTCACATTCTGCCTAGAAAATGAGTATGACGAAGTCAGGCTAGGAAAAGGTGTGACTGCAGTCGAAATGGAAGAGAAGGGGGTACGCAGAAGGATGGGAATCCCTTCAGGGGGTACTCCAAGCAAAAACGTTTGGGAACCACTGATCTAACCTGTTCAATAAACTGTTTAAAACATGCAGTCACCCCATCAATACTGAGATTCTAGATGGTATAAACAAAGATATAATGAAACTGTCGTGTCTCTCGCTCATCTGCTCATGCTGGGAGCTGCAGCGGCGCGGGCGACACAACGCGCCTCTAATGCACAAATCTTTGCACAGATGCCACACATGATTAACACATTAACAAAGTCATACAAACAAATAAGCTCTTTGATGCGTTCTTGTGCTCACTTGAATGAGATTCGCCATGTATTTTGGACATGATGATGAGGCGAGAATGGACGAGCTCCGGAGTCAGAGCTTCATTAGAGACGTAAGCCGTCCCTGTGTCACTTAAAACCTCATCCAAAATCTAAAAGTACCTCTTTAATGCATTCTTGTGAACGAATCTTGTCGAATCGCTGGAATTTTTTTATTTAAAAAGGTTAAAAAACACATGTGAATGAGGAACAGAGAGAGAACGCATTGCTCTGGGCAGTCGCGGCTCTTTGTCATCAAAACAGCGTCCATTTACTATATGTAACTCTTCAATGCGTTCTTGTGATAGAATCTTGTCGAATCGCTGGAGTGTTTATTTCACTTACCCATAAACTGCACAATATTTCCAGTTGATATAAACAAACAGCTTGTGAAGCGCTCTCTACATTATTTGTCATTTGACTGGGCTGAAAACAAGATTATTTCTTAACCGGCTTCCTCCAGTGGACGGTACTGCTCCTCTAGAGGGTGCATTTTTGCTCTGTCAATGTTAGTCTATGGAAAGATTTTGAGTTTAAAAAATTTGGCGAATTTGGTGCTTGTAGCGTTAAAGCTCTGGGAGGAGAAGCAGTCAGAAAATTTAGTCTCAGAAGAAAAATAATAAGATGTTTTAAGTAAAATATCAATATGTTGGCTTGTGCCAAGCCAACATAATAATTATCTTGCTGGCAATGGAGGACTCACTGAGCCATTGGATTTTATCAAAAATATCTTAATTTGTATGCCAAAAATGAATGAAGGTCTTATGGGTGTAGAACGACATGAGGTGAGTAATAAATGACAGCATTTTCATTTGTGGGTGAACTAGCCCTCTTTAATATAAAGAATGTCAACATTTCGAGAATATGTCTGAGCTACTCATTAAGTGAACAGATATGAATAGATGGGAAATATTTTTATTAAACAAAGACTTTTACTTAAAGACGACATTTTTTGCTGCCCAGCAATGTCAGATGTGAATAATGTATTTATTCGTACAGTACGGAGACTGAAGCGACTTTTGAAATGAACTAGGCCTGAAAACATTTTATAGAAATATTTTTTGTGTTGTATTTTCTCAACCTTGTCTTCAGACAGCAGATGTGTTAAACCTTTCCTCCTCACACTAATGAGTGAATGTGTGTTCATTTCACACCGGGAAGCCGTCCAGCATGATACCTGCAGGCTTTTGACGCTCATTGTGTGCTGTCTGGCTCATACAACCAATAAGAGCGTGTGTGTGTGTGTGTGTGTGTGTGTGCGTGAGAGAGAGAGAGAGAGAGAGAGAGAGCTGGTTCAGCTCAGAGGACACCATTATCATGCTCCACCATGAATCATGCTGTCAGCGGCCCCATTAAAATGAACTCTGCAGGGACAGCAGCTCAACTATTTTTACAGAGATGCTCTCATACGGCACTGAAGGTGCCACTTTCAGGCCAGCCTCTCCTCTACACTCAAACAGACATCAGATCAGCCCTTATCCATACATAAGCACGTTAAACTGCTCTTGTTTGGACTTACATGTTTACAGGGGCATATTGAGCCTTTAGCTCTATTTACTGTGCTCTATTAACAGCCATCTTGGGTTATTTCTGAATATGGTGTCCTATGTAAAACTTAAAAATGAGACAAAATGGTTGGAGTGTGGTTGGCACACATGCACTGACGCATTGAGCATGTTTTGAATTGGCTTACGAAACTTGTTCTGCCCTATTTTCTCCATCATTTCCTGCCTTCTTTCTACTCACTGGTCAATAAATGTGTCAAAAAGCCAAAACTACAATAAAACTCAGCTGAGGCCAAGTACAACAATGGGACATTGTAAGGATTAATAGCTTTGTTTTGTCAAAGCCATGTAAAGTTAGTTACCATTATTTACAGCTTCATAACATTTGTCCATTAAATAACTTTGCATCCAATGTAACAAGGTATTCTCATGTCGATGTAACAACAATACATACAATGTTTTATGTCAATATGCATCACAGCTGTTGTGATTTTGCCTCACTTCCTGTTTGGTGTCTTTACCAGCAGTTTAGTTTCTATGTAGAAAAGTGTCAAACTTCAAAATTTGGTCTGATAAAGATTCAGGAAACATTGAATGAGAAGTAGCCTTTTTTGTTGTTTTTTTTATAAGTGAATTAGTTTAAAATTGTGAGAAGCTATACAGCAAATAGAAAATTGTAGGTTCTAGATGCTTGACTTTAGGTATTCCAAAGTTGTTTCTAGGCCATTCAAAAGTAAGTAGGTTAAATTCTCAATTTAACAAGTAGCAACAGATCATTTCAACAAATCATAGGGTGGGACGTGGTTCATCCATCAATTGTTTATTAGATGGGAGCAGATGTGAATGCGAGCTCAGTCTCAGTCTGAATGAAAACATTTGCATGGATAAATCTTTTACAATAAGACCATTAAGATGCATTTAGAAAATGGACAGGCTGAATTTCCGTGTTATGCCAACTTTAAACATTGGTTGGGCCACTGTCGGGCCAAAAGCAAGCATGCTAGTGCGTGCCAGGGCCAGTACCATTTCCACTGTCACTTACGGGGCTTGATCGGGCCTCATCTGGACCAAAGGCCAGGGTTTTTTTTGCCAAGAGCCTTGGTCCAATGCAGGTAAACTGTGGTCATTAACAGAGGCAGAGATTATCTTGAGTCAGGAGAGGTTCAGCACTGAGAGGTTCAGCACCTCAATATTTAAGACATTTAAAACAATTTTCAGCTCAAAACACACTTTCAGACACCAGTGAGTGTTTGAAGGAAGTAACTTCCGATTGCAATCTGAAGGGGATTCTGATCACTGTATGAAGCAGTAATGTATTTATATGCTATGCAAAAAGTTTGTGCTTTATCTGCTCGTGAGCTCCCTCTATTGCTCTGGCTGAAAGGATAACAGTATTGTTAGATGGGAGAGATTGCTTAAACCTCCTCAGATTGCATAGAAAATGCATAGAAATTCTCATTCTATCTAAAATAAATGTTACGTAAACGCTTTATGTTTTATCAATATTTTTCAAAATGTGTGAGCCTTTGGACTTAACCTTAATGGAGTTGTTTTGTGCATTCCTGTTATCACAAGTGCAGGTGCAACAGAATAAGTATGTTCTCTTTTTATGTTCGATAATGATAAATAACAGTTTGATTCAGAATGATTAACGTGCACTCCTGAGTCCTGACACAAATTTTTTTTTTAAATTGTAAATCATTGGTCAAATATTAATGCTGGAGTCTTACGTCCAAATGTTCGCTTCTGTCATGTTCAGTTTGTGATCTAGCTAGTTTTAAGTCGGCTACCTTCCCCATGCTGGTGATATGGTGTGGTTGTGTGACGTTGTTCTTCAGAGGTGGGTTAAGGGCGGGTTTTAGGGCAGCGCTGCAGGGCTACCAGCCTGACAGTAGAAACGGAGCTTGGTTTTTGCCTCGTGACTCAAGGTCCGAGGCTATTGGCCCCACCTGGTACGTTGTTAGCCCTGGCTTGCAATGGCCCGACAGTGGAAAAGCGGCTTTTGATACCATACTTGCCAGCTGGGATACTGAAACCCACCCTTAATGAGTGTGCCAAACTTTTAACCATCCAGTTCAAAGTGTTGCCATAGACTCCCAGCAAGGAGCAGCAACAGAAGAAAAAGATGAAAAACCCAAGAGATAAAATATGTGCCTACACACCACCAGTGCCTGGTCCCTTAAAAACAAAAGATGTATTGTAGTGAGTCTGCTACAGACTAATGGGCTCTTTTCCTTAAGGATGAGTTAAGTTATGCTGCATGAAATAAAAGTAAAAGGTAAAAAGGGGAAAGATATAGTGACATGCACAAGAAAATTTTGGGAAGAAAAGTCTTGGGTTTGATTCCCAGGGAATGCACGAACTGACAAAATGTATACTCACATAAAACTATAACAGTAAGTAAAAGTAAAAAGTAAGTAAAAATATATTAAACAAACATTTGGCAGGGCAAGAGAAAACCATACCGTAAAACTGATGCACATTCATAGTGTCTCAGTTAAGAGTTTTATGAAGGTAATATAACTGGACGATGGGGTGTTTTAAGATGAGATATGACAGAGACTGGGACATTTAAACTGATTTAGGGTTTGATGCAGCCAATGGAGGGATATTGGACTTCATTATAGTGATAGAAGGCCATTAGAATCAGAGCAATCTCAAATAGAAACAGCTGACCATGCTCACTGGAGACACACTGTGTGTGTGTGTGAGTCGGTGTGTGTGTTTACCTGTTTGTATTCTCCAATGATGGAGCCGTTCTTCTTGATCTCAGACTCAGATTTATCTAGTTCTCTCCGACACATCTCCTTCAGCTGAAAACACAGATATAGACGCAAGTTAAACACTCTGCCTCTTTTTCTCATCAGTCTTTTCACAACAATACTATATTTAACCCAAGTGTCCCCTCTGGGAGACATATCTCCTGTCTATCAAAGGACAACTGTGTCCACAGGCTGTACAAATGTAAAACCTGTCTCAGAGGCACCACAGCAATCTACTCGAGCACACATCCAGAATACTGTGAGTCTGCCTTCTCCAGGGATCATTCCCTGATACCACTCCATTCAAAATATAGACATACATACACAGTTTATGAACGTTATTTAGGAAATACAAAACCAAACAAAAGACATAAGGAATTTATGTTTCTCATGACAATGTAAGAATATATATATATATATATATTATATATATATATATATATATATATATATATATATATATATATATATATATATATATATATATATATATATAATAATTTTTTTTTTTTTTTTTACAAAACTAACCATTTGTTTTATCTAAAGGCATTTAAAAAATAATCTGAAGTTGAATTAAGCTGAATTAATCAGGGATTTTATGTCTTTTGAATGTAGTTTTGAGCACCACACAAACTTTTTATGGTAAAAGTGACTTCTCTGATTGGTGGAACTCACTTGAGGATTATGGGTAGTGTAGTCCTTCACTGAGAATTTGGAAATTAAACTTTTTTTAAACATAGCTGAAATCATTGACTTATACATTAGCTATTTTTGAAGCCTATGGGTAATTTATCTTCTTAAAAAAAATATTTTGCTTTCAGGTAGTGCGAATTGTTTTTTATTTTTTTATTGCACCTCACAAGGTTGGTTGAGAGAATGAACAAAGTAAAATGAGCTGGAATCTAGGTAAAGGGTGATGACTTTGAAAAGGATAAGACACAAGATATGAGATTTGTTCACAATTTGTTGTTCATTACATAATTCCCATATTCCAATGTGTGCTATTTCATAGCTTTTGTGACTATGAGATGCTATTTACTATTTTGACCAGTATTGCAGGTAGGATTTGGGTGGTGGTGGAGGTGTCTCCGACCTGTGCAGACTCTTCCTCCAATCGTCTCTTCTCATCTTCAGAGTCCACCAGTTTTTGCTTAGTAATGAGAAGCTCTTTGTTGAGTGCGTCAGCTTTCTCCTCAGCCTAAAGGAAAACAGACACACTGTGTTATACAGTACCAGAGGCCACAGGCATGTATGAATGTCACAAGCCACTAAAGTTAGACCTGCAATGAAATAAAACTTTTAAAATAGCCTAAAAGTGGCAAACTGCCTAAAAGACTTACGTTGTCCAAGTCTTTCCTTAGGGCGATCTTACTGCTGACCAGCTCATGAGCCAAATCATCATTTTCCTGTTCCAGACGCATGTTAGCTTCCTGTAGCCGCCGGTTTTCTCTCTACAGAGTAGACACAGAGAGTGAGCGTGTGTGACTCCGTCACTGTCTTGTGACAGTCACTATAATGGTTAACTGTGCTGGGAATACGAGGAACCTTGGAGAAGAAACCTGATTAAAAATTGACCAGTTAGAAGGAAATATGTCAGAAAGCAATTAACACACTGACTGGACTTTCAGTCCTCCGGCTATTGTACTAAAAGCCTGTTAAAGGGCGTGTGTGTGTGTATGTGTGTGTGTTAATGCCATTCATATACAGAAATATTTATAAGCTTCTGTATTTAAGTGGAGCATATGACTGAATTCAGGTTATGCAACATATAGTGTGCATTTTCAGTGCAGGAGTGAATTCAAATGTAAATTATTTTATTAATACAAGAGGAATACAATGATCAACAATACAGAGCTAAAGCTTTTCGACATTCAATAACTAAAACTGAGCAATAGATTTGTAACAGAATTTATTAATCTTTGTCAAAATTAGTAAATAAAAATAAAAAAAAAACTTTTCATTGTTTGTTCATGTCAGCTCATGTCCATTAAATCATATTAACAGATACAACTTTTAATTTTTATAGTTTATTAGTAAATGCTGAAATTAGCATTTCAATGAACTAACAATCAACTAGCGCAGTCTGGGACATGGAGTAAAAACAATGACGTCACTAGTGACAGGTGCTTCAGGCAAGAGCTCGCTGCTGAATGGTCGAGACACAGCTGTACTCTACGTGCACATGCGGAAGACAAACATCACACATATTGTTGAAATCGTCTTCGCATTGGTTAAAAGTTTTGTCCGTCAAGATTTTACAACCAAGACCATGACTGGCTGTGTACAGAGAAAAAAGACATCACAATTTCCAACGGCAATGCTTAGATATTATAAGTAAAACTACCACCTAATTTTGAAAAATAAGGTCGGCTCATTTGTTTGTGAGAATCTTTACAGTTTTACAACATACATGTAAATGGTGCTCAGATTGCATAATTTCTTAAAAAACGATGACGGAGATCAGATCATTCAGGCAAAATCTGACATAAACAATGGATAGTATCTCAATATTTCATTGATTTAACACTTTTGTGGACAAAAAGTGCTGCTGGATGTTTTCCACTGAACGCTTGTCATGGACATTTTACTCAAGTGCGACGGATTGGATTCATCTCACGATCGCTATTTCATAACAAAGCTATGAAGTCCCTTTTTGATTTTGCATGTTGTCATTTGTACTCCCGACACAAAGACCACATATTGACAAAAAACCCTTAGACCTTTCAAAAGACGTATAATTTGTTAAAATATTGTATATTATTAGACAGTAGGCTATGTAGGTATGCTTCAGATGCATTTTTCATTGTTAGTATATATTAACTAATGCAGTTATGCAACTAATGTTAACAAATTAAATCTTATTGTCAAGTAAATAACTGAATGGTGAATTATTCTAGTGTTTTGTGTTTTTTAGTGCATTTTCTTGTCAAAAGACACCAAGTGTGGTAAAAGAGCCATCACGAACTCCAACAAAGGGATTGTGGGCAATATTTGCATGCCTGGATACACACTTAAAAAAAAAATCAACCAGAACTAGTGCAATATCTGGGCAACTCTAGCAAACTATTTTCATTTTACTTTGATTTAAGACACTCTAATTGTGATCTTGCATAATATTTAGGAGCCCTTTTTGTTGTAGAGAATTCAAAAAGCATTTTAATGTGTGTGTGTGGATGTTCGACCATAACTGACAGTTCCTAAATGATCAGAGTAATTCCTCGTGAGCTGGGCTCAGGCTAACAGTTGACTGGCAGGCTGCCGTTATCAGGAATCCATCTGGCCATTTTTTCATCATCTCTGAGCCCAGCGGTGAACTCGTTTCACATCGATGCTCATTATAAGCATAAAGCACATATGCTAATGGCACAAGATACAGGATGGAAATGGAGGAAAATGAGTTTGAGCTCAGAGCAGACGAAATCTAACGGCAAGATTAAACGCATTTGGGGGAACACACGCGCACCCTAAAGAGTTATGTAAATATTCATATGCACATAGTCATGAATGCAGATGTGTAAATCCGACAGAGACACATCACGCGGTCAGACAATCAAACAGACGCAGGATAAATCTACCTCATATCTCTCGATGGGCGCCTCCTGCTGTTCCTGTTGCTCTCGAATGGTGTGGTAGTCCTTCTCATACTTCTTTAGTTTCTTCTGACTGATCTGTGACATACAAAAACAAAGGGTGTTGAAATGGATGTGGACAAAGTACAGCCCAGGGGGAAAAAAAGTGGAACCCAGGGACAAATCCAATCTAAGCTTTCAGCAGCACACACAAAGATGATCTCGCACAATTTTAAAGCCACACACAACAAGAGTTAAGGGTTGTCGATATGTATATATACACAATGACTTTTATAAAAGCTACAAAAGTAATTCAGTCAAGAGTCTTTATTATTTTATTAATATAAAGAATACAGACAGCAGCAGGTATATTACGCTGCTGTCACTTTAAGACCTAATGCACAGATCCAA
Organism: Chanodichthys erythropterus; assembly: GCF_024489055.1. NCBI lineage: Eukaryota > Metazoa > Chordata > Actinopteri > Cypriniformes > Xenocyprididae > Chanodichthys > Chanodichthys erythropterus. The sequence goes on along the minus strand of NC_090230.1, from coordinate 54,117,583 downwards.
TATATATACACACATCCAATTCTTCAACTGTTACGTTCATTTAAGATATAACCAACTGTGTTTACTTTAATACTGGCAAAGACAGACATTTTAATTTAAAGTATTAGTTTACTTTCAAATGAAACTTTACTTTCACCTTCAAGCCATCCTAGGTGTATATAACTTTCTTCTTTCTGATGAACACAATCTGAGATATATTAATAAATATCCTGGCACTTCCAAGCTTTATAATGGCAGTGAATGGGGGAAATGAGTTTGAAGCTCAAGAAAGTGCATCCATCCAGTATAAACGTACTCCATACAACTCCAGGGGGTTAATAAAGGCCTTCTAAAGTGAAGCAATGAGTTTGTGTAAGAAAAATATCCATATTTAACAAGTTATAAAGTAAAAAATCTAGCTTCCACCAGACCACCTTTTGTATTTAACGTACGAAAAAATAGACTTAACTGACATCGCGTAGGATATAGCGTAAGTGTTTTGAACTGCGAGAGGTGTTCTTTCTTGGTAAATAGAATACGGAAGCTGGTCTGACAGAAGCTAGATATTTTACTTTATAACTTGTTAAATATGGATATTTTTCTTACACAAACGTATTGCTTTGCTTTAGAAGGCCTTTATTAACCCCATGGGGCCGTATGGGGTACATTTATAATGGATAAATGCACTTTCTTGAGCTTCAAACTCATTGCCTCCGTTCACTGCCATTATAAAGCTTGGATGCATCAGGATATTTATTAATATTTGCCTGGAAAATCGCCATTCGCTGGAAAGTCGCCATTGAATCAATTCAATTTCTAGGGTGGAGCAAATCCGAGCAAACAGGAAGCGGAGTAAACCAATCAGAAAAGGGCGGATATGACGTTAGCAAAGCGACAAGAGTGTCAACAGCAGAAAGCAAATAAACGGCCCCGACTTAACATGACTTAATGTGTTTTTGGTCATTTAAAACTGAATTCACGTCTGAATAGAACAAATTCTCAGGTCTTGCGTGCGCCATCTTTGTTGATATTGAAGGGACTTTCGCCGCAGTAGTGTGACGCTTTTTGCGTCACTGAAATAAACTAATATGATTGCACGGTACGGTTTGGAGTTGACTCGAGGCGCGACGGAGGGCGGACTGATCAGACTGATATATCTTGTAGAAGATATATCATTCTGGACTTGCCAGGCAATAATAATATAACTCAATATAACAAATTGTGTTCATCAGAAAGAAGAAAGTCATATACACCTAGGATGGCTTGAGGGTGAGTAAAGCTTGCGGCAATTTTCATTTTAAAGTGAACTAATCCTTTAAGTTCTCTTTCACGTCTTCTTGCACTTGAACAGCTTAAAATCAATTTAAAGTTTAAACTGGAAAGTAGGGATACTAGTATCGGTATTGGGCCTGATACCAAGCTCATGTACTTGTACTCGTACTCGTAAAAATACCCCCAATACCAAAGACCGATACCTCATGTGACGTAACTGACAGAATCTTCGTAAGATTCTACGTAAGAGAAACAATGTCAGCCTCAGGGGAGTGGAAATACTTCAGATTAATGATGACAACACACACATTGCGAACTGCATGCTTTCAATCACAATTCGTTATCGATTAGTGAAGGCGGGATAGGCGGAATCACGCTGAATGACACAGACCAGAAGCGCTCTCTCTCTCTCTCTCACTTGCGCGCGATCCTAGTTCTCCTCACGTCTGAATGGTCAAACGCACACATAAACTAGTTGTCAACGGCTGCGTCCGAAAACCTAGGTAGCTGTCTTGCTGTCTCGCTATCTTATAAGAGAATGACTTGTACGGCAGCGTTTGTGCATGAAGGTACCTCACGAAATTGATTTCGGACAGACTTCTGAGGCAGTGTAACAGTTTAATGATCTACAGCAATATAGCGCGAGCTTTGGTGAGAACTAAACAAATATTTAATTACTACAGTAGTAATTTCTCGATAGAAATTATATCAAAATTGAAATATGTTGATCAAAATCGTACATTTATACACAAACTGAGCAGCAAACGCAACCTTCGGACGCCATCTTTATTTTTCTAGCTCAACTGTCACAGAATGGAAAGCACAGGATTGTGGGATATCAAAGGCAGCTAAGGATACATCTATGCTTCCTTCAAAAATCGATCTGAGGAAGGTATCTCATGAGAGAGGAAGTGAAGCTAACATTGGATTCGGACGTGCCTTGATGCCTTCTTATCTTGAAATGTGTCCTCGGAAGGCAGCATTTTTCAGTTTTCGGACGCAGCCAACATGTCCATCGTTTGGAGTATCTCACGTAAATACAGTCGGTTATGGCTTAAGTGGACATACACATTTGGGTGAAAACTGGATATTACTCAGTATCCATGGATTCGGTCTTAAAGAGACCGTAAGCTATATTTGTCATTAATGTTAATAAAACAGCAAAATATGTTAAATAAATGTGTACATGGTAAATAAACCTACTGTATCTGTAAAACAAGTTTATTTAATTTTTATCTCAATAGTATTTGTTGTTTGGTTTGTAAATTTCATTCTATATAACAAAAAAAAAAAATATATATATATATATATATATGTATATATATATATATATATATATATATATATATATATATATATATATATGTATATATATATATATATATATATATATATACATATATATTGGTAATTATGCCATTTGAAGGTTATTGGACACTGTGAAATTTTTGTTCTTTAAGTTTGTGACAAGCGCATAAAAATTATTAATTGTTTCATTAGAATAATAAAGAAGCTGTTCTACATTCATTAGTCTCACTGTGTTGTGCTTGGAAAACTGCATCACCACCAAAAAATAAAAATAAAAGAGAGAGAAATTAATAAATGTATAGGCATCGGTATCGGTGAGTACTAGAAAAAAAGTATTGGTACGCGCACTCAGTCCTAAAAAAAAAATGGTATCGGTGCATCCCTACTGGAAAGGTTTAAAGATGAATTAAAAGGATAAACTTTTGCGACAATAGAGCACTGCAATGTCTCATGAGCGCACCATAAAAAAGACAATAATCCAAAATCTTTACCGCTTGTCAAATGTGTACCAGTTTATCGAGTCTACTGGTATATCGCCCAGCCCTAACAAGATCTTCACAAACTCTTAAAATTCAATTTTATTGACTGACTTCTATGCAATTTTACTCTGCCAAGGAAAATCCTTAAGGTACCACGTGGGTGATGGTTACTTCACATGTCTGCAAGACGGCCCCTTCCTTTCAGTTCTTGGTCATTATCATCTCCAAAGTGGACCAGACTTGATGTCAATAGTCAAGAATCTGGCTCTTGTGAAACTAGCATGAATTACTCTTAAAGTTTATGACTATAAAAACTGTGAAAGAATCAGACTTGCCACCAACACAAAAATTCACTCTGAACAAGCTAATTTATTCAAATGCAACAAGACTAAGCACTAATTCATTTAACAGGATTTCTGTACATGCACTTCCCACTCACTGGACACAAACACACAAGCCGTGCAACATTTATCCACCTGCAGCTCAATACTACCTCATTTTCATCAAATGACCCCATTTCTGCGATACTGAGTGTGTTTTGTGTGTACAGCATCAGCCATTTCTCACCAGAAGACCGTGGAACTGATGCGAGAGCCGCAGGTACGTGCAGGTTTGTAAATGAGCTCTATTTAGCACTGCGCCATATCTGACTAGCTCTGGGACACAAAACCGGGTCTGTTCCATATTTAATCCGTAATGCTTGCACAGATGAAATGAGATCCATATAAAAGCCCTCAATGTCAAGAGTAGTTCATCAGTCAGCATGTTTTCAGCGACACCCCAGGGAACAATTAGGCCCTGGATGCAGTGAAATGAAGTATCGTAGTGTGTAAAAGCTCTTTTGATCGCAACTGGTGTTAAACTGAGGAAGGGGCCGTGGTCTTCTGTTTTTCTAATGCTGGGCCCCTCGTATATAAATAGCACATAAACACAACCAAATTCAGAAATGAAAGTGAGCTTTCAGTGTTGTGGTGGAATAGCGTGAATGAGGGCAAAAGAAATAAAGGTTAGCTTGTATTTGGAGGAAAAAGAGCGAGACCCAAAAGAAACTCAATCAGTCATGTTTAGACTGCAATGAGGAACTGATACAGCAATCAAAGTAAACAGGCAGACAGATACAGTGCTGTTCAAACGTCTCAGAACACACTGAAAATATGGAGATCGATATATCATTTTAAGGGCTTGTTCACCCAAAAATGAAACTTTGGTTATCACGTTTAGCTTCCGTTTACCATATTAGATGTGCTCTATGTATGTGGGTAAACCTGTTCATGTGATGGGTTCTCTTCAGAAGACTTAGATTAAACTGCTCCATTCATATGGATTATTTTTTATGATGTCTTTACATACTTTTTTATGTGTTGATGTGAATTTTTTGGTTGCGTGAACTTTCAATAGATGAAAAAAAAAGAGAATATTAAAAATAAGCTTTTGAGGATGAACAAAAGTCTTATTGGTTTGGAACAACATGAGGGAGAGTTAATGTGATTATTCATTTAGCTTTTCAATTTTTTTTTAATGCCGATAATCTGCATTTATTTTATTTTTTTTTTAAATACAGTAGAAGTATAAATTACATTCAGTAGATATGAACAACACATGAGGACAGATGCTGTAAATACAGTAAAAACAAGAACCAAGAATGTATTATCATGGGTCTCTTTTTTACCCCTGCAGTGTCCTCTTTTGGCCAATCCAGAGAATTACATCAACACTCTTACTGCCCCACAAAACACAACACAACAAGCAGAGCGAATAGCAGATGAATGGTCTATTCACACCATGAAAAGCTCTAGTAAAACAGCAGAAGTGTATTCAGGAGTCCTGTCAACTACCATACTACTGCAAATCCTGCATTTGCCATTTTTGGGACACTGGTAATGAGAGAAAAGCTCTCCCATTTGTCACTTTGTACACTATACACATTTTCTTGTAATTGTTTTCCTTTCTCTGTCTTTAAATTCCATCACATAAAATACTTAAGAACTAAATAAAAAGCCTAAACACAGGTTGGTTACCTTCATACTACACGCTAGCTCCATGAGCTTCTTGGCGTTCTCCTCAGAGCGATAACGCTTGGGCACTGGCACTCGAAAGAACTTCAGCGCGCCCTCAAAGTCCGTTTGTATCAGGTCATCTTTAGACGTCTGTGGGCAGAGACAGAGAGCTTTTCAGAATGTTTCTAGAGCCAGACAGAAAAGCTCAAAGGCATCATCTTGAGTTAAAGGAAAACTCCACTTTTTTTGAAAATAGGCTCATTTTCCAACTCCCCTAGAGTTAAAACAGTTGAGTTTTACCATTTTCGAATCCATTCAGCTGATCTCCGCGTCTGGCGGTACCACTTTTAGCATAGCTTAGCATAGTTAATTGAATCTGATTAGACCGTTAGCATATCGCTCAAAAATGACCAAAGAGTTTCTATATTTTTCCTATTTAAAACTGTCATTACGGCGTAATAAGGAACTTTGCTGCCGCAATGATATTACGCACCGCCTGTGACCACCTGTTTGCACAGGGAGCATGCCTTGCAACCATGGAGACATTTGTGAGAGATGCTGTGTAATATGATTATTGCAACGTCTGCTGCACCCATGGTACGGCAGCAAAGTTCATGGATTATTATGCCGGAATGAGAATATAGTTCCTAGCCATATTGGCCTAGAAAATCACAACTTTTCATTTTCCGTCGGTCTAATGTAACTACAGAAGAGTCAAGTTTTAAATAGGAAAAATATCGAAACTCTTTGGTCATTTTTGAGCGAGATGCTAACGGTCTAATCAGATTCAATGAATTATGCTAAGCTATGCTAAAAGTGGTGCCGCCAGAACCGGAGATCGGCTGAATAGATTCGAAAACGGTAAAACTCAACTGTTTAACTCTAGGGGAGTTGGAAAATTAGTCTATTTTCAAAAAAAAAAGTGGAGTGTTCCTTTAATGATGTTCATTTTCTGCTGTTGAGGTGTGATGGGGATACACTGGTAGACTGTCACTCTTCCTATAGGGTTGGATGACAGCACTAAGTAACATCTGATCACAAAGCAGTGTAGTTGCCAGTTATTAGGTGTGCTAATTACATCTAACTTTCTTTTCATATCTGTAACCATGCTGAAGAAGCATGGGTAGTTTGCAGCTTAATTTTCAGGAAACAGCATGGGCCTATATATTCATTACGCTACCTTGGTGAAACATCAGAGAAAAACATAAAAAAAAAAATAAAAAAAAAATTCATGAGCACTTCCTTACCTTCAATAATGCAAGAGCCACATTGAAAATGACACTGATGCCCTGAAAGGAGAAAACACAAGATTAAGAGAGGTCATTCCTATTATGAACAAGTACATTTTCATGCCAACTTAATTTTTTATTATATTAGATCAAATATTTTCGGATGGATGTAAAATAAAAAATCATTGTACGTCGAATGATTTTTTTTTTTTTTTTTTTTTCATAATTTTATTTATAACAGTTTTTATATAAACATAAAACAGATGAAAATCTCAATGTTTACATAAATACTTAAATATACTATACACACAAAAAAGGAAACAAACAAAAGAGAACCACCCCCCACCCCCCATAAACAGGCACCAGATACAATGAAAAATAAACATCTTAGACAAAACATAAGCATAAAACATAAAACAAACAAAATACATAAAACAAACAAAACATGGAGTGAAGAAATACATCAGTGAGACTATCCATTTACATGAATGCACAAGCAAATTCAACTCTTAAACAGATACCTAAGGAAGGGGCCCCAGATTTTATCGAATTTTTTTAGAAGCATCAATCCTGGAAAAGCGAATCTTTTCGAGCTTGAGGGCAGCAACCATCTCCGCCAGTCATTTATGAAAACTGGGTGATAAAGTGGACTACATCGAATGAATTTAAAATAATTTTGGTTTGATAAGATGTTGCTGTATTGTCATTACAGTTTATTTTTCAGGTATTTTTTTCTTTCTCCTATGGAAATGTTACAAACTAAACTTGTTGTCTTGTAAATGTTGATTTAACTGGTAATTGTTTATATATTATTCTTTTGTCCTTAATACAGTATTTACACCCTGCTATAATAGCTATATTTTTAATGACATCATCCTCCCGGAAGTGACAGATTTTGGTGGGACAACATCAGCACAAACATCAGTATTAGCATTGAGTTGATGAATTCTTTTGATTGTTTGTTTTTTGCCATCTTCATTTGCTTTTTTCATTCTCTAATACCTTTTAAAAATGTTATTTTACATAAAATGGAAGAAATCAGTATGATAATATTAAAATGACAAAACAAAGATGGTTAAAAATTTAAAACTCAAAATCTAAATAGCAACTACTAAACCCTTAACTCCAAATAAACAGGTAAACTAGGTAAACTGGGTAAAGAGAGCAGGAAAAGTGAGGTAAAATTGAGGTAAAGCAGGTAAGAATGAAATGTTACCTCACACAGCAGAAGGTCTATGATGTGAAAGACCATGTAAAGAGGGAATTTGGCTGTGAAGAGCGTGAGGAACCACTGGGAGGCGTACATGTGTGCTTCCAAACCCAGGTTCAGGAAGTGTGCATACAGATCTGGGATGCATTCCTACAATAAAGAGAGGCAGAAGTCACTAACAGTACCAGTTGTGGATGCTGTGGATGTTCCAGTCATACAACGTATCATGGTTTCCACAAATATATTAATCAGCACAACTGTTTTTAAATTTGATAATGATAAGAACTGTTTCTTAAGCATCAAATCATCATATTAGAATGATTTTTGAAGGATCATGTGACACTGAAGACTGAAGTAATGATGCTGAAAAGCCAACTTTGCATCACGGGATTAAATTACAGTTTAAAATATATTCAAGTTGAAAACAGTTATTTGAAATTGTAATAATATTACACATTATTACTGTTTTTTTTGTATTTTTAATCCAATAAATACAGTCTTGTTGAGCAGAAGAATAAGAAATTTTCACAGAATGACAGTGTACAGTTATATGTATTTTGTCTTGTAGGACCAGCAGACCTTTCTACAAGATGAAATAGACTTGCATTCAAGAAGCATTATAGGTGCCCTAGAACTTTTTTTTTTAAAAGATGTAATATAAGTCTAAGGTGTCCCTGAATGTGTCTGTGAAGTTTCAGCTCAAAATACCCCATAGATTTTTTTTAATTCATTTTTTAACTGCCTATTTTGGGGCATCATTATAAATGAGCCGATTCAGGGCTACTGGCCCTTTAATTCTCCTGCTCCACGCCCACAGAGCTCGCTCTTGCCTTGAACAGTGCATAAACAAAGTTCACACAGCTAATATAACCCTCAAAGTGTTCGGCATGCATGTGTTGGATTATGTGAGTATTGTATACTGTTATATTGTTTACATTGATTCTGAATGAGTTTGAGGCTATATGCTCTGTGGCTAACTGGCTAACACTACACTGTTTGAGAGATTTATAAAGAATGAAGTTGTGTTTATGAATTATACAGGCTGCAAGTGTTAAAAAATGAAAATAGCGATGGCTCTTGTCTCCGTGAATACAGTAAGAAACAATGGTAACTTTAACCACATTTAACAGTACATTAGCAACATGTTAACGAAACATTTCGAAAGACAATTTACAAATATCACTAAAAATATCATAATATCATGGATCATGTCAGTTATTATCACTCCATCTGCCATTTTTCGTTATTGTCCTTGCTTGCTTACCTAGTCTGATGATTCAGCTGTGCAGATCCAGACGTTAATACTGGCTGCCCTTGTCTAATGCCTTTCATAATGTTGGGAACATGGGCTGGCATATGCAAATATTGGGGCGTACACCCCAACTGTTAAGTAACAGTCGGTGTTATGTTGAGATTTGCCTGTTCTTCGGAGGTCTTTTAAACAAATGAGGTTTATATGAGGAAACAATGGAGTTTGAGACTCACTGTATGTCATTTCCATGTACTGAACTCTTGTTATTCGACTATGCCAAGATAAATTCAATTTTTCATTCGAGGGCACCTTTAATATCTTAATATCTTGTGCAGTTGTACTTTTGAGGTGAATTCATCTTACAAATTTATCTGACAAAATAGTCTTCTTTTTTAATTTAAGGACACATCAGGGACTATTTCTTCAAGAGGAAGAATAACACATTTGGTTATTTAAACAGCTTATTTAAAATGTGACCTTTACTGTTATTATTTGTATTCGAATATGTCAACTAATATTCTTAGTTTTCTAACACTAACCTGCATGAGTCTCTCCAGTTGGAAGAACTTGCAGTGCAGGTCTTCAAAGTTCTGCTTGAAGAGCTCCCTGAGACCGTATTCAAACATGATCTTGACCAGCACGCTGAACGCCTGTTCCTCTGGCATCTGCACCAAAATGACACCGCAAACAATCATTGATCACAGAGCTCAATATTAAAAACCCATCATGCTGACAAAATCCCAAAACAGGGAATCTCCACTAGAGGGCACCACCTCTCATCTCAAAGGATGATGTCACATACATTAGTTCAAACCAAGGAGTTTACTTGACTAAATAACATATTTTGCAAGTGCAAATACGCAAATATGCCATTATATTAAATGTTATAGATGTCCTTGTTTCAAACTGTTTTGATTGAAGATTCTTTGACACTCACGTGTAGTAGCAGCACAGCGGCAAGGAAGGACTGTCCTTGACAGTAACCAATTTCTTCATCATATACAGAGTATGCCTGCAGGATGAAAGATACAGAATGTTAAAGTGGAATTTTGGGTAATAATGCTCTAAATTGCTTGGTAGCAACTTAGAGTAATTGAAACCTCATTGGTTCTTGTGAAAGCTCTAATGTGCTGCGTAACAAGCAAGAATGAACCTCGTTGGCTCTCACACATCAAGCAAGTATGCTTGAGATTCCATTCTCTGATGTGTGCGTCGATCAATGTTAATATGTGAATAAAACTAACCCTTTATATCTTGACCGCCGCTGCAGTTCTCAAATCTCAATTGTGATTTTGCATTTATTAAAACTTGGCATTTTGTGATTATGTGAGTGATTTGTGAGTACGAGACATGAGAATTTATGTTGTTTAGCATCACAAACCTAGAGCTACACATCTTCAAGTGGCATGTTTGAGTATACAGAAGTGCAAATGAGATTTGAGAGCTCGACAGAATGCTTACAGATTGACCTACATAACTCTGAAAACTGTTAAAATGTCAGCTAATATTGTGACAATCACAAACTGCAGTGCTAATAAACTTTGTGAACTGTGGATTGAGAGAACTGAATCACACTGTGTGGTCAATATGAGAAATCTATAGTGCTCTATGAATGATGGCGGTAATAGTCGGGAGAGAGGGCTGGTGAATTATTAAGAGACGCCCAAAGATGGAAACCCAACATCAATCTCCTCATTTCTCTCATAATTTGTGACTTTCATATTAAACCCACTGACCTCATTATTTTAGGGAGAAAATTTGAGACCTGAAAAGTGTTTTGTTTGCTAAACAGGTGATTTGGGTTACTGACTGAACTTCCACCATCTTTATATGCTATGAAAAAGCCAATTGACTGTGGATGTTTAAAACATGAATAAATATCACGATTAACCTATATATTATACATACTAGTGCTGTCAATCGATTTAAAAAAATTAACTAATTTATCACAATTCTTTCTGTAACTGATGATTAATCACACCTAACATTAAAATTTGTAATATATGTTTATATTGTAATACATATTTTCACATTGAAATTAACGTAAAAAAAATATAAAGATGATATATTTTAAATATTTGTTTATACCAGTAGTATTATTATTATTATTTTTTTACTCCAATGTCCAGGGACATACAGATATAGCCTCAAACCCACAATGGGAGAAAGATTTTTTTTTTAAAAGAGAAATACATAAAAAATAAATAAATAAATAAAAATACAACTGTGTCAGACAGGAAAGTAAATGTACACAGTAGAATAAGGAATCAGGGAAGATTATTAACATAGTGCCAAAGAGGTGTCCATATCCGCCAAAAGTCCTTAGACTTTGATGTGTATCATAAGTAAGTTTCTCGAGTGGAAGTAGTGTAGATATTTGAGACATAAACAATTTGAAAGAAGGTACCTGAGGGGATGACAACAGTAACAATATACATTTCTTTGCTAAATAAACCAAAATTAAAAACAGGTGTTTATCATGCGAGTCAAACATTGTCTCCACTCCAACCATCTACACATCGATCTATATTCATCTATTTATCTACCCATTCTACACGCCCACCTATCTATATCCATCCACTTATATCTCCATCCAAACATCTATATTCATCTTTATCCACCCATCCATCTATATATGCAGAGTTCCAGACATGTAGATTTCCATCCATATCTATCCATTCATCCAACTATATACATCCAACCATCTATAATCAATCTATATACATCCATCTATCTGTCCATCCAACCATCTAGACACCCAGCTATCGATATCTAGCCATCTGTCCATTTATATCTCCATCTAAACATCTATGCATTCATCTTTATCCATCCATTCATCCATCATCCATCAGTTACTAGAAAATAATTAATTACATGCTTCCATCACCCACCATGCTGGAAGTTGACATAAATCAATCATCAACCTATATCAACCATTTGAACCATACCATTCACTCAATCTCTACCACCCTAGTCTTTGACACTTGTTTTTCGACAAAGTGTCTTTAAACATGTAGCATTACTTATGAGCCTAAAAAAAAAAAATCTATAAAGTAAGTTACTAAAGAAACTGGAACAATCCAAAAGTGCACATATAACTTTTCTTAATGTTAGGACATTGTTTTCGTAGAGCTGAAGATAATAAATGAACAGGAGCAGAACAGAAGTGAGCAGACAAATTTAAAGCAAATGGCAGACAGGTCACATGCTCACCTTACAGATCTTATAGAGAGAGTCCTGCCCATCACCGCCTGTGTCTTTGAAGTAGTCGTGTGCAGGGAATGTACGGTTAATGTCACGAGTGATGGCACTGTCCTGCGGAGATTCCTAGTAAAAGACAAGCAACAGAAATAAAGAAATGTTATCATAAGGCACAGCTAATATCTGTAAGGCCTATATATAAAATTACAATGCAATATAATACAATTTAAAGACAAAGTGTGTAATTTCTCTGCCACTATCATCACAAAATGGAAGTGCAAAAATAATGACTCCCCCATCTGTCTTTGTTCGAACAAACGGACCATCCAATCCCAAACTCTTGGCAATGGTTGAGCCAGACTGGTCTTCATTCACTTTCATTGCATATAGACAAATACAGCACTTTTCACTCCTATCCACTAGGGGGCAATGGATAGGGCATGAACAGAACACACATACACTCTTAACAAAAGTTCTTTTTTTTTTGGCATCAATGGTTCCATGAAGAGCCTTTAACATCCATTGAACCTTTCCACTCAAGATTGTTAAAATTTACTTCATACTATGAAAAAAATGGTTATTTTAACAACTGTTCACAGAAAAGGTTCTTTGGGGAGCTTAAAAAACATCACTGACATACTGTTGTGCCTCAAGATCTGTCCACTGGAACAGGGTGTTCTTATCCCCAAACAACAATGTGGACAGATCGAGGTGGAAATATATGCATATATGTGCTCAAGAGCGTGTCCTTAAGCATCACAGACACACAGAGTATATTGAATATCCCAGAAGCTCAGCCTATGAGTATGTTCGAGTGTCAGTGGTTGTAAGATATGAGATATGGGTCTGTCTGGTCACATGTATGTTGCCAAAATGCTGGAGGCCATCTAGCAAAGACCAAAGATCCTTAAGTTTTCTCAGATTGCAAGGTCTACATGCACATCTCAGATGTCTTCAGTCAAATCACAGCTCTCAGCAGCTCAACTATTACATTATTCTCCCTAAAAAAGCATGTGATGGTACAATTACCAGCTAAATCATATTTCTGTGATGCTCTAGCTAAATATAGGTTTCTTTGAGCCTCAGAGATACTGATTACAGTTTGTAATCACTGAAGATACCACCATGAAAACTCAGGGCTGGTTAAGACAGATTGAGTGCTAGTCTAGCTAATAGACCAGCATAACTTCATAGACCCTGGTAGTATGGAAAAGAACACAAAACTTCTCCTTTTGTGTTCCACAGAAGAAAGTCTTTTCAGCAGGACTACAGATTACCCATGTCTTTTAGAAACAAATTTTGCCCAGGTGATCGGAGCAAAGATCTAAATTGTCAGATGGTAGACGTGCCTCCACAGGAGAATTGGGGACTGTTATCTTTCACTGGCTCACTTAAACAGCTCTCAGAAAAGAGCACATGATGCACTAAATCCAAGAACACCATTATAAGACTGAAAGAATATGTAAAATGCCTTGATAAATCCTGTGGGGGGTGCCATGGAGATGACAATGAAAGCAAAAGATAGAGACAGGGAGGCTCATACTCTGGAGGAGATGTTACTTTACTTGACCAGAGCAGCATCCACTAGAGTTCACTGTGATCCAATTTCAATCTATTCAATTAACTTAGGATTGTACTGCAATTTCCTGTGGATTTGAATTATCTAAAATGTTGCTGAAAAGGATGTAGTATAACAGAAGAGAGCACATTTTCAAATTCTATTAAGTTTATGTACACTGTAAAAGAAATAAAAAAAATATGTTGGTTTAACTTAAAGTTACCTGGTTGCCTTAAATTTTTGAGTTCACTGAAATTAAAAATTTGAGTTAATACAATAAAGATGATTTATTTAATCAACAGAAACTCAAAATATTATGTTATCTGAACTACATTAATTATCTATGCTGATTTGACAAAAGAAAAAAAGTTATGATGATAAATCATGAAAATATTCTTTTACAGTGCAGGTGTAACCAAAGTTTGGTTGGTTAGTTTTGACAGTTACCCCACTGCTGTAACTAGGCCATTATGCAGATCATAAGCCTATTTCTCCTTTGACGGCATTGTATTTTGACGGCATTTGTATATTCTGACAAAATAGTTTTATGCAATTAACATAAATTGCACAGCAGAAAAGTTTGTTTGGGTTGGTAAAAACTAGCTCTACACCGGCCTCTAAAACCTACTGGTCAGAAATCAGAAACTGCTAACATTTGTAGTCATATAATGTCCCCACCATGTAAAGTTTTCAGAGCAACAACAACTCAGTCTAGTTAGACTGTTACAAAAAAAACTAGATCACACTAAACTAGATCGCTCTCATAATAAACAAACCGTGAGCGCCTGGGGCTGCAGACTGTTGACGGACACCCGTTACTATTTCTGTCGCACTTTATTTTTCCCATCCATCTATTGTTGTACCCGTTACATCAAAGCCAGCTCATGATGGCACAAAAATGCCGAATAAAATTACTTTGGATGTGTTATGTTTATTTCTCGTCATGTTATATAGTAACAGTCAGTTATGTTGCCGTTCAACTCAAGCCATCCAGTTGACTAAACAGCCTTTAAAAAAGCCTTTCAGTGGGCTCAATATGGGTTAATAGCAAATCAATACTATTTGCAATTCACAATTTTTTAAAATCAAAAGATTTGTTTTTTTGTTAATTCAGAATGACTCAATTAGATTAACAACGATTCTGTTCAGTATTTTAATGCATTTTTGAATTTGTTAAATACTATCCTTAATGTATCTTAGACAAGAAAAAGAAAGACACATTTGCTACATGAACATACAGGCTACTTGTGATACAATACATATACTTAAATACTCATACTCCTGTATAATGCTTTTTACAATATTAATTGTATGAAATCAGCATTACATGAAAAAATGAAAACTACAGAAAATAGTGCTGTAAAGGAGTTATGAAATTTGTCTCCTTTAAAGCATAAAATGCAGATGAATGCAGAAACTATAAACAAAAATCCAGATAAATTAGTCCACCTTACTAATAGACTAGTCAACTGATGTGGCCCATTCTTGTTACTCCCTAAAAAAGTAACTAATTGTGTTACTTAGGAACTTTTTATGGAAAGTAATGTGTTACTTTTGCGTTACTTTTTCCTCACCTGGGCTGGGCATGCATGTTTGTTTTTTTAACAACAAAAAAATGTCTTGTAAATGTAATGGAATAATTCTTAGGCTGATGAAAATGCAAAATTACATCTGTACAGTAGGCGCAACTCAAACAAACCTTTCAGCTGTGCTGCCATTATGGATTGCAGAAGAATAACATGCAGGAGAAGAAAGTTCAATACTCTTAATTCAGCAATATATACAAAACAAAACAAAAAATTAAACAAATGTAAAGTTTATCTAAAGCCATTTTTGCTTCTAGTATGGTTGAACTGGATCATCGAAGGTCAGCAGCAAATACATGGGTTGAAACAAGTGAGATCAAATAAAGTATATTTCTGTTATTAAACATTTAATTATTGCAGGATTGTGTAATATTCTGAGTTTTGCATTTCACAGTTTTTATTCATTTTGAGGAATACTGAATCTGCTTTTATGTCAGTGAGGTGAATAAATGCCTGCTCACATTTAGCCTAGACCTACAATAAAGTGAAAAAGTGAAAGTGACATGACATGTAGCCACACACACACACCATGAACACAGACCCAGAGCAGTGGGCAGCCAATTTTTGCTGCGGCACCCGGGGAGCAGTTGGGGGTTCGGTGCTTTGCTCAAGGGTCTCACCTCAGTCGTGGTATTGACGGTGGAAAAGAGTGCTGTACATTCACAGGTGTCAGTAAATAAATGGGAAAGTAACTTGAGTTACTTATTTGAAAAAGTAACTTGGATATTTTGTTGTAAATGTAAAAGTAATGCGTTACTTTGCAAGTCGAAAAAAGTAATCTGATTACATAAGTTGCATTATTTGGAATGTTACCCCCAACACTGCTTATAATGTACCAAATACATACAACATCAAATATTATACAACACCTATTTATAGGTTGCTCTCTGCTTCAAACACACACGCACACCCAGCGGGAGTCACGGAAGCTTGAGGGCAAACTGCTGCCACTCTCTTTTGCCATTTTAAAAGACAATAATGCAAAATACTACATTATGCCCATGGCCATCAGTAATTACATACTCAAAAAGTTACTTACAAAGTACAGCAATGACAATGCGCTAAATTCCTACATCAATTCGTGGAAAAGAGATGTTAAGTTACATTTTCTTAATGTGCTCATAGTATCACCCCATAATGCTCATATCAGATTTCTATAACCCTGTTATTTCCATGCAGAAGTCTTCATTTGACTTGTAACTGCCTTGGGCAATGTTAAAGACCCTTTAAGCGAGAAGGGAAGTCATATGATGATTCTGAACTATCATAATTAAACTGATTATTAAATGTGCTCATTAATATCAGAGATGCGAGAGGAGTACAGCAATGACTCATTACTGAATGTCCAACACAACATACACACTTGCCTAAGCATAGGCAAAATCTACAACTGCAGAAAACTCCACTCTAACGGTCATGCAGATTGTGAAAATGGCTAATATAGAGTCTCATTATATAATTATGACCATTTATTTTTTAATACTGCTGTTAAAATCTTAACTTACCCTCAATGTCAAGAAGTCTCTTCTGCTCACCAAGTTTGCATTTATTTGATACAATACAGTAAGAACAGTAGTATTATGAAATATTATTACAATTTAAAATAACTGCTATTTTAATACATTTTAAATATGGTTATCAAGAGATTAAAATTTTTAAAATCTAATTAATTACATGATGTGCCTATTAATTATCATGACATTTCAAGTCATTGCCATTACCATGTTAAATGAGAAAAACATCAAATAGACATTATAAAAAGTAGCTTTATAAAGAAATTGTATTTGATTCAGCATATATATATATATATATATATATATATATATATATATATATATATATATATATATATATATATATATATATATATATATATATATATATATAGTTCATTCAATGGAAGTCAATGATAACCAAAACAGTTTGGTCACCAACGTTCTTCAAAATATCTTCTTTTAAATTCTGCAAAAGAAAGGAAGTCGTACAGGTTTGAAACGACATGAGGGTGAGTAAATGATGACAGAATTTTCATTTTTGGGTGAACTTTCCCTTTCATGGGTTTTTTTATTAAAATGGAAATAAGAAATCATTTTTTTTTTTTATAAAATGATATCCTAAATAAAAAACTAAAACTGCCAGTAGGTGGTGGTGAATGTCTTACTTCCAATTTATCTCAACATGAGGACAGGAGAGGTGTCGGTAAATAAATGAGAAAACAAAGTAATTTACGTTATTTATTTGAAAAAGTAACTTGGATATTTTGTTGTAAATTTAAAAGTAATGCATTACTTTAATTGTTACTTGGAAAAGTAATCTGATTACTTAACTCATGTTACTTGTAAAGCGTTACCCCAACACTGGTCTCCTCCAGGTTTCCCAACTCTCTTTGGTTGTGCACGTATGGACGATGGGGTTCAGCCTGAATTCAGGACACCATGTTTTATTCATCTTCTTTCCATCACAAGACTACAATCTTCTCCAAAAAGCATGATTAATATCAGTCATCACGCACTGCCTTTCTTCCATCACACTGAAAAATGGTGACAGAAGGAATGGAACAAGGCGATGAAAGCAAGTATGTGTTTTGCTTACGTCGCCTGGTTCCATTGCTTCTGTCACCATTTTTCCAGACTTTCACAGAAGTCGGCATACACATTGTAGGTTTGGGCCTCCTACCTACCTAATTTACACCATCACACATGTAATACATGTCACTCGCCACCTTCTAACAAAGGTACCAAGACTAAAGTCCAGGAAATAACCTTCAGGGAAATTTTTTTTCCGAAGAAACACCAAACAGACTGGCATGTACGCGTGCAAGGTGCTCAAAAGTGCTCCCACACACTTGCGCTAACAGCGGATTCCTGCCTTAGTAAGCATACCCCTTTTCAAAGATTAATTACCCTCTCTTTCTATAATTGATGCTATGTTTATGTGGAAGAGAGGAGCCACTAAATAATGCATCTGCAGCCAGCAGCTCAGCTGACGTGCTCAGCAGCTACGCAAACTCAGGTCGACCACAAGGCAGACTGACCCACTGCTCAAACAAGCTAGTCCTGCAAGATGAGAAGAGAATGGAAATGTGGTGTAACTATAAAGAAATATTATATATATATATATATATATATATATATATATATATATATATATATATATATATATATATATATATATATATATATATATATATATATATATATATATATATATATATATGAATAACATTAAATATATAAACATTTTAAAGTTTTTTTTTTTTACAAATATTGTGAATTATTCATTTATATCATTTAAAATTATTACTTTTTTTTGTTTTTGTGGGATGTACCACATGACATTTACAACCTCACTTATGTTACCTTGCCTTATAATATAATTTCCTGTATATTTCTGCATTTGGCAGACAAACGTTTTTCAATGTTTACAATATTTTATCACTGTATAACTGATTTTTTTTTTTTTTTCAAAGAAATACTAAAAGATTAAGCCAAAATTTTCTTTTCAAGAATTGTATGCTTTTAATTATTTTATTTTTTTCAGAGTCAAAATTCACAAGAATTTTGAATATATGCTCGAAATATAATGAAAATCTTTAATTTAGAAATAAAAAAAGTTACATGCCAAACATTACATAAGAGGTATTCAAGTCATTTTGTGTAGTTACTGCATTATTAATGCAATTAATATTGCGGTTTTTATGAATGATCAAACAAAATGAACAAACAAAATAGCATTCTTGGGTCCTTGACCTAAAAGTTTTACTGAAAAGGTGGTATTGAAAACCATAACATGAGGATATTCTGAGCAGGAGCCAGCATTAGGTCTTTAGTTCAAGAGGTACAAATTTCTTCCTCTCAAGCATTTCCATGAAAATGAACAAGAGGAATTAAAGAAAAAAAGAACGCAAAGAATGGCAGGAAAAGATGAATAATAAACAAAGAATTAATGGATGAAGCCCAAAAAAAAGCCACGTTTTTTTTCTTTCAGAAGGTTTCTCTTTCTCACTGTCTGAACAGCTACTCAAGAAGGAAGCCTGAACATGTTCAGGGTTTGCTGGGAAGAAACAGTACCTGATGCCTCAGATAAGGAGCCATATTTATGTTCTGCTAGCATTGGGGAAAGTCATCCTGGACCCTGAAAAGTGCTAAGAAAATCGTGGTGACATAAGACTGCTTAAAAGGGGATTTGTGTGAACCTCTTGCGTGAGTGCGGAGCACAAAACATAACCTGTGTTGGGTTTTGACTGTGATGGTGAGATTGTGTGTGTGGTGGGGGAAGGTTGCTTCCGCAGGAAGCACTGTTCTTTTTTTCCTAACCATTGTTTACGGTCGTTTATTCTGATCAGCAACAATGAGCAAAAATGGCATTTTGTTTTTCTTGGGGGAGGCTGATTATAAAAAGTGTAGTGAGCTTGATGAAAGAGAGTGAGAAACTGAGGGTGGGTGAGTTGGTGGGTTCACTGTAATCCACTCCCTCACTAAGACGGAGGCAGGGAGGGTCTACATCCTTTTCCTTTCAACATCTCACCCACTGGGCACATGTCTGGGACCAGCAGCGATCTCCGGGGTCTGTTAGAATACATTAGTGACTAGAAAGAAAGGTTTAATGAGACTGAATTGTACACTATATTATGTAAACAGTCATTGTGAAAACTAAGTTAGGACACAGTGTTACACTGAACACATTTTCTGTTTTTGATACACATATGTATTTATGTATATTTACTTTGAAATGGCTTAAAAGCGTGATTTTAATCTGAGTAACCATCACTTTAATCAAAAAGCCATTTTAACCAAGTAGATTAAAAATGTTTAATACAAGAAGTAAAACACTAAACTTCTTGTTAAAATAATCAATGTTTTCCACAGTTTTTCACTAAATGAACACAATCATTTTCATTTAAATGCACCAATTAAATAATATATAGAAATACACTATTGGTCAGAAGTTTTGAATAATTAAGATATTTTTTTTTTTTTTTTATCATTTATATGAATGAAAATACAGTCAAAATAGTAATATTTTGAATTTTATATATATATTTGAATTTATCCCTGTGATCAAAGCTGGATTTTCAGCATCATTACTCCAGGCTTCAGTGTCACATGATCATTCAGAAATCATCTTAATATGATGATTTGCTGCTCAATCATTAATAATGGTTATAGGGGACAAGATCTGCAATGTAAGTTGTAGCCAGGCCATGCAAGGCTTTAAATACAAAAGTTAAAATCTTTTAAATCGATTCTAAATTTTACAGCCAGTGTAAATGTCCTAGATAGGGGGTGATATACTCCCCCTTTTTTTCCCCATCAAGAAATGAGCTGAACCGTTTTGAGCCAGTTGCATGTGTGAAAGGAAAAGTGGTTGATACCTGCATACAGGGCAAGCCTTGTTGAAATAAAAGCACATCTCTAAATCATTAAAAGATTTAAGCTTCCGTATGCCCCTTCCGTATGCTGGCTCTAACATCAGAATTCATTTGCTTTTATTTTCTTAGAAAAGCATGTTTAAAACAGGATGCAACAAAACTTTTTTGTAAAGAACTATTAATAACAGACAGAATATTAGGTGCAACTGAATATAACATCCTTAGCAAAGTAGTTAGAGTAGCATCAAGAGTTGAAGATAATCAAACTCAATCTTAAGTTAGAGATAATATCCATGAAATATAATGAAATACAATACAAATTTAGAAAGTTAGCTGGACTCATAGGTAAGTACCAGATTATCTGAGATGGATTCACTAAAATATGAAATTTAATGCATCTGATTTTGTTTATATATAAGCTACAAAACTTATCACAACTCCAGACTGTGATCAAGAGCGACCACACTGGGAGGATGGTGGAAGTACAGAGTTGATGGTGGAGAACAGAATCTTTGGACAGCGGGAGTTTTTAGAAATTAAGTTTACAAATAATTTGGACCTTTGCAGAGCAACCACTTGAAATGTGGACAAAGAATTTTGCAATAGTTGGACAAAGAAATTTGCCATTTATCCTTTTTCCATTTTCTTTCTGCCCTTCTACACTCCGTCCGTAGAGCACATATTTCTCTGTTAAACCTAGGCTGTTTCCTAGATTTTAGTTTCTAAATTAATCAATAGAAAGAATGAGCAGCAAACATATCTTAACACTAATAATCGCAAGTTATAAGACAAATAAAGATGGTGAAACTTTTTTTTAATGACATGGTCTTTATGAACATGGTTAAATAATAAGTTAAATAAGTAAGTATATTATTAAAATCATAAAATTATTAATGACACCTCATAAGTAACATAATTACCAGGAAAATGATTGCAAATATATTGTAGATATAGCACACAGTACTTTTTACTGGTTGTTGTGTGTTGTGTTGTGTTGTGTTGTGTTGTGTTGTGTTGTGTTGTGTTGTGTTGTGTTGTGTTGTGTTGTGTTGTGTTGTGTTGTGTTGTGTTGTGTTGTGTTGTGTTGTGTTGTGTTGTGTTGTGTTGTGTGTTGTGTTGTCCGTCCAGTGTGAAATCTCACCGCTTCAAAATCTAGCTCCACATAATTGTATATTAAACATTTACTAGACTGTGCATGTTGCGTCGACAAGCAGGTTGGACAGACAAATTATTTGTCGCTGGAAACTTACCCCATCACTCCTTGTAGGGAAACGTGTAAGACAAATATTGCTGCAGAGTAAAAAAAAAAAAACCTCTTTATGATTTGTTTTCTTATTTGATTTTTGTTTTAGACCTGTTTAAATTGATGCTTCTGCAATTTGGATGGTCTTTTAGCATGACAAATCTGGTCTAGACATGCAAGAAAACCTAGATAATTGTTAAATTTGGTGAAACCAGCAATACTACGCAACATTAAATAAGGTCATGAGAAACTTACAGTACTTATGAAAACAAAGACAATTCTGCCTTAATATGTCACAGAAAAACAAATGTTTAAGTTGGCAAGACTTAAAAACACATGTACTTGTTCAAGGAATGTAGGATGTTTTCCAATGCTTTACACTGACTTGAACATTTGATGTTAAATAGTGGATGTGTGCAATTGATGAACAAGTGCTAATGCAAGTAATTACCAACAGTTTATTAATGTACTGTCAGAAATGCATTCTAGCACAAACATCTACATTAAAAACATGCATACATTCACCATTCACACACACACTCTACTCATTCGACCATACATTTCTTCTTACAATGACAAGCATTCAAATAAGATAGGATAAGATCACATTTATTTCCTCAGTGCAGATATACCAGAATATAAATATATTATTGACAATTATTTTCTAAAACATGACATCATTACAAAATTTATGGTACACTACACCAGTACCTCAGTTACAGCCCTACACACACCAGACAATTTGTTGATATGCTGACGAAAATACGGAGAAGCAGATCAAGTTTTCTTTCAGCCAAGCAACTTCAGTTCAAAATGTTGTTAATCACAAAGACTTTGCAGTGCTTTCATATCCTCTTGCGCAAAGTGTTCACTCACGATAAGAAATGAAACACAATTTGGAATGTTTTAAGGTGAAAGGTGAAAAACAATTCTCTCCAGTTAATCAAATAAAAATCGGACCCGCTTTGGAGGGCAAGATTATGAGCAATTCATTAAGAAGCCTGGCTCAGCAATTTAACAGATTATTAAAACATACATGTATAAACTCAATAAAGATGTCTAGCACAATCAAGATGAGGTTATGGAGGGGAGTGTATGTGAGTTTTTGTGTTTGTGTGCGTGAAAAAGTGTGTTCCTCGGGGAGAGAACACACACTGTTCCAAGCTCAGCCCTCCATTTTCTGCGATGGCAGGGGCCGGTTGGGTCCTGCGTCCTAATATGGCACAGCAGAGAGCAAGTCGTATTGGGAGATTTTCTCCCTTGAGAGCACTAGCCCTTGACTTTGATTTCAAGAACAGAGCAGTTTTCCCACAGGAAAGAAAAAAAGAATACTTTGGCATCATAAGGAGAACAAAAAACAAACAACAAAAAAGCACTCTCTGGCATCAAAATGTCCCAAAAGTTAAAATCCTTTCTCCAACTTTTACCCATGACAGAAGTACCATCATCTTATAAAGGAAAACATGCAATGCTGACACCTGTTTGAGCAGCATTAGAGCATCAAAATCCATTCCATTTCAAAACATACGTTTCCATTTGTAGTAAAGAAAATCAATATACAATCCCACTTACAATATCCTTCAGACACAAAGAGGTATGTACAAACAACCTCAGAAGACAATATCTACAGCATCTGAAAATTAACAGATATGCATGCTTCAAGATCTGGATTTTCTCAGCAGTTTATGCATCCAATCCAATTTTGATTTTATTTTTATAGAAAGAATTAACTTGTGACCAATGAGAAGACATCAGAATCAGTCTGAATTATAGCAACAATGGTTGGTTTCTCAAAATTCAACCGATCCAAATGGTTTATAAACAAGCAAATGTTTTCTAGGCAGCTTCTCAAGCAAGGCCGTTTAATTTAATTTGATTCCTTTAGGTGAATGCAGGGACTGTTTCTTAAGACAAGAGGGAGGAAGCAGTCCTGGGTGAGTCCAGAGGTCCAGGGACATTAAAAAGTCCTAAAAGCAATCAAGACGAGTGCTAAAAACAAGCCCCTGGAATAGACATGAACCTTTGTTCTGTTTAAAGCACATACACATCCATGCACGTGTGCGAACACACAGTCATGTGCAATCAATAAAGCGATGGATGGGTAAATGGCTAAACTGAGATATACAAATTCTTTCAGCTCTTGATCAAAAACAGCACATGGCCAGAGGCCACAAGATCAAGATCTACATTTGAACAAACAAGCTGGGAATAAAAGCCCTTTTTCTATTATGTGTGATATGTTTTCTATCACTCTCTAGTGAGTGTAAGTATTGCACATCACCCTGCCATGACATGGCAGTTCAGACTTTACACATCACCTATCAAAAGCTTGACCAAACGCTTAAAGAGACAGTCATAAGTCACTTCTTCACGTCACAGTATTAAAGTTATGAAAGCAAGTCTTTAGGCAATTCAGTCATTAACTGAAGTGAAGTGGCATAATAACTAGATCCATTTCTGACAGTCAAACTACTGGTTTTGGTGATAAAATTAGAGCATTTTTCCTATGGTATCATAAAAAATGTATTTGGGAATATGCCACAATATTTAACCCTCTCCAATGGAAAAGATTCTCTTAAAACAATTTAAGAGAAGGTAAAATTCATAAATACTATTGGATTAAATACAAAGAGGAATGCAGACTGTTTTTATAATAAATGCCTTACATACTACAAATAATAAATCCATTCAAAATGTAATTTCAATCTTATTACATTTTGTGGTTCCTGTATATTATATTATTTATATATATATATATATATATATATATATATATATATATATATATATATATATATATATTAGAAAAAAACAAAAAAAAACAACACACAATTCCATCAGAGAACATCAATAAATATTGTTACTTTGGTCAGCTATAAGGAAAAAGCTATCCGCATAAGAAAGTATTTTTAACAGTACCATCCAAATAAGTAAATTTATGATCATAGTCACAGCATGAAAAAAATGACAAAGGGCATGATTTTCAATGCCCTCTATTTTCTTGGCACCTCCACATATGAATTATGTACAGAATCTGTGTATGAGGCTTCTTAAGTGTGTCATAAAGATAAATAGTACAGTGCTGTAAGATGCAGTTTATTATTGTTCCGCTTTTTATGTGTGTGTGTGTGTGTGCATATGCAAGACTCTCCAGAAGCATGTGCCATAAAACTTTGACCTCTGCATCCAGATATCACTGTTTTAGTAGGTTTTTTTCTGACCTCCATTTTATCCAAGTGTCCTAATACACCTTCAGTTGAACACAACAAGCTTTTTGGTTCTTGCCCACATCAGCAACCTTCACCACTGCGGCGTTGTTCATCTTAAGGGCCCAAATGCAGAAATAAGCAACTAACATCTGTTACAGTCATGTGATTCTGTGTTGTGCCTAACTGCAGTATGCAATATTTTAAGGGTGATTGTGTGTCTGGACACATTTTAACCCGTGGAAGCAACCCAAGCATGGCAAGAGAGTTGTACAGGATTGAAACTTCACGGCAGAGTCCAAGAGTCACTCTGTCCAGCAGACATTTAAATCAAATTAAAATCAGATAAAATACTCCAAGTAGTTAAATAGATCTTTCAGAAGGACTTGCAGGATGGTTAGCCTATTGATGCTGGGGTGAAAGAATGTTTGTTTCAGCAAGGAAGTTCATCTCCAGTGTGATCAAGGGTTAGAAAGGAATCAGAATGTGCCGTCTGTTTGCTGCTGTATTACTGCGTTTTTTAAGGATGATGTCCTCTGACTGGAGGCGTGGTTATGTAATCCCTTCATGGCTTTAAATAAGCAGAAAATGGGAAGACCATGTAATTGTGGCATCGCTTAGGGGCTCGAGTAGAATTCTGCTCTTTGGGAAAAGGGCTTTAGAAAAAAATTCCAATTGTGATTGCTGAAGGTCAAGACTTATCGCTGATTCTTAGGCAAGAAACATCTAGCAAACATTCCTCAGCTGAGAGCAGGGTAGTGATCAGATTATCCTCGGAAATTACGAGGCAAGAATTGGATATTACTAGTAAAAACAACTAAGATTATGAGTCTGAAATCAGATCATCTCTTGGAAATGCCTTTAATCTTCGGAGAGTCTCTGTTCAGAAGTTAATTTTAACATCTAGTCTAATATTTCAGATTTTACATCAGTCTAGCAGAGATCCTTCTTCCTACATTTAAACCAATGTGAGCATGTTAACTGGAGAAACAGAGACCATTTGTTCTCACTATGCTGACAACATGAGCAGAACTAAAAGTCCACAAAGGCTGGTAAATTCACCACAAAGTCTAAAAGATCAGCTAGCTGAAGTCTGTTAAAGACACGAGCTGGTCTTCTTTTAAGAAGACATTTGCTGAGCGCAACTCCATCTTTGCATTACTGTCATACAGTAAAATTATGTTTTCTGCATCCAGACAATATTTAATGCAAGAGTCACAATCACAATTCTGTCTCACAGAATGATATTTATCTCCTTTCGCCGTTGCTTAATTAATCACTGTAGCAAAAACTGCTGAGAATGGTATATCTGAAAACACCAATGAGAATAACTCACTCTCACATAGTTGTGCACTTCATCTCTAATGACCAAGATCAAAGGTCCATTTCTTCCTACCAGGTAATCCTTCAACTATACATAAAGGCAAACGGACCTTTGTCATCTAGCCTCATTCAGAACACCGGGACTGAACTGGGATAGTGCTCAGATGACAAAACCAATCTTCAGCACCCACTTAACAGACAAGACCCTTGCCATCAATATTAAGCTCACTATCTTGCCAAAAGATGGCGTTACACATGGCATGCAGGGCGTTGAGGTGCTGGTGGATCTCCTAGAGGCTTCTTGGTGTCGGTACGTTGCAGACAAAGCAGGCAGAGGCGCTTGAGGCCTTTGCGGAAGGCGCTGTTAGACAGGCTGTAAATGAGACAGTTGCAAAAACTATTGCTAATGGCCAGCCATGTGGTCAGGAATGAGGCAATGGCAT
Organism: Chanodichthys erythropterus; assembly: GCF_024489055.1. Lineage (NCBI taxonomy): Eukaryota > Metazoa > Chordata > Actinopteri > Cypriniformes > Xenocyprididae > Chanodichthys > Chanodichthys erythropterus. Next base: position 54,090,926 of record NC_090230.1, on the reverse strand, counting down.
GGTGGTATATCCCTGCGCTCTCCAGTAAAAAATAAATAATGTAGGGTAGCCAAAGCAGGTAGAACACACTGGTGATACGGAAGAGCACGGTGGCATAGCGTTTGTCCGTGCAAGCTTGCTCACCCGTCTCAGGATCCTGTGGGCCAAAGCGAGCTCTCCGCTCACTGATCTGCCGAGTGTGCTGCCGACAGATCCGAAAGATATGGGCATAAGTGAAACAAACAGTAAAAGCAGCTGGTGCGTAGAGGGCCGCAACAATAAAGGCGGTAAAAAGGGGCTGGGTGTCCCAAGAGGAGCACCATTTAAATACATCACCATGGTATCCCGGCTTGCCCCAATCAAAAAAAGTCGGCAAAAAGATGAGTGCTGAATACAGCCAAATAAGGGTAATGCAAGTGCGAAGACGGCAGGGTGTGACCAGAGCTGTGTAGGAAAGAGGTCGGGTGATGGCAACATAACGGTCAATACTAACGCATGCCAGAGAGGCCATGGAGACACTCTTCAACACGCAGACCATGTAGCTAAAGACCATGCAGGTGAGTTCCTCGTTCAAACCCTCCAGATGGTGCAGAAGAGACAGAGAGGGGATAAGACAGCTGACCCCAACCAGGAAGTCTGCGTATGCCATAGTCTGTATAAAGGAGCTAGTGGTATGGTGGCTGAGTAGCGGGGCACAGTGGAACACAAATATAACCACCAGGTTCCCAGAGATGATGAGCACTGTCAAGAAGAAAATAACAGCTACTTCCAGCAGGCAGGTGTTAAAGATCTGGGAGTAGCCAATGTCCAGCAGGCAGAAGGGTTCTGTGCTATGGTTCAACTCAGTGGCGTTCATCTTGTTCAGGGTGCGCTTGGGCGCACAATTAGGGTGCTAGTTCCTTGGGGGCCTAGCTTAGCAAAGACTGCCCACAGTACGGCTGTCCCTGTTGGGGGAGGTGTCCATGCCAGGTGCCTTCCATATTAGCAACATGAGCCGCTAGTCCTCAGTGTCCACACCAATCCTTTCACTAACACATACGCATGCAGTGTCAGTATCCTGGGGAGAGTCACTTGTAAAACACACTGGATAATACAGTGACTATTGTGGGGGCAGGTGGTGAGTCTAGCTTAAATTCTGGATAAAACCCCAGCAGTACAGGACAAATAAACCCTCCTCTTTTATCAGTCCCCCACCTTTCCAGGGAGAAGCACAGCTGCGCCTGAGCAGGGTAGGCAGCTGCCGGCACAGGACGCGCACAAGGAAAAAAGCAGAGGAAGCAGACTCCTTGCCACTGTGATCACAGAAGTCCCAGTCGCTCTCAAACAGTTATTAGTCCGGAGGATCACGTATAGCAAAAAAGCACCGACGATTCCTCACAACTAAGTAATCAAATTGTTTATTCCAACAAATCCCAAAAAGGACGCAATCCAAAGCGATGTCTTTGCAGAAACTTCAGTCGTCAGTCGTCAATCGAATGAACAGTGGGGAATCTCTTCAGCACGTGCCAGGCTCCCAGCTCCCTCACATCAATGTGGAGGAAGTATGTGTGATCCAGGATGAAGAAACAGCAAGTGGTGATTGGCATTTCAAACGGAGAAGGGGCTCTCTAGAGAGGAGCCAGCGTCTGGAATGTAAATGAAGGATAGAGTGGTGTGATGCAGAAAGCAGTCTCTCTCTCTTCTGTGGCACTGATGCATCCCCGCTCTTTCCTTCCCTCTCTCCCTCCCTCTCTCCGCTGCAGCAGGAGCACTCAAACTCCTCCCACCCTTGGCTCTAGCCTGTGAGCAGATGTCGAAGCATGAGCAGAGAGGCATCCCCTTCCCTTGTCAATCCATACACTCCTTCACCCCACTCGTACCCACCACTCAATCTCTCACAAATACTATCCAAAAAAAGCATTGCTTTCAGATTTTAAGACTCCCTTAACAACACTCTAATGTAAAACTCATATTACTTGCTCTGTCCTTCTTTTTCCTTCTATTCCCATCACAATTCCAATACAACATCCCTCCCACGCACTCGCTCTTTCTCCTGCCTATGCGGACACATGCAAAAAAAAACAGCAGAAGGTCAGAATGTATCCATTTCCAAAGTTAAAGAAATACATTTCTTACTAGATCAACTGAAACTTTTCATGTTGTCAACGTGAAATTATGCCCATTTTATGCAGTGTTGAGGCTCCTATTTACGTAACACTTCAAAGACCTTCGATACATGTTAGGAAGTCAGTTGCATCCTACATGCTAATTTTTCTTGGTGATACATGAAACAAATACACATTATCACGTTATCAGATGAATTAGGAAAGATGGTGATATCAGAGATTGGCATGTAGCCAGCATCAACACATGCGGGCAGTCAAAATACTAAGGTTATCATGATATGATTTGTGCTAGTCTGGTCGGCCACACAGATTTACTGAACTTTAAGTGTTTCCCTAACACAAACCATTTATATCATAGTAATCAGTTTCTGTTCCCTGTCACCATGGTAATATTAAAACCATAGCACCCCGTCAGTCTCCTTTCATTCCATCACTGCCAGAATCAACAACACACACACAGTCCCCCACTTTCACGCATCCCCTCAGCCAGGCACACGAGGGGCTAAAAATAGGCCCAACTTGAAAGGTGGAGAGCGGACAACACTGGGCTCATCAATTAGGACGAGAACAATGAGGAGGAAAGGAAGAGATAAAGAGGAATGGAAGGGCTAAATGCATGAGACTGAGAGAGGCATATTTAATTTGACAAAATGAAGTTGTAAAAGTTGAACTTACAGCTTCTTTAATGACACACACTTACTGTACATGTCGATCATTCTGGCGACCACTAAAACGGTCTTCCAAAAATTTAGTCGTGACCTAGGACCATATGGACCACAATTTTTACTTTTCATTTTAATTTCTGGTCCTACTGGAAATCTACTTATTCTTGGAGATTATTTCAAAAAATAACATTCCACTTGCTCTTGCTCTACAATGACTCTAATTAATGGCTGATGTTGCAACCAATTATCACAACGAAAAATCCTGTCCTACCTTTCTTTCAAGTTCAAAATACTTCTTCACTTACAAAATCAATTTGGTTTGGTTTATTAAGATGTACAAGTATGAACTACAGTATACTTCTATCCCTCACAGCCTCGTTTTCGTACATGTCAAATGAAACAGGTCATCTGCTCTGATTATGGTCATCTGCTATAGGAGAACATAAGAGAAAGGCTGTCCCCATAGTGATGGGAAGGTGTTAGTCGAGTCCAGCCTGACTCAGCTGCTCGGTGAAAACACAGTGAACACAAACAGCACATACTCATCCCTTCATAGAGTGAGACAGCAGGTTTAAATCAGTAGTCCGCCAAACTCTCAGCCCCACAGACCTGGAGATCACTGCTGTAGCAGAGTATCCTGCCATATAGACCACCCACCGTCTTCCTCCATAAACCCTTCTCAATCCCCTGGGTCTAGACCATTCAGTGTGGCATTAACCCCACAGAGCAGAGACACTATTTTTGTACAGGCATGTATGCTACCATTTGCTATATTAAAAGGTCTTCTACTGAACGCAGTCAAGCTCAAGACTATCTGTTCCCTATTTTGTTAAGTCACGCCTGCTGCTGAGAAGGTTATTTATTGTGGTGCGTATAGAATGCCGGTACTTGAAGTGAGAAGAGGTGCAGACTGCAGCAGACTAACAGACCAGGCTTTGTGTTAGCAGTTTGTTTTTATTCACCACATGGGGTGGTGTGTGAGGAGTGTCTAGAGAAATCTTTGTGTATGTCTGACCTCTGTGTCTGTGTTTATGGACACAGGGAACATCTGGTAATAGTATGAGCAGAAGAAATGCAGCCCATCAAACATGTTCGGATGCGCAGAAGGGTTCAGAGTGAAGAAAGGCCACAAAGTAAGATGCTTGTTGCCATGTCAATTGCAGACGATCTGATAAAATATAGGCTACTTATTTCATTAACAAAAATAGAAGCCGTACAGATGGTGACTGACTGAAATTTAGGCTCCATGCCAATTTGTGATGCATTAAAGACTTGATTGGATTTACAACATCACCACTGAAAACATCATGTACCACTAGCTGTTATGAGAGCATATCTTAACCAAATTAAAGCAGTCTTAGCTGGTCCATTTTACTCTGGTCTTCTAGCTGGAGAACCTTAAGGTGATGATACACGGGGCAACTTTTTGAGCAATGTTGCCGTCAATAGGCAACCTGGTGAGACACAGGGTAACTAATTAGGGCAATGGACAGTTGGCAGCAACCAATCAGAGAGGAGCCAATGAACACTTGTTAGGCACTTTATTTCAACTTTTCAATTATTCTCTTTGTTTTCATTAAATATAAATGCCTTTCTGATCTGATTTGTAATAGGAAAACACAGAAGAGCAAGAAAGCTACATTCATGTGCCATAAGCCCTACAAGCTTACGCCACTACAGACGTTAAACAGAGCACGTCTTTTTTTTATTTAACTGAAAACATTTGATGGCTAAATTATAGCCTGCACATTTTAAATTGGACACTTATTGGTATTTTAAGCATTAAATATAGGGTAAATTCCCTGTTTTGGGTTGACACATGACAACTTACCTGCTTAAAAAGATATAAGTTCACTCTCCTTTTCCTCGCTCCACTGCCGCTAAGAGGCCGCCATCTTGTTTGAACTTTTTCTGAAATCTCCAAGCTGGTCAAGTGATCGGCTGCTAGCATTCTGATTCGAGGATCTCAGAAAATTGCCCACGACCGATCTAAAGTAAATTTGTTGCTCATTCTCAATGAGAAAGTGCCCAGGCAACATTGCTCAGCAACATTGCTCAAAAAGTTGCCCCGTGTATCATCACCTTTAGACTCATTTCTTCAGAAGGAAAATCAACAATCACCATTACGTCTGCTCATACTCAGAGTTGTTGTTCAAATTTCTAACCTAAACCTATAGTATTAAATGGATAGTAAAGTATTAAAGTTCTGTCATCAATTACTCAACCTCAAGTCATTCCAAACCTGTTCCTTTTTTAGTAGAAAACAAAAGAATATATTCTGAAGAGTGTTTCAATTGTTTTTGCCCATACAATGAGCACCAGTGAGGACCAAACAACATTGGACCCCACTGAATTCCATTGTGTGTGTGTGTGTGTGTGTGTGTGTGTGTGTGTGTGTGTGTGTGTGTGTATGATATATGATATAATATAATATAAAATAATATAATATAATATAATATAATATAATATAATATAATATAATATAATATAATATAATATAATATAATATAATATAATATAATATAATATAATATAATATAATATAATAGTTAAATTAGCCATTTGGAAAATAATATAAAATAATATAATATAATATAATATAATATAATATAATATAATATAATATAATATAATATAATATAATATAATATTATATAATATTATATAATAATATAATATTATATAATATTGTATTATATTATATCATATTTTCCAAATGCCTAATTTAACAATTTCATACCCAACCAACTGTTAAATAAGTATATAAATGTCACATTGTAACAGCATTGTTACTGTACCTGTCATGGCAGCCATAACTCCCATGGCAACAAGTGTAAATAAATGAAAAGTTGTTGGGGTTAGAAAGAATGGCAGTACTTGAGTAATACATGGAAAAGGTGAAGGCACTAAGTAAAACTAAATCAAACTTGTCATCACCCAAGCCCTGGTGTTAAGACGTGTCATGTATTTATGACCCAGCCCTGGTGAAAATCAACACTCGTCTTAATCCAGCCATTTGGCCCTAATGTATCAGAGGGAGGCCTGTCTCTCAAAACACTGGAAATTCTATATTTCTTACTAAAATGTTTATTGGAAGCAGAGACAGACTGTTTCATCAATGTCACTTTGCTGCTTAACTTGCCGTAAGCTTAAACTATAAAGCAGCCTGCCAGTTCCGTGATAACAACTCAAAATAGAAATGTGGGCCCGTTCAATGCCTCCATTGAATTAAACACAATGGCAAAAGTCTGTGAGCATGGCTATTCTTTGTGTGACGCTTTTAAGAAATGAATCACCATGGTTCCCAGGCATCAACCACAAACGCACACATACAAAGCAAAGCATAAGGAACATAGGAAGCATTTGTTGTGTTAAAAAAGAATTCAGAATTTGCCTGGTTCAACATCTGTCATTATTGAAAAAAATATCACCGTCAGCTGTAGCTTCTAAATTGGCTGTAAGGTTAAGAAAACTATCATTAATTACTAATTATGCAATGTGAGAGGAACGTGTGGCTTGCGGTTTAGCTTTCACTCAAACCCTATGAGGGATCGTTTTAGTCTTCTTCTATCAGAGTGCAGAGCCCTAGTAGGGCAGACGGTGAAAAGTGCAGGACTGTGATAACTAGCTGAGTGGAAACAAGACCTTTCATCAAGGCCTCACTATAAAGGCTGTCTGTGATTCAGCTTAGCGAAGGCTGCAGCCAGGTCTGTTCTCTTATAATAGAGCATGTGTAAGGAAATGTAACAAGTAAGGAATAATTGACTCCGGGCTGTTGAATTCTTAGAAAATAATGCTTCGCGTCGTGCCCGTTACACCTCGGGTGTGCATTATTTTCCAAGAATTCAACAGCCCGGAGTCAATTATTCCACTTATACTATGGTTACCACACCTCAAGACACTGTTCCGATGTTGTATTTCAAGACATTTGTCAGGTTTTTGTATATATACGTATATAATAACTGATACAGTTATTAACGCAGTTAGAGAGAGGATAAGCATATTAGCCTAACCTGCGTCTGTGAGTCTCTCACTGCAGCAGTGTCTCTACTAATAGCGAAACTGCAATTTTATCTACCTCAAGAACCGTACTTAGTAGTTATTATCTCGCTGGTGAGAAATGTCATGTATCTTTTAAGTTGCTAAACTATTTTACTGATAAATTCGTCAGAACAGTGCTGACAAAACATTTCTGTGCGAGTGTGTGTCCATACTATACAGTACGGGAGTAAGTTTGAACGCATTTTGTGGCAAAAAACATGACAATAATTTGTCGTTTTCATTCTATTGTTAATTTATTTGCTTGGTCGGTGTCGTTGTGGGTTTTGTTTAATTTGCGGTTATAGGCTGTAGGACCTAAATAACAAATCATTTGGCGAAGTGATATGGAACTGCTATGCGGTCAAGACCTGCCTAGAACTACTTTAGCCGTAAGGTTCCCTGAAAATAATTGCACACCTTATAACGTTGGTCAACCAATCAGATTCGAGTATTCAACAGCCCCGTAGTATAATACTAAAATATTACAGTGCATGTAAAATAGTGTAACTACAATAGTAGTACACAATAAATGATACAATTTAAACTTCTTTTTTTTTAAATATTGCTTTATTGTTCAATTAATATTATTAAAGTAAGTTTTCTGTTTTCTGAAGGTGAGATTAAAGAGATTACATTTATTTATTTTTATTATTTATTTATTTTTGGACAAAGAAAGAAATGGACCAGTTTTGAGCATGATAATGTCACCAGTCCAGAGTTACATGCTCTTCTAGACAGATGGGAAAAGTTTTAGGATAGGCTACACTACCCTTAAATGGCACAATGAATATCAAATTCAGATTATTTCTAGGAAGCTGGTGAGGTATTCTAAGTAAAGTACTCTTCACTTAATTGGTGCCACACTGTTGGATTTGACTATCCAGAAAACTCCAGGCCATCCCTTTTACAAGTGTTTTTTCCTAACTCATGAACAAAGAAATCTTTGAGAATTCACAGTATTCATTCAACTCCATGTGTCGCAAGAACTGGCAAAACTTGCTCTTGTCATGACCAATTCTTTTTAAACACGAATGATAACTCTGGATCACTACATAAACATGTGCAGGTCTTCAGCATTGGCAGTGTTGGGCTCAGGAAATTTTCATGGATATTATTTACTGTTACGCCATACTGTCCTATTTTCATGTAATGAAACTTTGTGTACAAGACATACAAAGCTTAAGCCATAATGGTGACGAATAGCGGAAAAGGAACGAGTTGAAGTTTTGGATGAGTTTCCTTCTTTAGAAGGCCTTTAGCAATACAAATGTGGGTTTGTTTAGTTCATATACAAGCCTTCTGCACATATACAAGCCTATATGTGCAGAAGCTACTCAGCATGGTTGTTGTCCTAACATACACTCAGTGTGTACATCAAGTTTATTTGGACTTTAGGGTGGGTGGGAGAGAGGAACATCTTGTAGCCACCTGGGACCTCAGTGCTGCGGGATGTTTTCTTTACATAATGACAGCTGACATGGCTATGCCCAGTGAAATCACTGTATGTATATTGTGCATGAGCTGTGTATGTGTGCGCCTGTGCACCTGTGTGTGCGTTTTCATGTTTTATGAGGACACAAATTTGTATTTGTATTACACTGGTATTACAACGTAAATATGTTTTATGAGGACATTTCATGAAACCTCATATTTAAAAGCTTTAAAAACATACTAAACAATGTTTTATTAAAAATTTAAAAATGCAGAATGTTTTCCGTGATGAATAGGTTTAGGTGTAGGGGTAGTGTAGGGGGACAGAATATACAGTTTGTACAGTATAAAAACCATTGTCCTCACTTTGATAGCAAAACAAGTGTGTGTGTGTTATATTTAGTAAATCGTGGATTTTACAGAAGTACATGGATTTCTGGGAAAGAATCACTGCCATTTTCTAAATACTTCTGATAGTAAATTTTCCACATAACCTTTTCCATTTTACCATTTGTATTGCTTTGATTTGAATTGCTTTGAAAGTCGCCTCGCTCATTCCGCTTCAAATCACCATCTCTCACTGAAAAAGCATGATGTCGCATCTGTCATTACAAATCACTGGCAGTGTGAATGTCCCTTGACTTCTCCAGTGGGTGAAGTTCAACCCTTTTCTAGTCACATAGGATAAAGGAAGCCATAATGAAAATTGTGAAGTGCAGTCAAAAGCAAGGCTTAAACAGGCACAACCAGCTTTCACATTAGAGACAAATCACATTAAGGCACAAATGGGACAGGCTACAGGCTCACAGATTTCTGAGAATAGTGCTCTTCAATGTTGTTTGGGAAAAGGCCAAAACTTCAGCACAGTAAAAGCTCCTGTTTTCATGAAAATAACCAAACCACTGTAAGGCACCTAGGGGACATGGTGAAATGATTGACAAGATACAGTAAATTGACATGCTTCCCTCGGGATAAAACATGAACCAACTAAGTTGACATGCATAATGCTAAACGGGAAGCTATAGTGAATACATGATGCTGCTGCTGGTTTATTTAGGTAATGTAAAGTAAATCATGTACAGAATCCCCGACACCAAGTTACACAACTGAAAGTTCATAACACATTAGACTTATTATAAATCATTTTTAAGTCTACTATTTACATGGATTCCAATCAATAAATGCAAAGAAATTCACACCTTTACACTAGTTTTGGATGTGAAGACACCTTACATTGCATTTACATGTCAAGGCTCTGAATTAGGGATGTCAATACACAAATTCCCATGATCGATTATCATTTAAATTAATCGATTAATTGTTAACCTTAATACTGCAAGATGCATCTACTACAGTAGCATATAATCACTAGTATGACCAGATGTGCAAATGGCACTCAAAACGGCAGCTTTCTCGCTCGAATGAAAAGGTTTTTTAGTCTAAATAAACGTTAATACATTAAACATATATTAGGACACGAGTGAAGTACAAAGCTTTGTTTGCAAAAGAAATAATTGGTTAAAAAAGAAATCATATCTATTTTTCAGCATGTCATATGCGGTATAGCATAGCACCGTAGTATAGCATTTCATACATGCCGATAATTCAGTTTTGTCTTTCCTGCAGCTCGACATCTAATATAAATGTCTTGCTCGTGCAGTAGATATAATCCGTTTTTCTGACCATTTACAAACAGTTTAATTTGCTTTGGAATACTTGGAGAAAACATGCAGATATAAGCCATGAGGCTCTGTTCTGCTCATGTCCTAAAGTTGACCATCGTTAAGTTTTATATTAACAATTCAACGATCGTCGAATAATTGTTAGCATCCCTACTCTCTGAATAGACAAAGAGTTATAAGAAAGAAAACAACTCTTTGTACTCGAGTCCTGCTTTCTCATACACATTATTCAGCCATTAGCAATCCAATGCTACTGGTAATCATATAAAATGCTTCAGCCATTACTTGGCTATCGAGCGGCTCTCAGGATCTCTAGGCTGTCTCCATCTGTTAATGCAGAGTACCTCATGATAGAGTGTCATGTGTACTCTCTCCTTACTTGTACAGTGGAGGAGACGCAATTATAGCCTTTTTCCAAGAAACTCTTTTTTGACGTCCAAACCAAATTCTTTGAATATGGAAAGATGGCAATTCATAACGAAATGGATATTTGTTGGTCAGATTAAGCAAAAATATGCACTAATTTAATGCCAAAAACTGAAAAGAATAGTGCAAAAATACTTGACAAGTCTTGTTGGAGCCACAATGGATTGAGGTGTGGTGCTCATTAGTCGAGTTCGAGTCTGGCTTGCAACATGTACTGATTCCATCTAGGGCTGGACGATATGGCCAAAATTTATATCACGATATAATTCTAAATTTCGGTCGATACGATATAATTCCGATATCGATATGAACTATATAATAGCCTCAGAAAAACTGCCAAGAACGGCCACAATGGATGTCTGTACCGCACCGAAACCGTGACCCTAAAAATAGGACTACTGTCAAATAAAAATAAAGAAAATAAGAACAAACAATAAAACTACAAGCAACATCACAAATAAGTACAATAAAGCAAATATTCAAATAAAATAAACAGTGCTTTTCAGGTTTTTCAGGTATGTAACAGTAGTTTTCAGGTACAGAAAATGGATAAAGTAATCAAATATAAAATAACACTGCATATTATCTTTACTGTATATAAGATGAATCATTATTGAAGTTACAAAAACTATTCAGTCAAGAGCAGTGAGTGATTTCTTTGTTATTTGATTTAACATTAAAAACAGGCAGCAGGAATAGTTTTTTTTTCCCTTTAAGACAACCAGTACATATACTGTTACACATGCGCTGTCTTTCTCGACTGTTATACGTTCACTTAAGACATAACTGACTATGTTTGCTAGGATACTCGACAAGACGGGCATGTTGACATCATTTTTTGTATGAATGTGGCCGTCGAAGCGCAAGACTTGAAAGAGAACTCAGTATTTGCGCACACAAATCTTCTCATAGCGCGTGCGAGTTCTCTCTCTTTCGCGACTTATTCTTGAAGGTTTAAATCAGCAAGGCTCAAATGAGTTTAGTTTAAACACAGATAGCAATGTGTGCTGTTCAGGTCTCACCTGCGTTCGCGCGCTATCAACACCCGGGTGATGACGGCGTAAATGACTGGACATGAAAGCACACGGTACTAACGTTAGCTGTTTACAGTTTACAAAGAGTGACTGTTTTGTCCACGCTTTTTGATTATCGTCGTTTTGCGCATCCATCGACTGAAACATACATTATCTGAACTCTGTCTGTTTTCCACGTTACTATTTTAAACAAACCATATTAACCAATAGATACGCTGATGGCAGCGTGTCTCTGTGGTGTACGTCATCACGCAAATAGCCAATCTTGTTCTGCTCTTTCTAACCGCTAAGTCAATGAGAAATGCTGTAATGTATATCGAAATACCGGAAATGTGTTTAAAAATCATATCACCGTTATCGAAAAGAATTATATCGCGATATATATTGATATTGAATTATTGTCCAGCCCTAATTCCATCCCTATCCTCTCGTTCCAATCATTTCCTGTGCCCTCTGCAGTGCAAACTTGCCTTGAAATTCTTGATCACGTGCATTCCTACTGAATTTTGCCATGAAAATTGATCGCACATTTAGGTCTATATTCTGGTTCAGCATTTATTCTGAAAAAGACATTGCTACTGCAATATTTCTGTAAATGTAATCAAAATATTGTGAATAAACAAAGAAATGTGCATTCTTTTACTGGTAACATCTTCTAAAAATACTGGTAATGCTCTTGCCATTTATTACAATGTACTTTAGTAATTTCTGACAGTAATTTAATAATCCCATTTATTCTCAAACAAAAAAACAAAACAAAAGTCCAACAGCTTAGAAAAGTACTAGCACATCTTTCTTCAACAAGCCATTTTTAGGTACCACTCATGTCTACAGCATAATTGGTTCATGGCAAACATTTAAGGCCTACTCAAGGAAAAATAATTTGGATGAATTATTCATTAAGATAGTCGATCAAAACTTCTGATCCAACCAAACAAACATACTGATAATGGAGACGATGCATTAGAGTCAGTCCTTTGCTTTGCTTTATTTGATGAAATGTGCCTCTGGTGCAATGAAATGGAGGATGGAAATTGTATGCCTACCTTAGTGATAAGTATACGGTACTCCTCCACCAGATGGTCATTGTTATGACATCCGGCCAGTAGCTGCCACACCTCCCCTCTCAAGGCCTCCGGGACACCACTGCGGACCAGCGCCGGCAGCTGTTTGGGTCGCACGGCCAAGTTCAGATGCCTGATGAAACATTACAAAACCAACAGTGACTCATGGTTACAAATTAATTACAACACTTAAATCCAAGACAGTCCATGTTGTGTCTGCACAGTGAAACAGTTAGAGTATTTTTTATGTTGTGAATTTGTAAGTTTATATTAGCACACAATGTGATCTGTATTCTTCCTACTTTTTACTTAAGGTGGGGTGGCATTTACCATCAGGTGAAATCTCAGGTGAAATCTAGTTATTTCAATAGGAATACATGTGATCTTAAATTTCACACAAGGGCAAAAGATTTCCCCACTAAGATTTTTGATATACTCACAGTGAAGTCCTTTTTCATTCTTTGCTTAGAAGTAAAAAGAAGTTGGAAATAACTTTACGGCGATATACTGTTAAAGGATTAGTCCACTTTCAAATAAAATTTTCCTAATAATTTACTCACCCCCATGCCATCCAAGATGTTCATGTTTTTCTTTCTTCAGTTGAAAATAAATTGATGAAAACATTCCAGGATTTTTCTCCTTATAGTGGACTTCAATGGACTCCAATGTTCAAGGTCAAAATTACAGTTTCAGTGCTGCTTCAAAGGACTTTAAACGATACCTAGAGGTTATCTAGCGAAACGATTGGTCATTTTCAAAAAAAAAAAAAAGTATTCTTCAAAAAGCTTACGCTGCATGTCCTACGCCTAGGGAAGGCGTAGGACATACAGCGTAAGCTTTTTGAAGAATAATTTTTTTTTTTTTTTTTTTTTTTTTAGAAAATGACCAAAGTATTCTTCAAAAAGCTTACGCTGTATGTCCTACGCCTTCCCTAGGCGTAGGACATGCAGCGTAAGCTTTTTGAAGAATACTTTTTTTTTTTTTTGAAAATGACCAATCGGAAGGTGGAATGCCGAAGCACTTGCAAGGCGATCATTTGTGTTTATGAAGCATATATATTTGTATTTTTTTTTAAATGACCGATCATTTCGCTAGATAAGACCCTTATTCCTCGTCTGGTATCGTATAAAAGCAGCAACCTTTGAAGCAGCATTGAAACTGAAATTTTAACCTTCAACAGTGGGGTCCATTGAAGTCCACTATAAGGAGAAAAATCCTGGAATGTTTTCATTTATTTTCGACTGAAGAAAGAAGGACATTGACATCTTGGATGACATGAGGGTGAGTACATTATCAGGAAATTTTTATTTGAAAGTGGACTAATCCTTTAATGAACATTCAGACGCCGTCCACGCTGCTATAAAATACATTGGGGTCCAAAACAACATTTTCATGTACGGTGACCCATATATACTGTGCAAGAAAACTATTAAGCATAAAATAATGATACTCACTCTGCCACACAGACAGAAGTGACATTCTGGTGTTTAATTTATTCCATAGGACCTACTACTAAAGTCATGTTTATATATGACAATGTTAACCTGCCAGAGGCACAATCTCTAAATGTGGTCTGCACATTTACCAGCATTTATTTGATTATGGAATGTCTTAAACGTTGCTGGTGCCCATTTTCCTCACTGATTAAAAGGAAAGTGCATATTTCCACTGTGTTGTAGTGTGCACAAACCTTCCCTCAGGGATTTTTACCACTGATATTACTCTGCCAATCACTCAAAACTGACAAACTCAATTGGGATTATAACCGCAACCTGTTTCCTCCAATAAGAAGAACTTTGATCAGTGCAACACGCTGTTTTTTATAACATGACATTATGCTGTCATATGCGTGAGACACATGTTGTGCAAATACAAAGTCAGTAGAATCTTTTTGTTGTTGTTGTAGTTGGAAATTGCAAATGTGCCCCTTAAACCAAATGCTATTGAACCAGGAAGCACTGACATCAAGGGCCAGCTCTGTAGTCACTAATTTGACATATTCATCTAAAACAAAGTGATTTTATTCACAAATGTCATGTATGTGAATCATTTAATATGAATTTTATGTATTTAAATAACTTGGCCAACTTGTGATGTCATAAAGATGACAAACTTTTTGATGTACCAAGTTTGATGAAAGGAATCTGTACATTTTCATGCATAATGAGCCATTTATACAGTGTGAGAAAACTGCTAATCAGATTTCAAAAGTTTGGAGGTTTTTTAAATGTTTTTGTAAGTTGTCTCGTACACTCACCAAACCTAATAACATTTCAAAATATCATTTAAAATGTAATTAATTTTCATGATACTATTAGCAGCCATTATGCCAGTCTTCAATGTAACATGATCCATATTTTTTCAGAATTTCTTGATGAATATGAAGTTCAAAAGAACAGCATTTAAAAAAAAAAGTAACATTATAAATATCTTTACTGTCACTTTTGATCAATTGAATGCATCCTTGCTGAATAAAAGTATTAATTTCATTAAAAAAACAGTAAAGTAAATGTTGTTTCTACAATTACATATTTGTTGTTTTTTGATACTGTCACTGTAAGTAAAATAATGCAATTCAAAGCAAATATTACAATTTTATCTTTATATTCTATATACTGAAACTAGATGCATAAACCTGAATAAAAATATATTTATAATATATAAATATATATAATTATAAATTAATATAAATACTAATATATATGTAACAATATATTGTACCAAAACAGCTTTCTTTTTCAGTAAATATATATATATATATATATATATATATATATATATATATATATTTAAATAAATAAATATATATATTCAGTGTAATGAAGAGTTCGCAAAGAAGCTTTTGTTAAAAGATGAAGCAGTCAAACTGTATTGAATGTGACGCTGCTACATCACAAACTGATTTTAAATTATTTCAAAATTTGTGAATTATTTCAAAATAATTAGTCTGTAAATGACATTTCATATGGATGTTTTCAAAACACTTACTTGCGTGCATATAAAGTGGGTACGGAAAGTATTCAGACCCCCTTAAATTTTTCACTCTTTGTCATATTGCAGCAATTTGCTAAAATCATTTAAGTTCATTTTTTTTCCTCATTAATGTACACACAGCACCCCATATTGACAGAAAAACACAGAATTGTTGACATTTTTGCAGATTTATTAAAAAAGAAAAACTGAAATATCACATGGTCCTAAGTATTCAGACCCTTTGCTCAGTATTTGGTAGAAGCACCCTTTTGATCTAATACAGACATGAGTCTTTTTGGGAAAGATGCAACAAATTTTTTACACCTGGATTTGGCGATCCTCTGCCATTCCTCCTTGCAGATCCTCTCCAGTTCTGTCAGGTTGGATGGTAAACGTCCTGACTCTGTCAGGTCTCTCCAGAGATGCTCAATTGGGTTTAAGTCAGGGCTCTGACTGGGCCATTCAAGAACAGTCACGGAGTTGTTGTGAAGCCACTCCTTCGTTATTTTATCTATGTGCTTAGGGTCATTGTCTTGTTGGAAGGTAAACCTTCGGCCCAGTCTGAGGTCCTGAGCACTCTGGAGAAGGTTTTCGTCCAGGATATCCCTGTACTTGGCCGCATTCATCTTTACCTCGATTGCAACCAGTCGTCCTGTCCCTGCAGCTGAAAAACACCCCCACAGCATGATGCTGCCACCACCATGCTTCACTGTTGGGACTGTATTGGACAGGTGATGCGCAGTGCCTGGTTTTCTCCACACATACCGCTTAGAATTAAGGCCAAAAAGTTCTATCTTGGTCTCATCAGACCAGAGAATCTTATTTCTCACCATCTTGGAGTTCTTCAGGTGTTTTTTACCAAACTCCATGCAGGCTTTCAAGTGTCTTGCACTCAGGAGAGGCTTCTTTTGGGCCACTCTGCCATAAAGCCCTGATTGGTGGAGGGCTGCAGTGATGGTTGACTTTCTACAACTTTCTCTCATCTCCCGACTGCATCTCTGGAGCTCAGCCACAGTGATCTTTGGGTTCTTCTTTACCTCTCTCACCAAGGCTCTTCTCCCCCGATAGCTCAGTTTGGCCAGACGGCCAGCTCTAGGAAGGGTTCTGGTCGTCCCAAACGTCTTCCATTTAAGGATTATGGATGCCACTGTGCTCTTAGGAACCTTAAGTGCAGCAGAATTTTTTTTGTAACCTTGGCCAGATCTGTGCCTTGCCACAATTCTGTTTCTGAGCTCTTCAGGCAGTTCCTTTGACCTCATGATTCTCATTTGCTCTGACATGCACTGTGAGCTGTAAGGTCTTATATAGACAGGTGTGTGGCTTTCCTAATCAAGTCCAATCAGTATATTCAAACACAGCTAGACTCAAATGAAGGTGTAAAACCATCTCAAGGATGATCAGAAGAAATGGACAGCCCCTGAATTAAATATATGAGTGTCACAGCAAAGGGTCTGAATACTTAGGACCATGTGATATTTCAGTTTTTCTTTTTTAATAAATCTGCAAAAATGTCAACAATTCTGTGTTTTTCTGTCAATATGGGGTGCTGTGTGTACATTAATGAGGGGAAAAAAATTAACTTAAATGATTTTAGCAAATGGCTGCAATATAACAAAGAGTGAAAAATTTAAGGGGATCTGAATACTTTCCGTACCCACTGTGTATGTATATATATATATATGTGTGTGTATATATTTTTTTTGCAAACAACCGTATTAACATTATACATCATAAATGAACCTCAAGGAACATATTAAAATAATTTAAAAATCCATGTCATGACCCCTTTAACAATAGTATGACTGTAAATCTCAGCTTCCAAATAAGGAAAGCCAAGGGCTTAAAGAAGAGAAAAATTAGGGACTAGATGCAGATGTGAGCACAACACACACAAAGACACAGCTGTGTTCTTCAGGGTGCAGAGACAGTCGCAAGCCTGTAATTAAATTCCTGGGATTTTTAATTGAATTCATCTCGAGGTTTTGATTAACAACAATAAGAGTAATGGGAGCGGGAAATAATCTTAATAAGACCCTTATCTGTATTTGACCATTTCCCTCATCCCCCAGTCTCTCTAGCCGTCTCTTCTATTGCTCCACATTAAAATATCTCTCTCATTTCCCTCCCATGAATGAGTTCTTAAATTAGAAATGGGGGGTGTGTGTGTGTGTGTGTGTGTGTGTGTGTGTGTGTGTGTGTGTGTGTGTGTGTGTGTGTGTGTGTGTGTGTGTGTGTGTGTGTGTGAGCGCACACATGTAGAGCTATTTTTCAGTTGGAGACAGAAAAAAAATATTGTGTGGGACGGGAACACTTGATTTTTGGCCTGTTTTATAGCACTTCTCTGCATAGAAGGCATACGGCAGTAGTTCAACACTGTCAAGAAGAAAGAGGTGGATAAGACAACCTCTAATCTAAATGTGCATATGCTAATGTGCAACAATTAATCTCTACAGGAATCTGTACAAGCTTTGTATCCAACCCACGGCTCTTAAACAATAGTATTGTGGCTCAAAGCATATTTTTTTTCCTGCAAAGAGTTTAATAAAATTATACATGCAGCTTGGCAGGGTCTAAATTGAACACCTTACAAAAAGCAAGTCAATAAAAATAGATTTACTACTTTTTGAAGGTTTTTTTAAAAGGTTTTTTTTTTTTCAAAAGGGGGAGGGGGAATAATATTTTTATTCAGCAATGATGCATTAAATTGATCAAAAGTGAGAGTAAAGACATTTATAATGTTTCAAAAGATTTCTATTTTAAATAATGCTGTAAAGAGAGACAACTGTTTTCAACATTGATAATAATAGTAAATGTTTCTTGAGCATCAAATCGTCATATTTGAATGATTTCTGAAGGATCATGTGACTGAAGACTGGAGTAATGATGCTGAAAATTCAGCTTTGATCATAGGAATAAATTATAGTTTAAACTAGAACACAGTTACTTTCAATTGTAATAATATTTTATGTTTCTATGTATGAATTCTATTCTGTATCTATTGATGTATTCCTGATCAAATAAATGCAGTCTTGATGAGCAAAAGAGACTTTCAAAAAAATAAAATAAATAAATAAAAATTACCGACCCCCAAACTTTTGAACAGCAGTATACATGTTCCATCATGTGTCTAGCATTTATTAACTTTTGTTAATGTTAGTTATTAAAAATATTCATGTTCATGTTAGTAAACAATTCATTAACTTATGTTAAAAGATACAACTTTGGATCTTAAAAAATGTAATAATAAACTTTTAGATTAACATTAAGATTAATAAATGCTGTAGAAACATTGTTCATGTTACCTAATGTAGTTAAATAATGTTAACAAATGAAACCTTATTGTAAAGGGTTACCAAAATGGTAATATATTTAATAATAACATTACATTTGTCTGTAATTTCTTCACACGTTTCAACCTTGAGCCTTCATTTCCATTTGTTTTCAAAGCACTTACCATTTAGACAGTAAATCTCCCCAAGTTTCCAGAATTTTTTCACCACATTCCTTAGACACGTCTCCAGAGCCACTCAATAACGGCTCATCATTATCTGGGAGGATAGTGGGAGAGAAAAGCCAGAAAGATGTTACTAAAGTTCAGTAAATATCCTTATGTGCTAAAATATATTAGTTTATGTGAAAGTGAAAGGTTATGTGACATGAAGCCAAGTATGGTGTCCCATACTAGGAATTTGTGCTCTGCATTTCACCCATCCAAGTGCACGCACAAACACACAAAGAGTATTGAGCACACACACACACACCCGTGGCGCCTGGGAAGTGATTGGGGGTTAGGTGCCTTGCTCATGGACACCTCAGTTGTAGGTACTGAGACTCTAACCCACGACCTTTGGGTTATAAGTCAGACTCTCTAACCATTAGGCCACAACTGCCCACATGTATATAATGATGTGAATGAGAACAACTCTGAATGACAGCCGAGGGCTGCTCACCTTCCTCCTCATCATCCTCAGGAGGGGATGGCACCATAGAGCCGTGAGACGGCAGGATGCCGGGGCTCGCTGTGGTCTTCCTCCTCTCTCTTTCTGTCTCACTCTCTAGACTCACCACTTCATACAGCGTGTCTGAGTTACTCTTCCTCTCCTTGTTCTCCATCTGACAGCAGAGTGAAGGCATAGTAACACACAAATCTTTTAAAGACTGTCTCCACATGCTCGTTCATACTACGGCCTTGTCTCAAAACCTAGTGAGCACCCAGTCCTTCTAATGTGAAGGCTGGCTCAAATTGTTGCAATCAAAAATGTGACATTTTGGCAAAAACATGAGTTTGTTAGCTTAATTGTATTTAGCTCACTAGGTTTTGAGGCACAAAATTTAGGTTCTCCAGCAAAACAAAGCCCTGATCTGTGCTCGTCCACACCTGTCTGAGTTTGAGATAGAAGGTCTCGGTGTAACTGCGTTTGCTGAAGGGCCAGAAGAGCCTCTCGTTGGGTGAGCACACTCGAACCCGCGTCTCCAGCAGGAACCTCACAGGCTCCTCCACCTCTGTGATCACAAGGTCCACCGCAGTCGTCATGTACATGAACTTATCTGTGTCATACAAGTAAAAGAACAGCACATGGTCATCAAAGCGCACTCATATTAGTTGAGTTTTAGTTGAGCATGATGTCATTCACAATAATTTCTTGAATTCCTGTAAAGTTTGTCTAATAATCCTAATAATAATATTCATTATTATTATTTTTATTATTGCTGTTGTTGTTATAATAATACAATAATAATTAAATTACAAAATAATTATAACAACAAAATGTTCATTATTAAATAAAAAATACATTTTATTTGTACAGCACCTTTATTGCATTAAATGCGGCTCAAAGTACTTCAAATATCAAGAAAAAACAAATTACTAAAATAATAATTATTATTATATTATATATTATTATTTAATTACAGCAACAATAATAAATATTATTATTATTATTATTATTATTATTATTATTAGTAGTAGTAGTAGTAGTAGTAGTAGTAGTAGTAGTATTTTAACAGCAACATTTGACACATCAATGTACAAAAGGTGCCAAAAAAAGTATTTTTATTTATTTATTAATAATAATAATACGTTATAATTTCATCATTAATGATGAGCTGCATTCAATGAATGAAAGGTGCTATTCATTTAATGATAAAAATAATTATGTGTTAATAATTCTAATGTGCTTTTCAAATAAGATGTATATTTCATAAAATAATAATTATTATTAAATATACATTTTATTTGTATAGCACCTTTCACGCATCAAATACAGCTCAAAGTAGGGATGTCCCGATCACGTTTTTTTGCCCTCGAGTCCGAGTCATTTGATTTTGAGTATCTGCCGATACCGAGTCCCGATCCGATACTTAATAGCCTACGTAAAAAAGAATAAAGAAGAGCGAAAAACAGATCCAGGAACAGTGCTTTTCAGGTATCTAACAGTTTTCAAATAGTAATCAAATATAAAATATCACTGCATATTATCTTTACTGTATAAAATAAATAAAGATTAATCATTATTGAAGTTACAAAAACTATTCAGTCAAGAGCAGTGAGTGATTTCTTTGTTATTTGTTGTTTGATTTAACATTAAATACAGGCAGCAGGAATAGTTGTTTTCCCTTTAAGACATGCACGATCCAGTACATATACTGTTCCATATGCGCTGTCTTTCTCGACAAATATACGTTCACTTAAGACATAACCGACTATGTTTGCTAGGATACTCACTAGGACGGGCATGTTGACATAATTTTTGTATGAATGTGGCCGCCGAAGCGCAAGACTTGAAAGAGAACTCAGTTTTTGCGCGCTGACTGGAATAAGCGTGTGCGCGCTTCGGATGAGCGCACACAAATCTTCTCACAGCGCGCGCGAGTTCTCTTTCACGTCTTGTTCTTGAAGGTTTAAATCAGCAAGGCTTAAATGAGTTTTGTCTGTTAAACAAAGACTGCAACGTGTGCTGTTCAGGTCTCACCTGCACTCGCGCGCTATCAACACCCGGGTGATGACGACGTAATGACTGGACATTACCTACAGCAGACGGCACTCGCAGTTAACAGTTTCTACAAAGAGTGGCTGTTTTCTCCACGCTTTCTGATTATTGTTGTTGTAACGTTTTGTGCATCCATCGACTGAAACATACATTATCTGAACTCTGTATGTTTTCCCCGTTGCTATTTTAAACAAACCATATTAACCAATAGATGCGTCATTCGAGATGGACCGCAGTGCACGTGCAAAGTAAGTGGAGAACCGTATGGTTCGATTTTTTACCGAGAACCGTTGCACCCCTAATACATATAAATCCGAGTCCTGATCGGGAGGTAATGTCCGATTCCGATCGAGTCTGAAACCACATGATCGGGCCCGATTTCCGATCACGTGATCGGATCTGGACATCCCTAGCTCAAAGTACTTCAAACCTTAGGAAAAAAGGAACATTTAAAGTGAAAACATTTTAGTATACATGTTTAATATAAATAAGAACATAAGTGTGAAAAGAAGGAGAATAAATAATATTATAAAGTGGATGGTTCCAGCCCTTGATTCTGATTGGTTGAGCCACTTTTATAGTCGTGGTAAATTACTCTACAATCATAAACCTGTATTTTTGTTGTTGTTGTTGTTGCTGTGTGTTTATTTTATGAATAAAATAAATATTAAAACAAATAAGTACATATTCTATTTTAATATTTATATTCTAACCATTTTAGAAAAGCAATAAACCCCATTAAGCTATGGTTTACAGGGAATTTAGAACAGCTAAGGGGGTTTTAACATTCACTATAAACCACAGCTTCACAGGGCTTATTGCTTTATTGTACTATGGTTAACTCCAGTGCTGATCTGATTGGGCAGGCTGCATTACAAATGTGTGTAATTTAAAACAGTTTGAAACCCGTTTCAGTAGGGTCTTTTTGGGGCACAATGGCTAAGTGCAACTTCTCTAGATCACTTATAGTTTAAATGACAATATTCAATTATCAGCATACAAAGACCTCAAACAATGATTTGGAACATAATCCCTTGCAAACTGAGCATGTGTATGGATCAGTACCTTTAGGCGTCTCCTCATTCACAGCCTGAAACTGAGGAGTGTTGGGATTCCAGCTCCCTGTGATGATGTAAGACTTCCCATCAGAACTCTTGCCCATTGATTCCTAACAGATGGGCGGAGGACAGGTGAGGAGATCCAAGACAAAGAGAGGATAAAACAAAAACAAAGGCAAACATTATCATGAATTCAAAGAAACTTCATTTGTAGCTGTAGTTCAGCTCATAATGAATTAAAACAACTGTGGGGGCAGTTCCAGCCAAAATCCTAACTGCTGATTGCTGGCATTGTCTACAGAACTAACACAATGGAGCACTTCCAAGACAACACTTGAAAACATCATCACATGGGCCAAGCAAAAGCCGTTTCAGAACTGAAAAGTGTAGTTGTAGTTACAGGACACATTTGCATTCTGTTTTCTGTTTGTCCCAAACAAATGTTTGGCTAACTGTCTCATGTGTATCCTTGCTTGACTCTAATGCCAGATTACGCAGTCACTGAAGACAAACATTTTTATATATTATATTATATTATATTATATTATATTATATTATATTATATTATATTATATTATATTATATTATATTATATTATATTATATTATATTTTTTTTTATTTTATTTTATTTTATTTTATTTTACATACACACACACACATTTCCACAAAAATGGAAGTTCTGTCATTCATACAATTTTACAAATCCAGAATTCAGTCAATGAAGAATTTGCAGGGAAAAGTCGACAGATTATGTATCCTGATACACTAATTTGGCTGCAGACTTTATTTTTATTTATTTTCATTTTCTTTACTTAGAATAGAGAACCTTAAGTGTATTAGTTATAAAAAAATAAAAAAATAAATCAAATTTGGTCAAATACAAAATTCATTCAAAGCAAGTTTTAAAAGTTTGAAGATCCAGGGCTTAATCAGGTTCTTTATTTTTTAATCAGGTTCTTTATTCTTAATTTTGCCATTTTTAGAAATAATATGTAATCATTTACAGTTTAAAACAGTAAAAGGACATAACCAAAAGTCCACATATGATTATATATTATACAAATAGTTTTGTTTCTTATTTTTGTTATAATTTATGTACATTCAAATGATTTGCTACATTTTCAGTTATTTAGTTAATGTTTATTTTTACATTATTTTAGTGTCCTGTGTGTTATTTGATCTACACTGTGATTCAAATCTAGGATACAATACAATTTATAATGAAGCAATGTTTCTCAACCGGTCAACCGGTGGGTCGTGACCTGAAAATGGATCACAGGATCATTTTCAGTGGGTCGTGGAGTATGTAGTCAAAAGAAACGACAACAACAAAAAACTTTTTTACTCATCAAGACTTTTATTTTGAAATACATGTGTGAAAGCTGTTGACCCTTCTGTCAGATGTCATTTAAAGGTCCTCTAATAAGCGATGTCACGCGTTTTTAGGCCAAAACATTTTTTGTCACATACAGCAAACATCTCCTCACTATCCGCTAGCTGCCTGTCCCCTGAACACACTGTAAAAAAATGCGGTCTCTGTAGTCGCCACAAGCTCCGAAAACGGCAATAAAAACAAACTGGTGCAGCCTGGACCATGAATAATAATAAACATGCTCCAGCCAATAACCGACAAGAATGATTTTAAATGCACGTTCATGACTGTTTCAGGAAGCACGGAGGGGAGGGGGGGAGGAGGAGGATGGAGGGTCTAGCTAGCCTCTGCTTTGTTTGACACTTCGAACGTCAACAGGAAGTTACTCCGCTCAGGATCACTTAGAGAACCTTTAAGTAAAGAGTGCCTGTCAGATGAGTTTTTTTTTTTTTCTTTCAGTCTATATGTCTTTACTACTTTTCTGGACCTTGAATGATGGTAATTACTTTGCTTTCTATGGGGGATTAAAAAAAAACCTTGGATTTCATCAAAAATATCGTAATTTGTGTTCCGAAGATGAACAGAGGTCTTAGGGGTTTGGAACGACATGAAGGTGAGTAATTAATGACATAAATTTCATTTTTGTGTGAACTAACCCTTTAATTAATAAGACATGAAATTACCAAAAAAGTACCAATAAATTACACTACTGGTACATTGTGTGTTATCTAGGAAGGATTTGCATTCAGGTATAATGTTCATTCTATTCATCAGGATCAGTGTCCATGTTTTTTATTAACAATTCATATTAGTATCATTTTTTTTTACCAGTTTCCGTAACCTTAAACCAAAATACCACTTTATTTTCACTTTGTGTTGCTTTCTATGTTTTTGATGACTGTGGTGGCTCATACCAAACTTACTAATTTTATTGTATTAATAAAAACTTGTTTGGGACTGAGCCTTACCTTTATTCATCAGTGTTTTTAAATGTAGGTTTTTTTCATAAACACTTTTTGTTAAAGTGGTTGAGTCTCTTTTCACATCCTGATACCAATCAAGAATAGAAGGTCTAAATATTAAAACGTGCATATATCTTCTGTGGAAGTCTCAGGACCAAAAAAAATGTCTGAATGCAATGATAGGACGTCTTACCTGCCTGTCAACATATGTATCACGTTGTCAGCGCATTCAGTAAGGCTATGCAGAGTTGAAGACAGACAGTCACCGGGCGCCAAAAACAAACAGCAGCCACCTTTTAAAGTTCCTTCTGAACCAAAACGACAAGCTTATGCTGCGTTCACGCCATGTCATAATCATAATTACGAGGCGGCAGCCCGTGACGTTGTAACGGCTCCTCTCATCTCACAATGCTTTGCAGACTCTGCTGTGTGCGTTCATGTGTTTTGAAGGAGGCGTGGCTTTGAAGAGCGCTCTGAAGGGAGGGTAAGATCTTATGTTTTCACAGCTAGCTTGCTATTACTTGCTTCTCTACGAAATTGCCTACTCCTACCTTTAAATAAAGTGGGACGGTACTTGTGTGTATGTCAAACATTTTCAAGAGATAAATTTGCTTGGATCAAATTCCTAAAAATATGGGTCGTGGCTTAATGACCATGGGAAACTGTGGGTCCCATGGCCAAACCAGTTGAGAACCACTGCTATAAAGTAATTAATTGATCGAGGAAAGATAAGAGTACTGGAGAGGGACGGATAAGTGGAGTTAATCCAAAACTAGAGATCCAGATTTGTCTTACACCACCTACCAGGTCAAGCAGGTGCATATCACTGTTCTTTACGTTCTTCCCCGGGCTCAAGAGCAGACCAAAACACCTGAAACACAAACACATTCCTTACTGGAACAGAACCACAGAGGAACTACACATATTAACTGTAAAGCTGCACATTCGCACACCCATTTTGGGGTGTTGAGCCTGAGAAAATATATATAAACAGAAAAGCACAGCTGTGCATTCAGGCAGGGTTGGCTTCAGTTCAAAACAACATCAGTCACCATGGAGAAAATCCATCCTCCATTTTCTCATGGCCCGAAAGGAACACTTGAGCTCAGAAAACACATAATTCAGTGTATGTTTATCATTAATAAATGAATTATTGGTTGTTATGGGAGACATGGGGCTTTTCTGGATGAGGATGTCCTCTCAGTGGAGAGAGCCTGTGTCACTGTGCAAAGCACGTACCTCTCGATAGCCAACTCTTTGTTGGACGTCTGCTGAACATAGATCACAATCTTTTTGTCCATGCCTGGCCGCAGTTTGAAGCTCTGCCTGTCCTTGTCCTTTGATACGGCACTGATGGACACAAAGAGAGTTTTCAAACGCTGGCTTGGGTGAATCTCACAAAAAAACAGATTTGACCTCAAAATGACAAGATTGTTATTATTTTGACAACACTGAAGCATATTTCCCCCCAAAATTCGCATCACTGCAATGTGTCTCCAAATTATACATGTGGAGAATTCACATTATACTCAATGGTGATTCTCATTAGATGCTCATTACTGTAGTAATTATTTTTTTAATGAAATGATCATAAATCGAAGATTAAATTAGTAAATCAGTGATTATTGCAGAAATTTGTCAAGTAAAAAGTTGTTCAAACAGTAATATTGTAAAATAGTATTACAATATAAAAGAAGTGCTATTTATATGAATATATTTTAAAATGTAATTCATTCCTTTGATGCAAAGCCGAATTTTCAGCATCATTACTCAAGTCTTCAGTGTCACATGATCCTTCAGAAATCATTCACTATTTAGAAATATGTTGAAAACAGCTGTGCTGCTTAATATTTTTGTGGAAACCGTGATACATTTTAACATTTTCTGTGAATAGAAAGTTCAAAATGACAGTATTTGTTTGAAACATTTTTTTTTTTTCTGTCTTTACTGGCACTTTTAATGTCCTTACTGAAAAAAAAAAAAATTTGTTTTAGTTTTAAAAATCTGAATATAAACGGTAGTACAAATAAATTCAGAATAGTCTTAGCAAAAGCCAAAACTACAACTAAGTCTTTGTAAAACATGCATCTCTTGCATCCAAATGGAGCAAACAGTCCTTTCAAGGTAATTCTGTCATTTTTTTTCCTGTTGTTTTTATCCAAAGTGACTTGCAGTCCATTTATAACAGGGACAGTCTCTCTGGAGCATCAAGCTCATGGTGATGGAGACAGCGAGGTTATTTTGGGCCCTTAAATACTTTTCTCTCTTTTTGTCTTGAATGTGCAGCATTGAAAAAGCCATTGTAAACACACTATATAGGCCGCTAAAAGGTTTACAAACTGTTCAATTGTAAACGTAACTGTAATATTATAATTAATATTAATTTAATTAATATAATATTATTAATAACAATATTATTATAATTAGAATATTCCACACATAGGGAGATGTGTGTCAGTGCTTGTTACACTGAACAGTGCTTCTTTACAGATGTTAACAAGCCAAGAAAGTATATGTTTCCTTTGAAGTGAGTTTTTTCCACTGCTTTACAGTGCAGGTCTGCTGCAAATTTGTGTTAATAGAACTCTGTGTAGGGCGGAGGAATGAGGCGAAGATGTAAGGGATGATAAATGACAGGAAGCATGTGTCGACACTTCAGAGAAAGAGAAGAAAAAGAGGTGGAGGAACTGCAGATTTTTCTATTTTTATCGTTTCCTTCATCAAAATAGGGCAGATGACTTCCGAAGACTGGATACCAGAAAATAACACCTAATTCAATTATGCAGTTAGAGACGAGACCTCCGGGGTTAAACTCAGATATGTACGGGGAGGAATCGGGAGACCTAAATGAACTTTAATGGAGGGAGAGTAGCAAAGTCATTCACCTAAATGTGCCCTTCCCATCATCCTCTTTGATCTCCAGACTGACAGTGAAGGTGAAGACATCGCTGTCTGGCGTAAGGGGAGGAGCCTTGGCGAGTGGCGCTTTATTGGCTGATCGGCGGAAAGCTGTGGCAAAGCTGTAGAGTATTCGGCTGACCTACAAACACACACACACATCTCAGTGATTGGAGTCAAAACAGTCTCCAGTGACACAGGCTGTATTACAGTGACTCACAGTCGCTCTGTTCTCAGGTTATCAACACACTCATTAGCACACAAAGATAGAAATACACACAGCCTTTTGCCGTTTTAACCTTTTACTCCACAGTCTCAAGATGGTCAAGATGGTCAACAAGTCATCAAACAATCAACCGGTCATTTAGTGAGGTTGACTAGTGCAGTGTTACAACCCAAAAGTGGGTCACAAGACCATTTTAAGTTGAGAAGCGTGTAGTCAAAAAGAAACAACAATGTACAGTTTACCATGGTAACTGTAATTTACATGTATTATCGAGGCCCACAAATACTCCCCCATTGCATTACTATACATTATATTCAACATTAGATATAGTAATTTAATGTAGTAATGTCAATGAAACTCCATAAACTTTCATTTTTTCTTTACGCAGTAGTCGCACTTTCAATGAAGGCATTCGTTGGATCTCTTACACAGACAAGCTGCGCACGCAGAGACTCTCCCGGTGCTCACTATGCCCCGCTATTAATGCACTATAACACATCTAAAATGCTTTCAATAATCATACTACTAAAACTAAATGTGATATGCTGATTTAAATGATGTTTGTG
Source organism: Chanodichthys erythropterus (assembly GCF_024489055.1). Lineage (NCBI taxonomy): Eukaryota > Metazoa > Chordata > Actinopteri > Cypriniformes > Xenocyprididae > Chanodichthys > Chanodichthys erythropterus. The sequence continues at coordinate 54,062,453 of NC_090230.1, read as the reverse complement.
CTTTCATTTTGAGGAGTGCCGTTTCAGCGCATATGGTTAGTTCATCCAAAAATTTAAATTCTGCATTTACTCACTCTCATGTCGTTTTTGCGCAGTATGCAAGCATTTGAACGTCTGCGTTACTACAGTATGCACGTTGTTGTAAATCAGTTCATCATTTAAAGTCATGTGTCTCTTCAGAAGACTTGGATTTGGTTTAGACCACTCGATTGATTTTATTATTTTTTGATTTTTTAGGTTTTAGAGGAATGGACTTTAAATGGAGGGACAGAAATCTATCAGGTTTCATAAAAAGCTGAACGAATAGGTTTTAAATGACATGATGGTGAGTACATGATGACAGAATTTACCTTTTTGGGTGAATTATACCTTAAAAATACAGTAATCTGAGCCTTGGATAAAACTAATTCTATATCGTGAATCATATCATCGCGATATCTCGATACAACAATGTATCGCTACACCCCTAAGATATACTTTATAATGTTATTCATCAGTGTTAGTGATATTCTTTGAATTTATGTTCATGTTAAGTAAAGAAAGGACAGTACTCATGTGTTTGTGTCCATTTTTGAGAAATAAATTAGTTTGGTTCAAATTCCTAAAAACTTAGGTCATGGTTTCATGGCCATGGGAAACTGTGGGTCCTATGGCCAAACTAGTGGAGAACCACTGGACTACTGAGTTTAATGTTTTCAGAGTGAAAAATCATAATTGCAATGCTATAGTTTGCCAATAGTCAATAGTACAGTAAAAAACTGAGAAGTTTCATCATTTAATTCATCACCTCCAACACAGCCATCAAATGTGTGTGTACATGTATCCATCATTATTAAACATATTAACAGATATAAATTTTTAAATGTGGAGTGACAACTGCTCTGTGAGTCTAATCGCAAAGGTTTCTGAATTCTGTGGCTCATAATGCAGCCTTATTATATATATCCCTTTAGAAGAATGTCCACTGATGAATCATGCATAAAAGGAATGGAGTTTGAATTTGAATTTAAATAACAATAACAGATTTGTCTGCACGGCTGTGGTCTCCCTCAAGCTGAGCTCTAAGTGTGTCTGTATAAGAGGAACTGGATCATTTTGGGAGCATTTCAGGCTAAATTTAACCTAACAGCTGAGTTTGACATACAGTATGGAAGCAAAAGCTTTGATCTCAGAGCAAATACTAACAACAAGTGCCCCCCCTTCAGACTAAACCAGAAAGCTGCAATCATTCTATCAGAAAGAAGAAAAAAATTCATGACAAGCATATATCTCATGAACAGATCATATTTGACCCCAAAATCAAAAGAAAAATAAAGAAAGAAAACATATGCCTTTTATTAGATTTGTATCGTTGTGATTTTTCTCACAATTAAAATACATTGTTCCGCAGAATTCTCATTTTTATAATTAAAAAAAAACAAAAAACAAAAAAAACAATAGTATTAAACTCCATTTTTTCTTGGAAAATCTGCTTATTTTTATTATTATACCAAATACATTTTAGATATCATTTTTATAAAATATAATATATATATATATATATATATATATATATATATATATATATATATATATATATATATATATATATATATATATATATATATATATATATATATATATATATATATATATATATTATATATATATATAACCGCTCAAAAGTTTGGGATCTGTAAGATTTTTTATGTTTTTAAAAGAAGTTTAATCTGCTCACCAAGGGTGCATTTACTTTATTAAAAATACAGTAATATTGTGAAATATTATTACAATTTAAAATGACTGTTTTCTATTTGAAAATATTTTAAAATGTAATTTATTCTTGTGTTGGAAAAGCTGAATTTTCAGCATCATTACTCCAGTCTTCAGTGTCACATGATCCTTCAGAAATCACTCTAATATGTCAATTTGCTGCTCAAGAAACATTGTTTACAATTGTACAAAATATTTGTGTACAATATTTTTTTCTTTGATGAATAGAAAGTTAAAAAGAACAGTGTTTATTTGAAATCTAATCTTTTGTAACATTATAAATGTCTTTACTGTCACTTTTGATTGATGTAATGCATCCTTGCTGAATAAAAGTATTAATTTCTTTAATTTCTTTTCAAAACAATAAAAATAAAAATTCTTACTGACCCCAAACTTTTGAACGGTAGTGTAAAATGTTACAAAAGCTTTGTATTTTAGATAAATGCTGTTCTTTTGAACTTTCTATTCTTCAAGGAATCCTGAAAAAAAAAACTACACAACTGTTTTCAACATTGATAATAATAACAAATATTTCTTGAGGAACTATTCATCATATTAGAATGATTTCTGAAGGATCATGTGACACTGTAGACTGGAGTAATGATGCTGAAAATTCAGCTTTGCCACCACGAGAATAAATTACTTTGTAAAACATATTCAAATAGAAAACAGTTATTTTAAATTGTAATAATTTTTCACAATATTACTGTTTTTACTGTATTTTTAATTAAATAAATTAAGCCTTGGTGAGCAGACGAAACTTCTTTTAAAAACATTAAAAATCTTACCGATCCCAAACTTTTGAGCGTTAGTGAAATATGACCTGGACAGTTCTTGACAGTATTCATAAGATTCAATCAATAAATTCCACACAAATATCATTCCACAATCTTCCTTAACAAATCCATGTGTAAAGTGCAATTGTGTTTGTCTCACCGCCTCCTGGATCTCACAGCGGAAGACGTGGATGCGGAAGATCTCTGAGTTGTAGTGGCTCTCGGTGAAGGCGAAGCAGTCGCTCTCCGGTGTGCCGTCATGGCCGCGAACACAAAAGAGGATCTTGTAAATGGGGTAGTTGGCAATCTCAGTGCTGGTCTGAGGGTCCAGCAGCCTGATTGGATATTCAAGAACAAGATGCTTTGATTGATTATCTCTTGTGGTGTTTGAACCAACAATTTTTCAGTTATCACTCTTTGTTGCTTTTGTCCATAGCTTCCCAACGTACCTGACGGTGCCCTCTGAGACTCCGGGCACGGAGAGGGTGACGTCCAGAGGCATCTGGCACTGGCTGCGGAGTATGCTGACCATACGCAGGGCCTCCACCTCACTGCGCGGGGCGTTCACTGACGCACAGCCCAAATACGTCAGTTTACTGAACACCACGCTGTCCTCGTCCGGGACAGGGGTGCCAGGACTTAAGTCAGAGGGCTCATCTACAGGAAGTGATTGGCAGAGAGACACACTCCATTAGAAGACTCGAAAATTAAACTTATAAACTCAACATTTTGGACACACTTGATTTATATTTCTCATTACCTTAAAACCTTTTAATCCGGATGCTTCTGCTTAAATGCTTAAAATTATATTTTTGTACACCAAAATAAATAGTGCCTTCAAATTTATTTGTCATAACTACAATTAAACAGGTATATATGCACCTCGGTAAATGACCAGCAGATGGCACTGCCTGCATATGTGTCACACTGACTCTACACACTTTTCTTTGTATAAAAATCCATGACATTTTAATATTGGCTATTTTTACATTTCTGAACACAAAAATATGGTTTTGAAATGTGATTGCCATGCATTAAAAAGGTACACATCATACATATCATTTTGTCTGTAGTGTTTTATAAAAATAAATTAAGTATGAAATATATTACTGGATTTTTATTTGATTTTTTTAACAGTGTTATTTAAAACAGACTTAAAGCCAATTATTGGTTTGCATTTACAGCACCTCTAAAAAAAAAATCAAGTAATCTGAACCAATTAGTATCTCAAGTGATAACAGACTTGGTTGTGAACAGGCCTATAAAGTCAACATGAAATCAAAATGTACCCAATTTAATTTCTTATTGTGTTTTCACACCTATAGATGGATTGCATTGTTCTGAAACAAGGGCTTAATTTGTTACAATGTTGCATTTTCTTCTTGGTTCGGTTTGCTTTCACAAGGCAATATTTCAAAGCGTACCAAAATGTGTTTTTGCAAGTCACATCCGTGTAGAACTGTCCTCCGTGTAGAGTTTCCTCTGCGTCATTCATTACATTGATTGACAATGAGCTGAGAATATTGTGGCTTGTTTAGTACCTACTGTCGAGACACACGCAAACACTATACGAATGTAGCCGTCATTCCCGCTGTTAAATTATGTACTACATTCCTACTAATTCAAGCGCGATCTCTCTGTATCTCCCAGAACTGTCTAATAGATTTGTCGAGACACATGCAAACACTATATACGAATGTTATAATGCATCTAGAGCAGGAATCAGGGTTTTCTTGCACGGAGAAGGGCGACTACACAACATTTTAAGATGAAGAGGCGCTCTTTGGTTTTTTACTGATGTAACTAATGTGCTCACTCACAGAATCAAACACTGATCAATTTTATATAACACATTTCCCGTTATGAAATATGATATCTTTTAGTTCGTTGGTCCGTTGGGTCGGATTGCTTTCACGCCACAAGCGAACCGCCCCAGAGTTCGTTTGCAATTCCAAACCTCATTCAGGCGATCTCGGAGCGATTGTTTTGGTGCGGGTCCGAGCGCGATGGCCGTGTTCACATATGCCTAAACAAACCGAACCAAGGGAGATAACGCACCAGGAAACGCACCCAAACAAACACTCAGGTGTGAAAGCACCCTTAGTCATGTTCAAGTATTCCTTTCACTCTTGCAGATGGTCTGTACAGTAGTAGGGTGATTTTTGTTTTTTTTACCCCTGTAAGATCTCTCGTTGAGTTCGCTCTCCTGAGCTCCCTGAATGGGCAGCACTATCTCAAGTTTAGGGGGCATTGAGCCAGACCGTGATGGCGCAGCTGAAGTGGGATAGCCATGGTCAACCCCAACCAGTTGGTCCGGTCCACCCACCAGTTCAGTTACCGAAGGGTCCATCAGCACATCTTCCAGCTCCTGCTGTAACTCCTGTTCACTGCCGTTCCCCACAATCTAAACACACACACACACACACACACACAGACCCATCAGTACAGTCATTCCACGATTCATCTGAGACACATTTAGGTTCAATAGGGTGAACGGACTGGACAGTACCGGACCATAAAGATCAATCAGTGTCTGTGGAATTAATTGTAATAAATTTTTCAATTTCGATTTTGGCTTCCAACGATTATAAAAACAAGATAATCTTCGTAAAACGATTATTGTGCAGCATTCCGTCCAGCTCACCTTCCTTTTCTTCACAACAGTGCGCTTTCATTCCTCCCCAAGCCAAATTAACATCATAGATCAGCCGAATAAGTGAGTGTTGTAAAATGCAATCTCCTGTTGCTAAACTGCATGACGTGCTTGGTATTAAAGTGCATTAAGCCGCGAAAGAGATACTGTTCCTTAGGCCACTTTCTGTGCACGTGCTCAGAGATGGTGCAGAACGAGCATAAGCACAGTATTCTGTAGGCTTCAGATACACGCCTTAACGGTCAAATATCCAACACAAATATGTCAAAATACTGTATTAGTAAGTATCCTTGTAAACACAGTCGGTTATGTCTTAAGTGAATGTATACAGATGAGAAAGAAAATGCGTGTGGAACAGTATAAAGTGACAGCAGCCTAATAAATCCACTGCAGTCATTATTGTTAATCAAACAACAAAAGACAAAGATTAAATCACTCACTGCTCTTGAATGAATAACTTCTGTAGTTTTACTAAGGATTAGACTATATTTAATGTATACCGCAGTGTTATTTTACATTTGATTACTTGAGTCAATTTCTGTTGTATTAAAAGGTGCTAAAGAGGATCTTTTTGTTGACTGAGAAACCAAAGACTGTTAGTGAGATTTTGAAATGAGCGCATGCGTAAGAACAACCCCCCTCCTTCACAGCTCATTTCGTGGGAACACCTCCCAAAATTAGTGCACGAGTATTGGAACACGAGTGTTTACCACCGGCATTCGCTGTGTCGTGTTAGTGGATTCATTATGTCGGACTCAACGCAGGTAACTCAGCTGTTACTCCTGACAAAAACATTGCATGCGGCGCCTGTAGAGTGGAAAGTTTATGGAGAGTGCAGCCGCGCACGTCTCGCACAAGGAACATCATGGCAGTGATTGACAAGCCAGAGGGTCAATCGTTTATGCGATGATCACGTAAACGATTGGCTGATGTTTTTAAGGCCCTATCTCGTGCACAGATGATGTATATTAATATTATTCCTTTCAGTGCACCTAATAAATAGTCTTTTATCAGTTAGTAAAGACAGTTTCAAGTAATATTGTACAAAACAAAACATCCACTTTAGCACCTTTAAAGCGGAACTTAGTAAGATTTGCGAAGCTCCCCCTACAGGTTCCTTCAGTGAATCACTATCTAAATACTCCAAGTGCAGCTCTGGACTACAACGACTACAATACTCACCAGCGCAGTAGTTTCGCAAATACAGTACAAGAAATCTCGATGGAGGTGGGTAATTTTCAAAATTTTCTTATAAAGTCATAATATATACATTGTTTTTGAATTACCGTAAAGCATTTTGTCACTCTCGCGTGAACGTGAACATGAGGCGAGATTGTGTCGGGTTGGCGCAGCTCAACTTGCAAGTGCTGTTTTCTGGCGTAGACGTGCCAGAGGGGGTTAGTGCACGCCTCAAACACACCACTACAAGTCAATTAACCATCTTAAGGACTTAGAAAACTATTTATGAAGGTAAAAAAGTTACTTAGTTCTGCTTTAAGCTATCTGAATACCACTGCCAGTTTTGCTTGTTCTTATTGTATTGCTGTTTACTAGTCTTTTGTTACTGATTTGAGGACTTTTTACTTACATTTATTAACCTAGTATTAGTTTTTGCTGAAGTATCAATAATTGTCATATTTTTATTTTTTTTTTCATTTTTCATTTAATTGCGACATTTAAAATTAATCATATCATGAAACAAGACTTTGATCACATCACCCACCAGTAATCATATTAAATAATCGTGATTTCAATATTGACCAAAATAACCTTTATAATGATTTTTGCCATAATCGAGCAGCCCTACATCTGATCTGACCTGAGATGTTTCTAAGATGCATTTTTAAAGGTGAATTACTTAAGACATATACTCACAGTAAAGTTCTTTTTCGTTCTTCACTTAGGGATAAAAAGAAGTTTGAAATACCAGAGCAGCGATATACTGTTAGCAAACATCCTTATGCCACCCACGTTTAGATGAATATGTAAATATGTGCTGCGAGCTTTCATTTCAATAGCAAAAACACAACAAAAATGACAGCGGTGAGAAAACAGCAGTTAAAAAAGCATCTCATCACATGTGGACATGTTTTCACTCGCTCTTCAGTTCAGCCCTCCATTAAAGTCACGTCACGCTTATTTATATAGCACTTTATACAATAGACTGCTTTAAAGCATTAAACATGAAAATGCAGTGTCTGTGTCACTTTTAATTAGAAGTGCGATTTCTTCCATAAAGCAGTGTGCTCATGTTTTTAGTCGCATCTGACCTCGACGGACTGAACAGAAGAAATGAACTGGAGAAGATTTCCACATCAATAAAGGCGGAGACTCAGAACCACACCCTCCTACACATCACGGACCAATGGTAGTTCAAAGGTATTTACCACTCGGAGCAAACTTTTCCAGAAAGTTTTGGCAAGCTGTTTCTGACTCCAGGAACAAAAACAAACAAACAAACAAAAAAAAACAACAACAACAACTTTGTTTTGGCCTGATTTTGTTTGAAATGACGTCACGTCACATCTGTTCCTCAATTTTGCTTGATATATATTGGGTCCTTTAGGGGCTTTTCTAAAGCAAACATTGATACATGGTTAACTGCAATTAATTAATTGCCATATGTTGCCATATTCAATCAAAATGTGTAATTGATTGACAGCCCTATACATATACATATACACACACATATATATATATATATTATATATATATATATATATATATATATATATATATATATATATATATATATATATATATATATATATATATTATATATATATATATATATATATATAATGTATATAACAAAAAAATTTGCTCATATTTGACATTGGATTTAAAATCAGAATGATCAGTGCATTTTTGTTTTTATTTGGTTTCACTTCAGGAAGTTTGTAATTCAGCAGATCGTAACTTGTTATAATTATTGTTATTGTGATTAGCTGAAGAAACACAGGTTCATTACATTACATTGATTTGTGTTCATTACAGCCAAGACGACAGCGACAAAAAAAAGAAAGATCCCTGAACATGTAAGAATTGCATGTGTCAATGCCAGGAAATTCAGTGAGAACAGAAGTTTAAGCAGGTGACCTCCATGAAAAATGTTCTGCTAAATGCAAAAGAGATTTAGCATACAAGCCAGAGGTATCTAGCATGGACTGTACACTGTTGGGACTAAATGGTGACTGGACTAAGAGGCCTGGAATGAAGTAAACAGTGAAAGCACCAGACACAAAACATAAGCCTATAAACTTTCAACTGAGCACTGCACAATCACAACGTCATAGGCCCGCTTATATCCCCCACACAGCTGCTGTACAGGCCAGTGAAGCTGCCAATCAAACTGATCAGCCAATCAGAAACAAAGCACAAAGACACAGTATCACCACAGAGGAAGTGAGAGAGGAAAAGATATAAACTGACCTTAAAGCTGACCCCTTCCTCAGAAATCACCTGTGTAACAAACAAAGTGTTTAAGAGATGCGAGACGCCTACAGAGGTGAGAGAATGGTGATGAATGGGTTAACTGAGATAGAACGTTCTCTACATCATGACCGACAGACTATAAAAAGAATATGACAACCAGCAAAAGCATCTTCACTTTTACCTGCCACAGTAGAATAGGAACTTTGCTACATAAAATGTGATGATGCCCTCTTGTGGCAATAGCAAGTGTTTTGGCCAAATTATTAACCAGCTATTATTTACTCACCCTCATGTTATTCCAAACAAATATGACTTTTCTTTCTACCAAGGAACACACATACACACACAAAGAAAAAAAAAAAAGAAAAAAAAGAGGAATGTTCACGCTGCTCTTTTCCATGCATTTTAAGTGACTATATTTCTTGGTAAATTCTTGGTAGTTTTTTTTTTATTATTATTATTATTATTATTATTATTATTATTATTTCTTGGCAAAAACTAAAATAAAGTAAACAGGTTTGGAACATGACAGTGAGTAAATGTGATAATTTTGGGTGAACTATTCCTTTAATACCGAATCTGACAAATGAAAACAAGAATCATAGGAAAAAAGCATTTGAAAGTTGGCTGGTCCATAGCCATGATCAAATGAAAATATGAATGAGAAGTCTTGAAATGAACATATTCATTAAAGCTGAAAGCAAAAGAGTCATGATACAATAAACATACAAGCATTTTGACCGCAAGATCTGAAAAGAGGAAAGACTGGTGTGGTGTAGTTGAATCTCCATGAATTCTGGTCCATGAATGAATGAGACCGGTATTGATGCATCATCCTATCGTGGGCCACCATGATACTATGGCATTATAGAACTGAACATTTGTACATATGGCTGAAAGCACATGAGCAGAAAGTGGGATGTGGCTAAAGAACACACTGTAGTGCCGTCACATCAAATCAAAGGATTAGGAGTTTGGAAAAAATCAAAAGTGATACGAACTGGACATAAATCTCGGTAACATTCATGTGGTGTGGTGTAATGTGAGGAATGGACAAGTCAGGGCACAGGATAAAAAAAAGAAACAAAACATGGAATGAGGGTGACAATATAAAGTATGCAGTCTGCCTGTCCTCTTGACAGTGACTGTCAGAATGGATGTGAACATTTAAAATCTCATTAGCACCTCTGAACAACCTAGCCAGGTGGTGCAAACTGTACTTATTACCTTATTGAGGTGATTCTTCAATCAGGGGAACTTTTATGTCCCCTCAGAGGATTTAAAAAAATTTGTATATGTTCAAAGGATATATTATAATAGTTTTAATTTTTTATTGTCAGTTTAAATTACTATTTTCTCATTTTGTGTCAAAGTGTAAAATTTCCTATAATTTCTCTTTTTAATGATCGCCCCCATCAAGATTTTAGTTTGATGAAGTGTTTTGAAATCCTATCTTACAATTTTCCAAATAAAATTGTTACCAAAAACGAAACTATCAATTAATTTACTATTTTCGTGAACAATCCCCAAAAGGGTCATTCCATGTCAACTCAACCAGAGGTCTCCAGCTAAAAATTGATGGTGAAAGAAATGCATAAATGAAGAAGAAAGACAAATTATTACATGTCATGAATGTATATTTACCGAGTAATCGACTATTTTGTAGAGGGCGGTCAAAATGACAATTTGTCCTGAGATTTGGAGCCAAATTACAGGGGGTCAAAATGACTTCAGAAAGATGACAGCATCATTATTTTTACACTGAGATTTCTTATCAAACTTTTCTTTTGGCGTCTTCATTTTAAAGGCTTTATTCCAAGACATGTGATAAATGAATATTAAACTTATTTCGAAGAAGTTTTCAAAATTGTAATTAATCAAAAGTGCCCTTAACTGAAGAATCATACATCAATAGTTCCCAAAGCAGAAGATCTCCCTGTCCATTTTCTGTCTACTCTTACCTTCAGTCCTGTCTTTTCATCATCGCTACCATTATTAGTGGAAGGGGTCTCATCCCCCAGACGGGACACCAGGACAAAGTCCTCACTGTTGAGGGTGGACACAGAGTCGGAGGACACGCTAATTTTCCCCACCGAGGCCTTGTCATCCATGACTGTTAAATCAAGCCAGACGCGCTCATGAATGGTGGTTTAATGAGCAAAATTACCTGGAAAACAAAGAGATGAAAAAACAATGAGGAAAGGAAAAAAAAACATGAGAGGAGCTTGACCATGCTTAATTTGAAGGCATCCTTTGTCAACTTCAAATAAAGTTTGTGGCTCTTCACGCTTCACAGTTTCAATCATCTCAAACTGTTCTACAAATGGTAGCATTCACATGCAAAGCTATTTATGGACACATGGTGTCTGAAGAGCAAAATAAATTGCAAAACCTTGACAAAAATGCTGGCTAAAGAGACAGAGATGTGTGTGAGGAGAACATTTTGTAAAATGATAAAGAAATGGCAGATAAAGTTTGGTAAATGGAAATAGGTATTCATAACTTGGGGACACATCAAGAGTCTAAAGCGAACATTTGCCAAACCAACCGGCAAGAAAATAAAATCACTTTGTTAACTTTACTAGAAACTACAGGGTTATACATGAGTGTTAAATCAAACTTGTGATGTGTATTATCCAAAGTGTTTGTTTTTTGCATTATTTTCATGACAATTATTTCCCCCATTATTATTACAATAAATGTATGGTGGGTGGTTACAGTGGGTAGAGACAATGTGTAGAGACCAATCGGACACAGTTTTACAGCTGGAGCGCGCTTGGATTGGATCAATCGATCAGATTGACAATAGCTCTTGATTTACAATGCACTGGAAGATCACTCATCAACTAGGATCTTATTACTTATTACTGGTTTTCACGAGTAGTTCTTATGTTCAGTAAAATCACTTGAGGGTTTGGAGGGTTTTTATAACCTTGGTTAATCATGTTTCGAAATAAATGTCTAGCCTACCTAATGCATGGCTTGAATACATTAACACATTTAAAAAATTTAACTACTGTGCGCTTACTTCATTTTTCGACTGACTATAAATCTGAACCATCATATCTAGTTAAAGGAACTATGAAAACGTTCCTCCGGTGCAAAATTTTTATTTTAGCTGATCTCTATTCTGGACTCTATTCTGAAAAAAAAAAACAAAAAACTGCACTACAATAATTTCCCAAAATGTAATTAGTATGGAAATATTCTGAAGTCAGTAAACTGGACGTTAACACAGGACAGAGACGGATGCAAAAAAGAGAACTCAGATGTGCCAGCAGAGCCAATACTGTGCAGAGCATGCTCACTGTTCGTGATGCTCAAAATATGATGAGTACACTCTAAAAAATGCTGGGTTAAAAACAACCCAAGTTGGGTTGAAAATAGACAAACCCAGCAATTGGGTTGTTTTAACCCAGTGGTAGGGTTAAATGTTTGCCCAACCTGCTGGGTAGTTTTATTTAAACCAACTATTGTTTAAAAATTACTGTATTGCTTAATTAAAATGAACCCAAAGTATGTTGGAAATGATTTATTAATGTTCAATGAATAATTATTAAACAATAAACATTTATTAAATTGCTTATTAATACATTTATATTAATAAACTATTAAACTATTACATTTATATTCATAAAATATTAAAGCTTATTAATAAACATTCACCTTTTGTCTATTATTGTTGTCTCTAATTGCATATGGTTTTAAATTTCCCAACTATTTTGGGTTCATTTTAAGCTAGCCATATAGCAATTTTTAAATAATAGTTGGTTTAAATAAAACTACCCAGCAGGTTGGGCAAACATTTAACCCAACCGCTGGGTTTGTCCATTTTCAACCCAACTTGGGTTGTTTTTAACCCAGCATTTTTTAGAGTGTAAAAATATCAATAATGGAATGGCGCTTTTAAATGACGTTGCTGTCTGCCAGCTTAAGTCACTTCATAGTTCCTACCTTACAGTGAATGCAACCAGGAAAATAGTCATTGGGGAACATTTAGTTCTCGAGAGACGGTTCTGATGGCTAGTTGCTATAACTGAGTTTCTATAACTACCCAGTGTGAAAGCCCCTGTAGTCAATCGGCTTTAGTTGTGTCACAGCTATGAAATAAGATTTGATACACTATTGTTAGTCAGACGTAGGTGATATTAGTGGCATTATCTCATTAACATGAGCCATTAATATTTTGATATGTTTTCCTAAAAAATAAAGAATTTTGGTATTTTAGTGTCTTTTAATTAGTTGCTCATTAGCATGCATTTTACTAGAATATTGGCTGTTTATTAGTATTTATTAAGCACATATTAATGCCTTATTCTGCATGACCACATTCTACATTCTTAATCCCAATGCCTAAACTTAACATCTAGCTTACTAATTATTAATAAGCGATAAATTAAGAGTTTTATGAGGAAAAAGTTGTAGTAAATAGTGAATATGTGTTCCCTATACTGAAGTGTTACCAGAATTTTAAATGTGTATATCTGCTAAAAGTTTATTTAGACAATGTTCAGATGGAATGTTAGGATGGAAATTGGGGTGGCTCTGTTCTACAGCAGCCAATTGTACATGAAATGCAAAAAATCAACGTTATCTCCACGGCAACAGTCAAATGACAAACAAAGTTGATGCAGCTGTGGATTGTAAACTGTGACGCCGACTGACGCCAAGTGCTGTTTACCTTACCATGCATGTGACCGGGTACAAAACTTTAGTTAAAAACAAACGCAAGATCTCAGAGTGACATTATCGTTATGCAAATTCTTTTTATTTCCAAAGAAATAGCAGCAAACTTTACAGTTCAACTGCAACAGAAGAGAAGGCTGATGAAAGAACAACAGTTGTGTTTATGAGAGCTGTACCTGTGTGTATCTGGACAAGCTGAGAGGGTTTGGCAGAGGGTCAATGCTGAACTATATTTGGATATGGGAGGGAAATAATGGGACTGTACAGGTCCAGACTTGAAAGCACTAACAAAAGCAGCAGCGCTATATCACTCTATACAGATTCTTCTGCAGGACCCTGGAGGAAGTGTTGAAGAATGAGCAGAACCTCTGAGTGATTTACACAGACACACGTACAATGTGCTCCAATGTGTTACAATCCCAGAAGTCCTGCACAAAGGGGATGTCGATACAATAAATTCAAGTCACAACAGTGAGTTACAGGCCTGTGACAAGTGTATCAAGATCTACAGATAACAGCCAGTTCTCATGAAGACATTCAAAGAGGCCGTCTCAGAGAATTTACAGTCAGCAATATTTCAGCAGACCAATGCAAACAACTAAAACAATGCTCCTATTGTTCCATAAAGTAAAGTCACAATTTAATGGTTACACTACCATTCAAAAGTTTGGGGTAAGTGAGATTTTTTAATGTATTTGAGAAGTCTTTTATGTTCAAAAGTACAACTATTGAAATTTGAAATAGAAATTTGAAATAGAAATCTTTGGTAACATCATTAAAATATTTAATGTCTCATTTGATCAATTTAATTCATCCTTGCTGAATAAAAATATTGATTTCTTTCAAAAACAAAATCTGACTGACCCCAAACTTTTTAACAGTATATTCAGAGCTAATTATTAACAATAATTTAGGGCTGTCGACATTAACGTGTTAACACAAATGAGTTTAATTTAAAATCCTTAAGGCATTAAAATTATTTAATGCAAACAAGTTACTGGAGAACGTGAAATTACATCATTAACGTAACGTCACACAGTTGATCTTGGGAGTTGGGAATTTAATCACACTGAATAAGCATCTACAATGGTGCAAGAATCTGTAACCCTGGTAGGTGGAAATTTCTGTTCTACTATTTAACCCGATTTCGCAATCAGATCATTTTAATCCACTGAACTCCAGGAAAATGTTCAGTCTAATGTTCCAGTATTGAATTCATTTTTTTAAAAAAAAATCATTCCAAAACAGTGCTAATGTAACAAAAACCAATATTACATCATTACATCAGAGAGTGCAGGGAGAATGGAGACTCCTGTTGCATTTTCAGTAAATTATTCATTCCAGCGTGTGTTTTAAAGCATAAATTTATGAATTATGGAATCCTTATATCATTTGGTTATTTTGTGTCCTCTTGAAGTTTCCAACTGTCCTTTTTTGGAAAGACACCTACATTTACCTTGAAAAAAAGCTTGTAGAAAATACAGTTTTGTGAGAATCACCCTTCAATCTTATGGTTTACTTGCTGGATATAACAAATGATGACAAAATGAATGTGCTAAACAAGACAAATGGTATATGCTTAATTTCACAGTAAGTGTGTGATTAATAAATCTTAATCTATTAATAGCCATACTATAATTATATAACAATAACGTAATAATGAACACACTTTTACTGTAACCTTATTGTAACATTTTAACAGTCCTTGATTGAACAAATACACAAATTGCAAGCATAGAAAAATACAATCTAAAAAAGTTACAAATTAAAGTAAGGTCTAACAGAAATGTAATAACACTTTAACACTCCTTGATTGAACAAAATGTTCTTATTATGAACAAAAAATAAACCGTATATATTTATTAGCCTAGTTTAACACTAATTTATAAATATACTATTATTTAGGGTTAATTCATTTTTGTTTATAAACCATTAATGTCAATCTATTAATGTTTAAATGTTAACAAATGTCAAAAATGAGCAAAACCTAGACTACTAGGCCTATTTTATGTGAGCTTTTGCATTAATGCTGTAAATAAATAAATAAATAAATATTGGCTGATACTGTTAATTATGCAATCCATTGTTAGTCATGGATGTGGAAAAATACAAAAGGCATCCGTTCTTTGGAGCCAGGGAACTTGGGCACACCTGTTTTGACAGTTATAGGAAACTAAAGAGATCCACCCATTTTACTTAACCCAAGACAAAGAAATGTTATAAAAAAGTCACTTCAAATATAATGAGGATTTCACCACCAGAATGCCAGGCAAACAATGGCATTTTGTAATTCTTGCCCAGTCTGGAAAAGTTAAACTGAAACAACTTTGACTTGTTCAAACTGCAGAACATTACAAAACAGTTTAACTGACTCAACATGCATTTGCATGTGACAGATGTTTGTTTTCACTGTTGTATAATTGGCTCTTGTTGATCACTGGTCAATACCAACTTATGCAAACTGAAACAAAACTGAAAACCTGTTCAGTACCAGCTGAAATCACAGAAGACAACTAGTAGTGCAACAGATCACAGAACACTCATGGTTCAGACTCATATTGAGTCATGGATTGGATCATTTTTCTGATCAGCAAAAAATAAAAATTAAATTGGGCAAATGCAATTTTGCATTCCATTTATTACTTAAAGCACCATTTAAGTATTTGCATAACACAGCAAAAACTACTAGCCTATATATCTTGATGTAGCTATTTTTATTTTATTATTGTTATTAAAAATAAGAACAAAGAAACAAATTACAAACAGTAGGACAAATACAATAGAGCAAAGATACAAATTAAATAAACTGTGCATTTTTCAGCATTCTTACAGTAGATTTATTTATCATGTAGAAAGAAATACTACAGAAATTGAATAATCAGTAACTAAAATAGTGCATAGTCTCCAGTGAATTAATCAAATATGAACTGATTCTTATTAAAGATACAAGTGATTCACTCAAAAGCAGGGAGTGATTCTTCTCTGTCTTTTGTTGCTTAACATTAATAAGACAGACAGCAGTTTATTATGCTGTGGTCCCTTTAAGACCAAATGCACTGATCCAAAATACTGACACACTTCCAGTTTTCACCCAACTGTTAATTTAAAACATAACCGACTATGTTTACGTGAATACTTCACATGACGGGCATTTTTGACAATAAGACGAATTCACGATCGCATGCTGGCTCAGTCAGCACGAGCACCAACCGCATGGAGTTTTCCACAGCTTATTATTGCACTTAAAGGGTTAGTTCACCCAAAAATGAAAATAATGTCATTTATTACTCACCCTCATGCAGTTCAGCAATGACATTTTCTCTGTCAAGATCCATAAATGTACTAAAAACATATTTAAGTCAGTTCATGTGAGTACATTGGTTCAATATTAATATTATAAAGCGACAAGAATATTTTTTGTGTACCAAAAAAAAAAAAAAATAACGACTTATACAGTGATGGCCGATTGGGTGAACGAGACATCAATCTGACTGGGCCAGTGCCCTTATGTAGCCTTACCACTGTTTCAAGCATGTTACTGATGTTGTCATCATACACTTTCATTTAATGCAAAAGAGCAGCTTGGACTTTCTTTTAAAAAACGGCTTTTGTGTTGAGTAAATGATGAGGGTGAATATATGAGTATTTTTATTTTTAGGTGAACCATCTCTTTTACACAAACTGTAGCAGGAGAGACGTGTTGATTCACAGGTCAGTGGGTTCAGCCTGCAGGGATACTGTAAGAGAGGACACTGAATGGCAGGTTGTTCCTTTGTGAATGAGCTTTGGTTTTCCTGACTGGGCACATTGTGCTCTGTCCTAATGGAGACCAGGCTCAGTGCTACACCCTGGGGAGCAATGACCAGAAACCAGCAGTACACAAGACTCAAAGAGCTCCTACAAAGAGCTGTGTGGTTAGGCTACTGGTTAAGATAGAAGAGTAGCTCCTTACACAGACTAACAGTCAAGACCACTGACTTCATAGCCTTGTTCGCTGATATCTGCATGGATTCGTGTGGAAGAGACAGACAGACAGGATGCTCCTTCACACTGATGCTCTGTTCTCGTGCCATTATAATGGATGGCTTGTCGGTCTTTCCCTTTTCTCTCTCTCTCTCTCTCTCTCTCTCTCTCTCTTTGCCTCAGGACGCAACAGCCAAATGAGGAGTGAAACAACATGATGTTTTAAACTCTGTTGGGCCAAAACAATGAGGAAAAAGACAAGGAGGAGAGAGAAAGAGAAGCAAATTGAGGAACAGAAAGACAGAGACAGGAGGACTGAGGAACTGAGAAAGAGACAGACAGAGTGAGGCAGAGAGTACCCTGTCATTGGCTAACCTGTAATTTTGTAAATTCCCTGTTTATTCCCATGTATTCCCGTTAATTCCCATATATTCCTGTTAATTCCCATACAACATCCCCTATAAATATTGTTTGAAAAATGTTCTGATTCTTTATTGCTCTATCACACTTTATCATGAAAAATACTTCTAAAGCATTTATTAATCTTAGATAATTTCAACATTTAATAACACATTATTAAAATCAAAATTTTTAACTGTATTATTTAATGGACCTGAGCTAACATGAACTACAGTTGTACTTTTTTTTTTAACTAACGTTAACAAAGAATAATAAATTCTGAAACAAAACTATTGCCCATTGTTAATGTTAGTTAATGCATTAACTAATGTTAACTAATGAGATCTTATTGTCAAAAAGTTATACCTATTCTTCTTTAAAATTCTTTTGCAGAGTGAGGCAGAGAGTAGTCTCAGCCTCAGACGTCACGTCCACGGACTGCTGGCTGAATGTCTGATGCATATGGCACACTTATCTGGAAAGTTCACACTTCAGGAGTTTCAAAGTCGTCATGTGGTTGGTTGAATTCTACAGGATGTCCAGGAGATGTGTGTGTCGTATTCTTTAACGGTCCGTCTAAAAACAAATGCTGTGGCGCCAAACCAGTTCGTGGAAGAAAGCCATTGTGTTTACAACTGTGACGTACGAGCGCTTACCAACTAAATGCTGGATTTTCGCGGCTCCATTGTTGCAGTAAACTTGCACAATGTTCTTGGATGAATCATTTATATAGATATACGCAAGTCTGTTATTGTACGGACATCGGTTTTACATTTTCATGCCCCTAAACATGACGCTGAACAAAACGAACTTTGATTGGTTGCATTACAAGTAGGGTTGCAAAATTCCGGGAATTTTCAAAGCTTGAAACTTTCCATGGGAATTAACGGGAATATATGGGAATTAACAGGAATTAATGGGAATAAACAGGAAATTTGCAAAATTACAGGTTAGCCTATGAAAGGGTACTTAAATGTAGTTGAAAAGAACATCTTTTAGCATAATTTTGGTTAAAACAACCATATTTAATGCAATTTTAGTTGAATTTTTACCCTGACATTCACACAGCACACTACTTACTATTGAGGCTATTGAGGTCACACCCCCTGCATGCACTGTGCATTCTCCCAGTCCATAACATGCACATTTGATCAAAAATACAGAAAAAAGCAGTAATATTGTCAAACATAACTACAATTTAAAATAATGGTTTTCTATTTTGATATACATAAAAATATAATTTATTTCTGTGATGCAAAGCTGAATTTTCAGCATTATTTCTCCAGTCTTCAGTGTCACATGATCCTTCAGAAATCATTCTAACATGCTAATTTGATACTCTGTTATCAATGTTGGAAACAGTTGTGCTGCTTAATTCTTTTATAACCTGTGATATTTTTTTTTAGGATTCTTTGATGAATAAAAATTTAAAGAACAGCATTTATTTAAAATAGAAATCTTTTGTAACAATATACACTACCGTTCAAAATTTGGGGGTCAGTAATTTTTTTTCTTTCTTTTTTTGAAAGAAATTAATACTTTTATTCAAGGATGTGTGAAATTGTTAAATAAAAGTGATAGTAAAGTGACATTGTTAGAAAATATTTCTATTTTGAATAAATTCTATTCTTTTTAACTTTTTATTAATAAGTGAATCCTGAAAATAGTATTACAGGCTCCAAAAAATATTCAGCAGCTAGGGCTGGGCGATATTGCGTGGCTTGTCAGTGATCTACGGCTCTGTCTATTAAATGGCACTCCAATTGAAAGCAGGTGATTGCGATTTAGCGGTAATCAGGGAACCGGCTTTACTGACGAAATGCGCGTGACAATCGCATACGATATATCGCCCAGCCCTATCAGCTGCACAACTATTTCCAACAATGATAATAACTGAGTATCAAATCAGCATATTAGAATGATTTCTGAAGGATCATGTGACACTGAAAATAATAACACATAACAATTGTTGCAATAAAAATATATTTATTTTACATATTTACTAAATTAGAATGAATTGAATGCGAAAAATAAATAACTGTTATTTTATGTTATGACAAAACAAAATGTTTATATTTGTTTTTATATGATACTTTTATGTAAATATTATACATTTATATAAATTTCCCAAAATGTCCAATTAATTCCCATAAATTCTCATAAATTTCCATAAATTCCTGTTAAGTTTCCAAATTGGAATATTTCCAAAATTCCCCAGGTTAAGTTCCTGTGGAAAGTTTCCGGAAATTTAACGGAAACTTTCCGTCCCTTTGCAACCCTAATTACAAGTCAGTCAAACGGCCTCTGGGCGGTCTGGGCCTCTTGGCCAATGAAAGCTGCGATAGAGTCCGGACCTTCTGCCATCAGTCTGAAGGTCTGGCTACGCAAGACTAGGCAGAAAGAGACAGGCATACTGAGCCAGAGAGAGACAGGTGAAATTGAGGCAGAGTAGGGCTGGGCGATATATCGCATGCGATTGTCACGAGCATTTCGTCAGTAAAGCCGGTACCCCGATTATCGAAGGCGATTCATCTGCGATAATGAACGTGATATTGCGTAGCTTGTCAGTGATCTATGGCTCTGTCTATTAAATGGCGCTCCATTTGAAAGCAGGTGATGGCGATTTAGCGGTAATCAGGGAACCGGCTTTACTGACGAAATGCGAGTGACAATCGCATGCGATATATCGCCCAGCCTTAAGGCAGAGAGAGACAGGCCAGACTATAGCAGAAAGAGAGAGACAGGAGAGAATGAGGCAGTGAGAAAGACAGGCGAGACTGAGGAAGAGAGAGACAGGCATACTGAGGCAGAAAGAGAGACAGGTGTGACTGAGGGAGCGAGAGAGAGAGACAGATTTGAGGCAGACAGAGAGACAGGTAAAACTGAGGCAGAGAGAGACACATGTGACTCAGAGGTCAAAGAGGCATGCGCGCACTCGGACGTAAAAAAGCCCAACATTGATGAGAAGAGCAGGGCGGAACAAGTGAAGGAGACACATTGAATTAAAAGGCAACATTCACTCTCTGACAGTAGATGGCACTGATGGAACAAAAGACATGCAGCCGTTACCCCAGTAACCCTGTAAACAAAGCAGCTGTGCTACTTTCTGTTTCTGAACAGTATTTAAATGTTTTAAACAGCCATTCAGATTTTTGTATTCACAATGGTGTTCATCTCAGCACCAAATATCTAAATACTTTGTGTATTCATTTTCAAAAATATATATTTTTTTACATTTTTATCTAGACTACAACATGCCCTATAAATATTGTTTGAAAATGTTCTGATTCTTTATTGCTCTGTAGATCTTATTGAACTTATTGTCAAAAAGTTATACCTATTCTTCTTTAAAATTCTTTTGCACTTAAATCTGTTATATTTGATACTGAAATATTTGATTACTTTCCTACATATTTTGTGTGTGTATTGCTTTATTGTAGGCTATTTAAAGGAACACTCCACTTTTTTTGAAAATAGGCTAATTTTCCAACTCCCCTAGAGTTAAACAGTTGAGTTTTACCGTTTTCGAATCCATTCAGCCGGTTCTGGCGGTACCACTTTTAGCATAGCTTAGCATAGTTCATTGAATCAGATTAGACCCTTAGCATCGCGCTTAAAAATCACCAAAGAGTTTTGATATTTTTCCTATTTAAAACTTGACTCTTCTGTAGTTAAATCGTGTACTAAGACCGACGGAAAATAAAAAGTTGTGATTTTCTAGGCTGATATGGCTAGGAACTATATTCTCATTCAGGCGTAATAATCAAGGAACTTTGCTGCCGTTCCATGGCTGCAGCAGTGCAATGATATTACGCAGCGCCCGTGAGCCCCTGCTTGCACAGGGAACGTGCCTTGCAACCATGGAGACGTTTGTGAGAGATGCTGCGTAATATAAATGCGCCTGCTGCAGCCATGATTCGGCAGCAAAGTTCCTTGATTATTACGCCTGAATAGGAGTATAGTTCCTAGAAAATCATAACCTTTCATTTTCCGCCGGTCTTAGTACACGATGTAACTACAGAAGAGTCAAGTTTTAAATAGGAAAAATATCAAAACTCTTTGGTCATTTTTAAGCGCGATGCTAACGGTCTAATCAGATTCAATGAACTATGCTAAGCTATGCTAAAAGTGGTACCGCCAGAACCGGAGATCGGCTGAATGGATTCGAAAACGGTAAAACTCAACTGTTTAACTCTAGGGGGAGTTGGAAAATGAGCCTATTTTCAAAAAAAGTGGAGTGTTCCTTTAAAGCTGCTGTCCATAAGATTCGCCTCTTAGTCGCCATCTCTGTTTGAAATCTGCAATTGCAGTTATATGTGGAATTATTATCTTTGTGCGTTGTGCATCGGCACAGCTCCTCAGCGTGGATGAATCTAATGTTTGCTGTCAGTCACCACACCGGTGTGGATACTGTACTTTCGGAATCACAGATTTTAGTCTTGAACTATGACCAAAGCAGGAATTTTCACAGGAAAATGTTGTCTGAACAAGTAAGTAACATGTCTGCCACTTTTATTCTGACCAACTGAGGGAAAAAGCATTAGCCTACAATAAATTGTGCTGCCAATGGTGATTAAATGTAATGATAGCTTAGATGTTAGATGCTTAGATGTCTCATCAAACTGTGCAAATTATTGTTGTTATACTTTCTTCTCAAATTGTTAATGTTAACAACATAAGCATTGCGTGACTGTGTATTTAGTGTGTATTAGCGTAACCTGCAGATTCCAATTTCTGTAGGTTACGCTACAATTTCACTGATGATTGTCATTTGGACCTTTCTGGATTACACTCCGCCATCAAAATGATAAGTTTAATTATTGCAGCTGCTGTGAGAAAAGGCTCTAAACGATCCGCTACCAGCAGCATCCTTTATGCAGGGACTCCTTTCTTTCTGTTTACAGATGTGACGTAATGACGCAAAGACGAACTGCTGCATGCTCGAATTTCCCGCGGAAATCCACCAGTATCGATTTATTATAAAACATTCTTACAAGCTTACTGTTGTGAATCAGGCTAAGGAGATAGTTTTGAACACTGGCTGGTTAAGTACTTGCTCAAAAATTGATTTTTGAATCATTTTTAATCAAAAGTTAAAAGTTACGGACTGCAGCTTAAAAATGTCCAGTTATTTTTGCTATAAGAAAAAAGTTATTAAACCTGTTATAGTAGCCTATGACACCACTTTTTTTGCAAATTATTTCAATATTGTGATAATACAGTATACCATGATTAAAGCTTCAGCAATTATCGCAACATGAAAATTTTTTACCGTCACATGCCTGCTGTCTACACTGCCAGGACAGTAGCTCTTCACTTGGTGTCAGATTTCACACAAATGGTATTTTTTTTTCCCTACTCCCTATCATTTCCTGTCCTCTCCTTTAATGTACTGTACTGAGAATAAGAAGTGAATTAAAAGGCAAAAAACATATACAGTGTAGAGCCACACTGAATCATTAAGCAGAGTGACCTTGCTGTAAGCCCAGTGGATGCTAAACACCAGTTCACTTCCCATATGAAGAGAAAAATACAGGAGAGATGAGCAGGTAAGATCAGTAAGAGTAGCTGATGATGATGATACTGTAGATTAGGTGTGTGAAAAAGGAGATACACCTGCTAAGCCTGTAGGTATGGTCAAACACTTTAGCAACACTGTAATCCTTTACAGTCACGCTAATAAAGCTTTGTTGACACAGATTGGAGAGGGAAAAAAAAGACAAAACAAAATAGGGAGAGGCAGAATGAAAGAGAAAGAGGGTGCAATAATACATGGAAACAGCTAGTGATCCATATGTTATAAGCAGTAAGTGTTACTTTCAAGTTTGCATTACTACGCCAATAAACTTTCAGCTGTGCCTGTCATTAATGACTAATAGAATGAGTGTAACAAGCTGCACTGAACACAGCTACTGAATAAGCAAAACAAAAAGAAACACCCATCAAGATGGGTTTGTAATGGATAGTTCAAATGTCCAAATGAAGCATGTGGTCTGTCACCGATATAGAGTCAGGGTGCGGTTGCACGTGGGCCAGCTGTCTCACATACCCAAGAGATGAGAAACATCTGTCATTGTGCCGTTAGACACATGGTCACAAACTGGGTTTTTTTCCCCAGTCCTACGCTCTTACACATCGATCAACTCACGCTATCCCTTGTGATTTGCGATACTGTTCCACATGGTGTCAAATATGCGTTTTTCTTAGATTGAGGAACACAAGTGCACTGGGAATTATAATGTATTTATAATGCTGATGGTCTACTATTAGGTTTTTTAACCAATGAAACCAATTTTCGTCCAATTTTCAGCCTAATATACAATTGTGACAGTCTACTGTTTTCTATTGTAATACATTTTAAAATGTAATTTATTTCTGAGATCAAAGCTGAATTTTCAGCATCATTACTCCAGTCTTCAGTGTCACATGATCCTTCAGAAATCATTCTAATATGCTGATTTGATGATCAAGAAACATTTCTGATTATTATTATTATTATTATTATTATTATTATATATGTCGAAAAAGAGTTGTGCTGCTTAATATTTTTTTTATGGGAACCATGGTACTTTTTTCAGGACTTGGTGATTAACAGAAAATCAAAAGAACAGCACTTATTTAATAATGTAATATTTTGTATTATTATGAACTTTTTGATCAGTTTAATGTATCCTAGTTGAATAAAAGTATTAATTTCTTTTTTTCTTGCTTTTTTTTTTTTTTTTTCATTTTACAAAACTTTTAAATGTTTTTCCACTAAAATATGAAGCAGCACAATTGATTTTAACATTGATATTTATAATATAAAATGTTTCTTGAGCATCAAATCATCATATTAGAATGATTTCTGAAGGATCATGTGACACTGAAGACCGGAGTAATGATGCTGAAAATTCAGCTTTGATCACATGATTAGGTTACATTTTAATATATTTAAATAGAAAACACCTCTTAAATTGTAGTAATATTTCACTGTAATACTGTTTTTACTCTATTTATGACCAAATAAATGCAGCTTTGGTCAGCATAAGAAACTTCAAATTTTGTGGTTTACATCACAAAATTAAAATAATCATAATATGATTAGAATAATAATATAATAATTATGAATCATAATTATATTATTATATAAACAGAATCATTATTATTAAATAGTATTATTAAAATATATTTAAATGATAATAATAAACAATTATCAATAATATATGCAGACTTTGCAATATATATATATGCAAAATGTATGCAGCATTTCTCCTTTGGGCTATGGCAAACTGCTTTTGGGCTAAGTTGTTTGCTCACTTGAGAATGAAAGGCTGAAAACATGTTGAGTAATAATGGCAACAACACATTAAATAAATACATTACTTCACCTGTCAGGGAAAAAAGTTATCAATCCGGGTTTAAATTAAGGTGGTGGCTCTTCGTACCAGACAGACAGTTCCTCCAAAGACAACAAGTCTACTGTTATGCAACCTGAATTAATGTTAGCAACATGAATCTGCATTTATGAGAGCTGAACTCACTGCTGTCAGTAAGAAACGGGTATGTCCGCCTCTAGAAATAATGTAGTGTTACAATAAGTTAGTGGTGTTAGTATTTCTTTTGTGAATAAATCAGTATTTTTGAGCGAAACTTTTGAATCAACGAATCATTACAAGGGCTCCAGACTGCTAAAAGGTCACATTTAGGGCTGGAACTAATGATATTTTTTTTCAATCGATTAATCTGTCAACTCTTTTTCAGATTAATTAAATAATCTAGCGATTATTTTCTGAATAGTTGATTAATCCTTTTGGTTAATTTACCAATAAATAATAACCATAACTAATCTATGTATGAACTTTTACCTAATGATCAGAAAAGATCAGATTTACACAGTGTAGAGCTAGTTAGGAAAGGTGTTAATATGACTGCGTTGCGTTCACAGTAACTATTTGGGATTTACAGCAGCAACTGCTTACAAGTGTGAATCCTGAAATGTTTTGTTCATTCAGGAAATTAGCTGCTTGAATATGTTCATTCAGCTGTATGAACAAACAGCTGAAGTCACAACCGCATTCTAACTAACCACAGTGGCATTATCAAACAAGGCGGTGTCCATAAAACCTAGAAATTTTACCACAAATTTCAGCGCATTATTAAATAAATTAGTCCAATTGAGGCATGAGTTCATCCATTAGATATTTTCAATAACCAACAACAGCATTAAATGCTTTGTAACCGGTTGCAAAGAGTATGTTTGAACCATGTGCCTCAAAACCAAGGCAGCTCGTAAAAAACTGAACGCTGTATGAACACAGCCATATTAAGCACAAAATATGGGACTGACAACCATTTTCTAGTGCTGTGTAAAAATTCACTGTAATAGTCTAAATGCTTACGCTGCCATCTCATTGATTTGGAGTAAGTATTTGGACTATTACCTGCTGTCTCGTTGTTTTCAGATGCTCTTGCATACAGGTTGTGTTGCTGTGGTTTGCCATTTCAGCTTTACACAGCATGCAGAGCACCATTTTATTCAGTCTCCATTTAAAAAAAATTCCACAATTTACATCGGGCTCGATATTTTTTTAATAACAGCTTATTTTCAACATACCTGGGAGCCGCCATCACTGAGAAACAGAAACAGCACAACGATTCTATGCATTCCATGCAAACTGACTATTTTACGTAATCGATATGACACATTGTACCAGCCCCAGTCACATTTCACGAAATTTCAGAAAAAGTTGCCTTGGAGTCGATCATTGTTGAATGCAGCTGTTTTTGTTAAAGGGTTAGTTGACCCAAAAATGAAAATTCTGTCATCATTTACTCACCTTCATGTCGCTCCAATCTTCAAAACAATTTTTTTTTTTTTTTTTTTTTTTTATGAAATCTGAGAGATTTTTGTCCCTCCATTGACAGCTACACAACTAACACTTTGAAACTTCAAAAAGTTCATGAAGTGATCGTAAAACTAATTCATATGAATTTAATTGTTCAGTACGAATTTTCTTAAGTGACATGGTCACTTTATATGATGAAGAGATTTAAATTAGGCTTTTATTCACATATAAACTAGAGCCCGACCGATATATCGGCCCGGCCGATATTATCGGCCAATATGAGCTAATTGCATTTAAATCGGCATCGGCGTTTATAATGGCCGATGAAACATGAGAAACAGAGTCTCATGCTTCACTCATGTTATGCGTGTTGCATAGTTTGCCCACCAGAGGGAGCTCTGCAACTCCCTAGTTGACAACAGCGCCAGAAATCCACTACAGAAAAAAGCTATCAGCCGAGCCACGGAGATGTACTCTTTTGACGGTGTCTGTCGTTCGTCATGTGAAATGATTGTAGATTTAGTTAATACACTGTATATAAAAACAGTGTGGTAGTTCTAGCTAACGGTCCTATCATTATCACTTCTAAATATTCTGTAACATCACTTACAGCCGCTAATGCATTACTATATTAGATTAGCCACAAAGCTAATACCATGTTTATCAGTGGAAGAGCGCGAACGTTAATAAGAGGTCAAACTATAACGTTAGCGTTTAACTTAATCTAAATATAGCTCTTTTACTTTAACTTTAGTATTATAATTTATTTACAGTACACACACAGACTGTTAAAACCAGCTTCAACTGGAAGTAAAACTGTTAAATGTTTAAAACCAGACTGTTTTTTGATCATTAAAAAATATATACTTTTGATGTGCAATTGTTTAGTCATTGAGACTGTAATCTAAGGCTTTTTTTAACATAATCCCTTCTGGAAAATGGTTTATACAGCCCACATACATAGAACAGGCAGATATTTTGCTATTGAATGTTGTGTAAGTGTAGTTTATAGGAAATGGGTCTAATATCCAGTTTATTTTCAAAATCAAAATATCGGCTTATAAATCAGCTCTTTTCGAGTTAATATCGGCATCGGCCCCCAAAAATCCATATCGGTCTGGCTCTAATATAAACATTCATCAACACACACATCAGCTGTGGTAAACAGTAGCTCAAGTATGCTTGCTTGATGTGCAAAAACCAATCAGGTTCATGTTTAGGCAGCACGTTTGAGCTTCCGCAAGAACCAGTGAGGTTTGTTCTTGCACATCAAGCAAGTATGGTTGAGCTTGTGCTTATGTTCGTTGATCAATGTTTATGTGAATAAAAGCCTAAATTCAATCTGTTTATCATATAAAAGCAAACAAGTCTCTACTGAAAATTTGGTCTAAACCGCTCAATTCATATGGATTAGTTTTTCGATCTCTTTATGAACTTTTTGAAGCGACAAAGTGGTAGTTGGACTGTCAATGGAGGGTAGGGGTGTGACTAAAATGTGACAAGATTTCTCATCGGGGGGAAAAGTAGTCTCATGATGTTGCCATGACAGAGTGGTTAGGATGTTTAGGAAGGAATATGCCACCGCTACCTTTACATTACTCCTTCACTATGCTTTTGCTTTGTATTTAAATAACGGTCGCCACCGCTCCATATTTACAGAGTTACGCGCGATCGTGAAAGTAAACATGAGCGCGCATTCAAACATGATTTCAATACCCCGCATTTTGAAAGCGGCTCCCTGATGAATGCAAATATCTCTCAATATGAAAGCTATTTTAGGCTGGGCAGGGTAGTTGTAACCATCTCTTAGCTCTGTATTAAAGAGAAATGTGGTCTTATTTGCACTTTGAATATTGAGAGAGTGTGATTATGGTTGCACTTAATAACAGTTTTCTTTTAATCTTATTAAGCACAAACAATAAGGTTTCATTTGTTAACATTAGTTAATGCACTGTGAACTATCATGAACTAACAATGAATGACTATTTTTATTAACTAACATAAAGATTAATGAATACTGTAGCAAAGATATTGCTCATTGTTAGTTGATGTTGGTTAATACATTAATGTTAATAAATGAGCCCTTACTGTAAAGTGTTACCATTTTTATTTATACTGTTTTTATTTCTATGATCAGTTTGTGGAAAGGAGTTCAGTTAGGAGGTCTAAAGTTGTAGAAGCTCATAAATCATGTACAGTAAGGTCTGAAGAGACTGAAATCATACAGAAGAGAAGTCAGTCAGTTGAGATCGTGGCAAAACCTTTTACATTACTTGAGTATTGTTGTCTTTTACTGCATATGATAATTCATACTCAGAAAGTAGAACTGAAATGTCATTCATTACAAGATGATTAGTTAAAACATTTCAAATACACCTGCTGAATATTTATCTAGACATGTATTTCACCGTTGAGAATTTCTTAAAAATAATGTTTAAAAATCTTGTCTCGTCTCGTGAACTCAATCTCGAGTCTCGTCTCGTGAGCTACCTGTTTCGTCACACACCTAATGGAGGGACAGAAAACTCTCAGATTTCATAAAAAATACATGTGTCCTGAATATGAACTAAAGTCATACAGGTTTGGAATGACATGAGGGTGAACAAATGATGACAGAATTTTCATTTTGGGGTGAACTATCCCATTAAATTGACAATACCCCCACCACGCCACCCCGGTGCTACCAAATCAGGTGCTGATGCCACCATCTGCAGAACTTGGTGGCACCGGTGCCACTGCTCTCAAATGTTCCTCTGAAGTCTACTGGCTCGTCCTTCCCTTTTGAAGCTTTCCTGACTGTACCACGAGCCAACAGTATCAGTACTGGGCTCACAGTTCACATGGGTAGGGTATTTGTACTGTTTGTGTGGATGATCGTGTTAATCCACCACCACTAAAGACCTTTCCTGACCCAGGAAATCCCTGGGTGGAAATTTTCTCCGCTTCATTTTTTCTGTTCAGTCCGTCAAGTGAACACACTGGATAGCTGCTTTATAGCAGACACTGAAGTTGCCAATCTAAATGAAAGCGACTTCAAACTTCTTTTAGAAGAACGAAAATGAAACAAAGAACTTCAAGAGTATAATTTCTGGACTTAATAAACAAACACTCTCCCTTCACGGGTCAAAGCAAGTCTAAACAAGGCTTGGAGCAGCACTGAACTAGTACTTATTGATATTAGCAAACACTCTTAGTCCTGCCAGGCAGTTCGAAAAAAAATTACATATGCTTTCTTATCATAATAAAAGATAATAATGATTATAATTTTCGGTCATGAATGAAGGAATCCCTTGAGTGCATTATTCAATGGCTTGCTCAATACAGACAGAAAGACAGTCACTTGTCGCCACCTATTGGCGTACTACAGAAAGAGTCACTGAACAGTGAAAGACCTTTTTGGTGAATGGATTTAAATGAACCTGAATAAAATTTCCCACCACTAGCTACTGCAATCAAACACATGATCATCAAAACACACACAAATAGATTCAAAACATTTACATCCTCAAATGCAATAAAACTTAGTAATACATCAGTGTTTGCATCTATCCCAAATGAGGCATTTCTACAGTGAGAAGGCGAACAAATCCTATAAATAAATCTTACATATGGCTTACACATTAATGCACAAACAATGTCCTTGGTTTTCTATTGTTCTTCGTTAAAAAAAAACAGAATCTGTCACAAAGGTGGGTATGTGTGCTGTGCAGACAGCAGATCTTTGCAGGTTTTGTGTCATGCAGTGAAGCAGAGATGAGCACTACGGCCTTTAACGAGCTAACACACTGTAGCATGCTAGCCTCAAATCCAAATCTGCATATATTGTGTAATTTTTTCCTCTTAAAAAGACAAAACTACTGAATAAAGAAACGGACGTGTAGAATAGATAAAAGCACGGTGGTGCGTATCGCTGCCACTCATCCTACCTGTTTCCACAAAAGCTTTTTATTCCAGAGAGGCTTGACATAACAGCGCTGAACATTAGCCAGCAACAGTGCTGCTGCTGTAAACACAAACCAAACCCCGCTCAAACTGCGCATGCGCTACCGCACTCTTCGGCAATGTTCGGAACAGAGTCGAATATCAGCGTATGCACGGAATTCAGAGTAGTATGCTACATTGTTGTCAAAAGAAATTATTATGTTGCATGTTTACCTGACAGAGTGCGTTTATCATTTAGAAAATAAATATAATTTCACACTTTGTTATCGAAAATCGAAACATTTGGCAGTCAAATTAAGCAATGAGTAAAAAAAAAAGATTTGTGTTTGTGTGCTATGTTGCATACTTCACATTATAGTAGCTCATCTGGTTGTGTGCATAGGCTACAGAAAAATTTCATACTATATACTGCAGAAACAAAAGAGTAGCCTAGAATGTTAAAATGGTATTCTAAACATAGCCAATGTCACAAACAGTTGTACAAGTATATTGCTAAAGTAGCCTACATTTTAGAATATGTACTTTGTCATAAATGTAATCTATGCATTAAGAAAATCTGTATCTCCTGTATAGAATATATGAATAACGCAGATATAGGAAGAGTAATGCTGTATTTCCTACTGTAAATTGATATTATTCAATTTATTATAACAATATTCATTTGATATTGAACATGTAAAAACTTACTTTCATAATCAACCATATTTAAAGGGTTAGTTCACCCAAAAATGAAAATTGTGTCATTTATTACTTACCCTCATGCCGTTCCACACCTGTAAGACCTTCGTTCATCTTCGGAACACAAATTAAGATATTTTAGTTGAAATCCGATGGCTCAGTGAGGTCTTCATAGGGAGCAATGAAATTTCTTCTCTCAAGATCCATTAATGTACTAAAAACATATTTAAATCAGTTCATGTGATTACAGTGGTTCAATATTATATTGTAAAACAACGAGAATATTTTTGGTGCACCAAAAAAACAAAATAACTACTTGTATAGTGATGGACGATTTCAAAACACTGGTTCATGAAGCATCGGAGCATAAAATTAATCAGTGTATCGAATCAGCTGTTCGGAGCGCCAAAGTCCCGTGATTTCAGCCGTTGGTAGTTTGACACGCGATCTGAATCATGATTCGATACACAGATTCACTGTGCTCCGATGCTTCCTGAAGCAGTGTTTTGAAATCGTCCATCACTAAATAAGTCGTTATTTTGTTTTTTTGGCACACCAAAAATGTTCTCGTCGCTTTATAATATTAATATTCAACCACTGTACTCGATAAAATGAACCGATTTAAATATGTTTTTATTACCTTTATGGATCTTGAAGGAGGAAGTGTCATTGCTCCCTATGGAGGTCTCACGGAGCCATCGGATTTCAACTAAAATAGCTTCATTTGTGTTTAGAAGATGAACGAAGGTCTTACGGGTGTGGAACGGCATGAAGGTAAGTAATAAATGACAGAATTTTCATTTTTGGGTGAACTAACCCTTTAACTGAAATTTTTTTTTTTTTATTACTACAAACTATAAGGAATCTATTTTAAAGTTCTGAGCATTGCGACACCTTCTCATTTTCACACCACACATAATAACAACACATTTTTGTGAGCTGGACTTTAATCTTTAAATAAACTAATGGCTATCTCAGACTTCAGTAGCCCACGGTCACATGTCATACCACAGCACACCAGCAGATGGCATGCTTATTCATAAAACTGCATCTTCCCAATAAGAAAGAGTCTGAACACTCAAGTGATGATGTAACTGTGTTTATTATCTTGGCATGCAACTACATGTCATGACCTTTAGATTCATCTCACCAGCTTGCCCTACATATCAGAGCAAAGCTTAGCCAAGATACAAAAGCATTAACAAACAAAAAACCAAAACAGTAAGAATTGACTGTGCGTTGGCTACATTTCTATATATTCTTTCTTGCATTGCCACAAGCAAAAGGGAAATCCTTGCCCGGTGGTATTTAAAAAGAAACAAATGCAATATAAATAATCTCTACTATTATTTCATCAAAAGATATTCCTGACTTTTAGAATCTTTCTCTCTGTGACCATAAATAGCCTC
Source organism: Chanodichthys erythropterus (assembly GCF_024489055.1). NCBI lineage: Eukaryota > Metazoa > Chordata > Actinopteri > Cypriniformes > Xenocyprididae > Chanodichthys > Chanodichthys erythropterus. The sequence continues at coordinate 54,029,932 of NC_090230.1, read as the reverse complement.
ATATATCTGATTATATATCATAAAAATGTGCAGTATGTCCATCTAATGATGGCTCTGGTTGTATAAAATGACGGATGCCCATCTTCTATTCATTTACAATTGAATCGAATAATAGATTTGCAAAGAAAATGTCTAATACAGACGTAAAAATATCCAACACATCAGTTCGTTTTTGCAGTTGCACACAGGACAAAAACAAGCATCATTACAACCAAACACGTCCTGCCCCATTATTACAGCTAAGCAAATTTTTAAAATTTAAATGCAAACAAAACTGACATTTCCAAGGGAAAAAAACTACATGGATATAAAACAATAACAATCATAATCCTGATATTAATCCATAATGAAGAGCGGACAGTAAGCGCTATAGGAAGTGAGTAAAATGTAAGATACAGTGCAGGACACTCACAGCGCTGGGGTGTTGTGTGACACAACTACACAATCATACTTCCTTTGCCAAAGAACCTCTTTGCCAAAGGCAGCATGCATGATACAGGGCTGAGCTGGCAGATAAACGAGTCAAACATGTACTAATAAGGCTTTGCTGCGTCGCAACGGGTGATAAAAAGGAAAAAGTTATATTTTTGACAGCTAGTGAGAAAATTAAAACGGAAACTCGTATCTTTACCAACCCAGCGCCATTTTTTGAAACACTCATATCAGATGAGGCCAAACATAAAAAATGAACAAAAAAAAAGGCAAAATTCTCAACATGTGCACTAAATCAACAAGATGTTGCACTTGCACACACTAGGAGGACAAATTTCTCTGTATTTCAGCATTTTGCAAAAAATATCTTCGCTTGAAGGTACAGCTGTAACATCCCCTGTCGAAAAACACTTCGACTGCAGGAGGCAAAATGAGATTTAATGACCAGGAAGATTTCACTCCTCATTACTCATTTCAATGGAAAAACACTAATATACCACATAAGTAAAACCGTGATTAACAGTCTTAAGTGATAATGCATTCATATTCATATTTTGTTCAGGCTTAACAAAGACATGTGCGCATTCATACACAAATACAAACATTTACACACACTTAACTGGTCCAGGAAAGACATTTAAAAAGGAGAAGTCAGTGACCGGAGAAAAACATTCAACAAAAACAATCCCGTCATAAATTAGATACTGAATCAAATAAATGCTGTTTTAAATAGGAGAGATTTTTCTATGTGCTGTTACACAGAGTTTTTTACTTCTTTTTTAGAAGCACAAAACTAGCCTGCATTAAAACACCAGCATTCTTGAAGTTATCATTATTATTTTTCATGTTTATCAGGAAATAATCCTGAAAAACATGTGATGGTGTATAGATAATGTAGGGTTGAATGTACTTTCAAAATGCTGACCAAACAATTAAAAACGGATACAAAATATTCCAACAACAACTTCATGGAAGTTAGCAATGTTTCGTAATAAAATAAAGGAAAACAGGAATTTTGGGGGGAAAAAACCTTAAACTCAGTCTAATCATCGGTATTCTTTAAACTGAAACTACAGAAGCAATGAAACAGAAACAGAGGCAATAAAAATGAGGTGACCTTTGGACCACTGTAAACAACAAACCGGAACTGTCATTGTAATCGGCGTTTCATACAAACTAAACACAATCCCAAAATCCTCTAAAGAGACTGAACTCTAAAATTCTATTGTGCTGTTTGTTGCTTGTAGCTATTATTGGAACAGTTCACCCAAAAATGATCAAAATTCAGCATTCTCCAGGTCCAAGAACATATTTTCAGCATTTGGATTCAGTCTTGACTTGGATTCAACCCACTTCTGGTGTCTGTCTTGACTCTAACATGACCCTGTTCTGTTCTTGGTCTTTACTCAGAACTCAACTGGTCTGTCTTGACTTAGACTCAGCCTTCTTCTTGTCTCTCTCTTGACTCTAACTCAAGCCTGTTGTGATCTCGGTCTTGACTTGGACTCATTCCTTTTGTGGTATCTGTCTTGACTCAGACTCAAGCCTCTTCTGGCTGGTCTCTGTCTTGACACAGACTTGTCCCTCTTCTGGTCTGTCTTGACTCGGACTTGACCCTTTTCTGGTTTTGGTCTTGACTCAGGCTCAAGACTCTTCTAGTCTCTGTCTTGACTCTGACTTGTCCCTCTTCTGGACTTGGTCTTGACTCTGACCCTCTTCTGGTCTTGATTTGGACTTGACCCTCTTCTGGTCTCGATCTTGACTCAGACTCAACCCTCTTCTGGTCTTGGTCTTGTCTCAGGCTTGACCCTTTTGTGGTTTCTATCTTGACGCAAACTCGACCCTCTTCTGGTCTTTGTTTTGACTCAAGATTGACCCTTTTGTGTTCTAGGCCTTGACTCAGACTCAAATCTCTTCTGGACTCTGTCTTGAATCAAACTCTATCCTGATCTGGTCTCTGTCTTGATCTGGACTCGGCCCTCTTCTAGTCTCGATATATGACTAAAACTCCAGCCTCTTCTAGTCTTTGTCTTGATACGGACTCAACCTACTCAGGTCTTGGCCTGGACTCTGACTCAAATGAGCTGGTCTCACTCTGCAAAGTTTTTTTTTTCCTGTCATAGTTCTCAAATCTTGAGATTTTGTGACCAATCGACATTGTCAAAGCTGGTGAGACACATCTTGATGTACTGTATTTGAATGCAGAATAACACCTGAAATCATTTTTTGGGTGAACTGTTTCTTTTTAGTAATTGTACAAAATATTTATTGATTGCCTATGAAATGTCTCTTAGAGATATCAGACCTATACCACAATCCATACATACATTTAAACAATGAATGGTAGTTTCAAACAATGATGCCCAACAAATAATTCATGCACATAATATTTCAGTGGCTAACACCGCAATAATATTAATAACAATGCAAGTACTATAGATTCCAAGCACCTTGGTTATTCTTGATATATATTGGAAGAGTCCACTATATAGTTTTCATACAGTAGATTATGGTTTCCTCAGTGAGCTAAAAGCTAGTGAGAACCATCACTTCTGTACAGAGTAACGGGACATGGGTAATTGGTTTCCTGGCTTGGAGAGGGTTCTGATTGGCTGACATCAAGAGTTACCTGAGGTGGAGTTGTGACTCAAAGTGAACATTCATCCACAAGCAGTGATTAAGAAAAACAAACGGACTCTGAACAGATGATGGGTGATTACAATTACAGGGCATAGCTAGCTCTTATGAAGAGAACACATGAATACAGAAGGCTTTCGGCTGCGTCTTGCTGCCTCGATTGACTCCTATAAGGGCAACTCTACCTTCTACCTAAGGAGGATGGTGGATTCTTGGCATGACCCCATGGAATTAGAACATGAGGAGGGCTGGTGTGTCCACCCTGCTTCATTTCCCATTTAGCAGCATCTCAGGTCCTGGACTGGGTCGTGGAGGGTCTCCGGGCCTGGGCGAGCATGTCCTCATCTGCATCTTCCCCATATTGAGGCCTCCAGGAGAGAGGGTTTTTCTGTAATGTCATAAGTCACCATAAGAGAAATAATAAACGATAGCTCTTATTAATATAAATAAACTTATCAACTATTAAAAGGGAAGAGAAAATGCTTCCCATAATTATTTTTTGTGGATGTCAAAGGTTGTGTGTCAAATTAAATTGGTACACTTTCATTTGTCATATGGTAATATGGCTAATAATAATACAATAATACTGTTTGTTCCATATTTTGTTTTTTGCATTTAGACAATAATACAATAATAATAATAGACAATAATAGTTTTCCTTGTCTGCCTCAGTCATGTTAAAGGTGCCATCGAATTAAAAATTTAATTTATCTTGGCCTAGTTGAATAACAAGAGTTCAGTACATGGAAATGACATACAGTGAGACTCAAACTCCATTGTTTCCTCCTTCTTATATAAATCTCATTTGTTTGAAAGACCTCCAAAGAACAGGCGAATCTCAACATAACACAGACTGTGACGCAACAGTCGGGATCATTAATATGTACGCCTCCAGTATTTGCATATACCAGCCCATGTTCAAGGCATTACACAAGGGCAGCCAGTATTAACGTCTGGATCTGTGCACAGCTGAATCATCAGACTAGGTAAGCAAGCAAGAACAATAGCGAAAAATGGCAGATGGAGCAATAATAACTGACATGATCCATGATAACATGATATTTTTAGTGATATTTGTAAGATTTTGTTTCATTAGCATGTTTTGCTAATGTAATGTTAAATGTGGTTAAAGTTACCATCGTTTCTTACTGTATTCACGGAGACAAGAGCCGTCACTATTTTCATTTTTAAACACCTGCAGTCTGTATAATTCATAAACACAACTTCATTCTTTATAAATCTCTCCAACAGTGTGTAATGTTAGCTTTAGCCACAAAGCACAGCCTCAAACTCATTCAGAATCAAATGTAAACATCCAAATAAACACTGTACTTACGCGATTAGACATGCTGCATGACGAACACTTTGTAAAGATCCATTTTGAGGGTTATACTAGCTGTGTGAACTTTGTTTATGCAATGATAGAGTCGAGAGCTCGGGAGGGGGCGGAGAGCGTGAGCAATTAAAGGGGCCGCAGCCTGAATCGGCGCATTTCTAATTATGCCCCAAAATAGGCAGTTGAAAAAATTAATAAAAAAAAATCTATGGGGTATTTTGAGCTGAAACTTCACAGACACATTCAGGGGACACCTTAGGCTTATATTACATCTTGTAAAAAAACTTTCAATGGCACCTTTAAATATTTTGCATATTTGGTCTATGCTGTAATAATAATACATTCATGTTTTATAATAATAATAATTCATGTTTTTTCTGTCAGGTTCATGTTTTACTGATCATTAATTCGTGCACAGTTGGATCAAACTTGTTTCAAGACATGTTCATGTGTGGTGTCCAATTTGATTTGAATATGTTTGGAATGTTTCTCAGCCAGTTGCATCAAAAACAAATTCTGAAATAACAATAAAAACTAACATAACTGGAAAAAAGTGAAGATACAATACTTTTTCATGACCACAAAACTAATCCAAACTATAAATACCCTACTTTTTGAATGAGTGAAAATTAGTGAAAGAGTCAGCAATTCTGGACACCGTATGTCATTCATGTACAGCACTGCAACTACATATCATATACATTTGAGACAAAATTTCCAGTTTACCATGCTCTCTTTCCACACTGACAGCGCTTAGAGTTGTTGTATGAGAAAGAATCCTGACATTGTGCTGATGCTTGCATCATTACATAAACCACTACAATCAAACTTATCCGATTTCATCACATGCAAAATGACAAGCAAACAGTCAGCCCTAAAAATAGGGATTTGAAAACCGAATCAGATTTGTGTGCAGTGTCAACAAAGCTCTGCTTTACCTGAATGCCATCTTCTTCATAAGGTGAGTGTCCATTCTGTCAGGCAGGTTGTTTTCCAACTGAGAACTGGATGCTGGATCACCAAAGACTGTAGAGAGGTGGCTGTTCTGGGAGCGGCTTTGCGTTTCAATTGAGTCCTTTAGATTATACAAGCAATTAAACACTAAACAACACAAAACAACCCAATGCAATCTAGGCTTTCAAGACCGAGAATGTTACCTCAGAGTTGCAGTCCTGTGTCTCTGAGTCCTCCATGTCCAGCGCGGACAGCTCCAGCTCGATGTCTCTGTCAGGCTCACTCTCCGTTCCATCCTTCCCCAGCAGATCTGTGCCCTGCTTTGACCCGGCGCTGAAGGAATTACATCTTACATGCAGCCCGGACACGGCCAGCTGATCGCTGAGACACAAAGACACACACACTGAGCTCTGAAGCATGCCTAAATTTAAGAACACAAATGAGTCAGCTCTGTTGTTTGGTGTTCTCAGACTAGAAACTCAATTTTGAGATCAGGTGAGAGGTGTTCTCCCACTCAGAATCTGCCCTATGAGTAATCATCATTGACACCAAAAAACAATGTTAAATTATTGGAGGGCATATCAGAGGAAAAACTGGATTTTTAAAAAAAAGAAAGATACATTCTTTTTATATAAGATATAAAAAGAAAGTGATAAAAAGTTACATTTATCATGTCTTAAAAGATTAAGACTTGAAAGATGTGTATTTCAAGTAAATGACAGTATATTCATCAAAGAATCTTGAAAAAATATCATGCTTTTCTCAAAAATATTAAGCAGCACAATGAATTTAAATCTATTATACATAACCCAGACTTGTGCATTTTATGGAGACTCTATGAAATGTAAGCCCTCACTGCTGTGTATAAGAGCTTTGCACACACAAACGAGAGGAGCTATGTTCCGGCTGCTGCTCTATTTATAGAATGGCACAGAGGACAGCGAGACAACTATGGCGGGATGGGGCGGGGGTAAAGACAGGGAAACACTGTGAAGACTACTTGTACAAAGTTCCTGACAATCTAGTATAAAGAATGTACAAATGACACTAATAATATTTTAAAATGCATCATATTGCTATGTGGTTGCTATGGTTGTTGTTTACTAGACCAAGTCAAAAGAACCCACCCCCAAGTCTCATACTGTATATGATATGGCTCGGATCTCTATATATGGCTCAGGTGCCTCCTTCAATTCAAGTCTATAGGATTTTTAGTTTCATGTCTCATTTTAAACTGGTACCTCTCTAGAAAGCTGGAGTGACTAGAGGAATCAGAACCACGTGGACCCCATCTGAGGTCACTGTGACCAATATGACAGCCATAGTCTGTAAAGAGAAGAGAACATGAATCACTCTCAAAGCCAAAGAAATTCAGAGTCCAAAGCATAGCAAGCAAAAAAAATTCTAACCTCTAAAGTTGATTGATGTGGTGCCGGCGCACCCCTGCGATGCAGTGGCCTGGACCGGGTCAGTGGTGTGAAAGCCAGTGCGGGAAGCCCGGGAGATGGCTCCCCACTTAGAGATGATGGGCCCCTCTCCAAAAGGAATGATGGGATCCTCGTCTTTCAGTCGCCGGTAGGGTTCAAACATGTGCAGCCACCGTTTGCCACCACTCTCCCCGTCCTGAGGACAGATAATAAGATATCCATTAGGAACCATATCACAATCACATTTTTGAAGCACTGCTTTGTGTAGTGTAACTGGTCATTATATAGAAGTAATTTCTGAAACTCACAATTTATTTACAATTATTACAAGAAAAATGTGAAATATATTATTTAATTTTAATTTAGGGTATTCATAGTCCTGATAATTGACCACTTTAAATGTTTTGTGAGAATCTGCATTACAGTCCCATTCATATTACAATGAAGTGACTCCACTTCTACATGCTATGCATTCATTTTAATTGGTTGAAAATCAGTCTGATTGTGAAGTGAAAACTTGCACCTGTAGATCAAACAGCTGTATTCACAGGGAAGGCATGACAAAATGTAAACCATGAATGTAACACTGTATGTCACTTTGTATGAAAGTGTCTGCCAAATGTGTACATTTACCTGCTGAACATTTATTTCTAAATCAGTTTAATCAGAATAGAATCAACAAAATTGTGTTGCAGAGTAAACAAAGAGTGATTCAGTGTGATCTGCAGTGACTCCATTTATATCTGCTACACATTAATTTTTAATTCAGTGTGAATTTGATGTTAAGTGACTCCACTTGTGCCTTTTTCACATTCATTTTTAATTTAGTTTGAGGAAATTTATATGTATTATGTGGTAGGCATATTTTAAGTGTAAATCAGTGCAAATCTGAAGTGACTCCATTTACACCTGTTACGCATTTATAGTATTTTAATTCAGTTTGAGGGAATTAACATAATTGTCTTACTGAGCAAGTGAATTTAAGATTGAATCAGTATAAATGTATTCTGAAATGACTCCACTTACACCAGCTACTCATTTATAGTATTTTAATTCAGTTTAAGGGAATTAACAGGAATGTGTTACTGGGTAAGAAAATTTGAGAGTAAATCAGTGTGAATGTTATTTGAAGGGAATCTATTTGTATCTGCTAAGCAATCATTTTTAATTCAGATTGGGTTAATCAAGTCGTAGAGTAAGTAAAATTAGAAATAAAGCAGTGTAAATAATATTATCTAAAGTGACTCCTCTTGTACCTGACATAGTACATGTTCATTTTTAATTTAGTTTTGGGAGAAATAATGCGTTATATGGTAAGAAATTTAAAAGTAAATCAGTGTTAATCTAAAGTGATTCCACTTACAGTATGCTACCCATTTATGTTGATTCAGTTTAATAGAAACAATAGGAAAGTGTTACTGAGTAAGCCAATTTAAGAATGAATCACCGTGGATGCAATCTGAAGTGTCTCCAGTTGTACTGTATACACGTCCTTTTTTAATTCAGTTTGAGAGAATTATTAGTAACGTGTTACATGGTAAGCAAATGTAAAAGTAAATAAGTGTGAATCTAAAGTGACTCCACTTATGCTGCACATTTACGTTGATTAAGTTTGATGGAAACAATAGGAAAGTTTTACTGGGTAAGCTGATTTAAGAATGAATCAGTGTGGATGCGATCTGAAGTGACTCCAGTTGTACTCTCTATACATTTTTAATTCACTTTGAGGGAATCAAAGAGAATTTGTTAAAGAATGAGCACATTTAAAAGTATATTAGTGTAAATGTGATCTGAAGTGACTCCACTCATACATGTTTCATATTCATTTTGATGCACTTTAAAGCAAACAACAGAAATGTGTTATTGAGTAAGCAAATGTAAAAGTAAATGTGTTCTAAAGTGACCACTTACTATCTGTTTGGAACAGGAGTGGGTTGACAAATGGTGGGGCTCTGACTCAAATGGGCTGATGGTGCTGCACGACCAGGGCGAGTAGTGGGCAAGACTGTCTTCTCCACCATGACACTTACAAGTCATACGCCCACCACCTACACCCTCAGGATGCTAAAGGAGGAGAAAGAGAGAGATGACAACATTCTATCACACACCCACCAGTGTGCAACAGGCTGCCAGATTCAAAAAATGGGGGTGGAAAGAAACAATGCAAAGTGACTCAGCCTCCATGGTGCCAAATCTTTCTCTGAGAGTTCATGCATTTCAAAGCGCTTGTGCGCACACACAATTTTCAGGACATAACCGCTTCTTGCTTTGGATTTATCAGTTGCTGAGCAACAGACCCACTTAAAATAGCTTAACATACCTCAGAAGGGTGACTGCAGCTTTAGTGCCAAAGTTATTATTCAAAGAAACAACAAATCTGATTTAACACCACTTTAGCACGGTTCAGACATGTGGTGTAGTTTTTTTTCAGGATACACACCTCTCAAAACACCATATCACTAGGCCTTACCTCTGAACACACATCCACAGTGAAGACTGGAGAGGACTGGGAGGGCCTGTTCATGTTGCCGTGGTGATGTGCCCACTGTTCCTGTTTGTGGCGATAGAGTTCCTCATAGCCAAGAGGAACACGGGAGTATGCGTCCTATACAAAACATACAGAAAATTAGCTTTTAACTTCTCTATTCCCATGATGAAACAGCATAATCACCTGTTTTGCATTGAAAAGTGAACTGTGTAATTTCTGTTTTTTTAAAAACAAGTATCAAACACTCCACTGTCTTCCTTTGCTTGGATAAACAGGTAGATACACTCCAAAATATTTCTTTTGAGTTAATGTTGTGCGGCCAAAAAATGGCCAGTATTAAAATTGTATACACTGTCTAAATAAATATATAAATGTAAATGTTACACATGAATTTAGGCAACACAACATTAGAATGAACAGTATTTCAAGATTGCTAAAGATTACATTTAATAGTCTTTATTGTATTATTATTCATAAATTATTATATTTTCAAAGATTAAATTTAAGTGATCGTTGGATGACGGCAAAGGTAATATAAATGAAAAATAGGGGAAGTGAGCAGGAACAATTAAATATTAATTAAATATTAAATATTAAACATTAAAATATAAAATTAAATGCTATTGTTAACTATACTATATAATAAATTTTATATATAATATTTTGAATCAGCTTTTCAATTTTCCTTTTTAATTTTAATTTAATTTTTAGTAATTTTGCTGTGTGCTTTGGTCATTTCTATTAGTTTTAGATTTTTTTTAATACTAGTGGTTAGGATTAATTCATTTTTATTTCAGTTTTAGTTTTTATTTATTTTAATTTTCCAGGACAATCCAAATTATAATTCAGGAGTGACTGACAAAATGTCTTGTCACACTAACACACTAAGCTGCTGACAGTTGCCATTGCTTACAATGCAAATTAACATGGAAGAAAATTTCCACCTGATACTCTTTTTACAAACATAAATGGGCCTACAAGCAGTGTTGGGGAAAGTTATTTTTCTAAGGAATTACAATATTGAGTTATTTTCCATTTTGTTACATTGTGTTACTTAGTTACGTTTTATGGAAAACAAAGTGTTGCGTTACTTTTGCAATACTTTTTCTCACCTGGGCTGGGCTTGGCTGTTCGTTTTTAATAACAAAAAAAAGTTCTGTTTTTGTTAAATGTAAAGGCCCTTTTACACCAAAAGTGAAATGATGCATGATGTGAAATGATGATACTTATTTGAACTTTGAACTAGTTACTTTATACTATATATTTTCATGTAAATTTAAAAGTAATATAATCTAATTTTATGTAACTCACATTACTTGTAATGCGTTACCCCAACACTGCCCCCCAAGATATGAGATAATGAAACCTGCCCTATGCATTGCCGCTCTCTGCTCCGCTGTGCTGCAGTAGGGGCTGTCCAGTGAGTTGTAGCGCTCCCGGAGCGGCGGCTGGTAGACGGAGGAATGAAAAACCTCAGGAGGGAGAGAGTTACTCCTCCCGCCCTCCCTAGGGTACAGCGGTGGCCTCCAAACACGCCTGCTGTCATAGACGGGGGTATACATGCCATGTGCGTGAGCCTGGGAAATAGAGGTGTAGGTAGAGGGTGGCCCATAAGGGCCGGGGCCTAATCTGTCTGAAGGAGGAATAGAGGAGTGCTGATCTGGGTACAGAGGGCCCATTGAAGGGGGTAACATGGACTCAGTCACGTTGCTGGAACGATGGAAGCGAGCACTGCATGGCCTGTGAGGAGGAACTGTGGAAGAAAAACAGAAGTGAGTGAAAGTAATGGAGGATATAATGCCACAAGAGAGAGATACAGGGTTTGTTGCTTACTGGCAGGTTGGTGGTAGGGTGACAGGTCATATGTTCTCTGGTCCTGAGAGTGGTATATCTCAGGATGAGCTCTCGTGAGGACGGGTCCGTGTTTGAGGAGACCTTCCTCTATAGACATTACCGAAGCTATCGCAGAAGACTGGCTGTGACTAATGGGATTTCTGGAAAAAGAAAATAGCTTCCATAAGAAACAAAGATGGACAAAGAAATACATTTTAAAGAATCTAAATGTAGAGAGAAATGTCAGATTCATAAAAGCTCTCAATTAATTATATTTTTTAAGTAATTAAAAAAAAATTATTTTTAAATATTTTTAAAATATTTTTAATGTTTGTCATCACATTCAGTTTCTTTTTAAAAAAGGAAACTAAATAACATTTAATTATTATTATTATTATATTCAATTATAAATTTAAACAAAGCCATCAATAAATATATTACTAGATTAATAATATTATAGTACTGTGAAATAAAAAATAAATATTTATTATAATAATTTTACAGACCATTTTAATTTTTCTTAATTGCTTTCAAACGTTAAAACATAGAGCTTTTATTTTGCCGGAAAACTGCAGGAAGACCTCTAAACTTCTGTTTTGTAGACAGATTTATGAACAATTGCAGATTACAAATGATCTACACAAATTACACAAATGCCTTATTTTGGTATCAAAAGTGTAATTTTCGCTAAAAAGTTTGTATCCCTGACCATTGCAAGTTCAACCACATTGATGTAATTGAAGTCATAGCACACCTCTCTACAACAACCCACATGATTTGAGGCATCATTCAAGGCTGTAGCACAAATGCTGCCAAGTTAAGCACCAAAGTTTTTCCCAATCTATAATGCTAGGTATGAGCTTTAGTAACAGTGATGCTTGCATTAGTGCTAAAAAAGCGCACTTACTGTTCTAGGCTTGTAGTATGCAGTCCGTTAGCACCATTGGGAAGAGTTTTGTCCTCCTGGTGGTCTCCTCCTCTTGGGATGAGCTGAGTGGGAGACGCATCCTCTTTCTCATGGTTCTTCAGCCCTCCGGTGCCCACCTCTGACCCTGGGACTGCTCCTTTGGTGCCAGCTTTTGGCATAACTGCGGGTACTGACAGGAAGGGCCTCACCACCCCACTAGCTTTCCTATTCCTCATTCTGTGCCTAAAAGAAACAGAAAGATGTAGAGAGAATGTGAGGGAGGAGGGGAGAGAGGGAAGGCAGATCCAGGCACGGTCATGCCAGAATTCTGCAAAGTGTGCTGTTGTGTTGATGGGATTGTGTGGGTGATCTTGAATAAGAATAAGGAACAGGCGGGGAGGTTCATGTGTGCCAATTTTTTTTTTCTTTTTCTGCATTACAGCACAAGACTGTAGCTATGTGTGTGTGGTCCTGGTAAACCCTACGTTATGGGGACAAAATGTCCCCACAAAGATGATAATATCTGAAATCATTTTCTTCCCCATTTTCTTCCCCATCATTTTCTTCCCCATGAAAACAGCTTATAAAGCATACAGAATGATGTTTTTTGAAAATGTTAGAATGCAGAAAGTTTTCTTGTGAGGGGTATGTTTAGGGTTTGGGGAAAGAATATACAGTTTGTGCATAAAAATAATAATGTCTATGGAAAGTCCCCAAAAAACATGAAAATGTGTGCATGTGTTCTTACTTCTCAAGCTCCTCCTGCGTGTGGGCAAAAGTGCAACTGGCCCCTCTCGGACAACCGCCCTGCTGCCGCAAGTCCCTGCACATACTCGTCTTGTACTTGCTGTTCGGTTGAGCCTGAACAAGGGAACAGTATACTATTTCAGACAACTGTTTCAGGATCGGGGGGAAAATATCATTATAGATTGCTCTTTCATAGCTCAGGAAACTTAATAGATATGATTTATTTGAATATCAAAATTGTGCCAGAAGTTTCAAACTTTCAAAATGCCTTGGTTAATAAAAATACATACAAATTGATCAATAGTTGATGTACAGTATGAGTTATTAGAGAGCTATTAAATTAATGTGGATAACACAGCTGTGATCATTTGTGACCTGCTCCATCATTTGGAGTCATTTGACCCAGAAATACATTTGTTTCTACATACATTCATACACAAACGCACATTTCTAAATACATTCAATGCATAAAATACTTATATGTTTTGATATAGTTATGTTTGTACTTTGTACAAAAAGAGAGTAAAATTTAAATGTAAAAAACCTGATATAATTAGAAAATGTATTTAAATAAACTTGAAATAATTATACTTCAATTATATGAAAAATACATACATATTATATACTTATACATGTGGACCAGCTGGTGGGTGATACTAGTCAAAGGATGCCAGGAAGGGAAAAACAAATGTTGCGATAATTAATTAAATCTTTAACGTGTTAAACAGAATATATTAATCGCAGAAATTAACACATTATTTTTGAAACCTAATTTAAAGTTTTAGAAACATGCTCTTGTGCTGAAGTTCAGATAATTTTTTGTAAACATTGGATAACTTTCATCACATTTCGATTACATGAGAGATGATTGCATTTTGTTAAGCTTCACATTATCTTTTAAAGGTGCTCTAAGTGATGTCACGCGTTTTTAGGCCAAAACATTTTTGTCACATACAGCAAACATCTCCTCACTATCCGCTAGTTGCCTGTCCCCTGAACACACTGTAAAAAAATGCGGTCTCTGTAGTCGCCACAAGCTCCGAAAACGGCAATAAAAACAAACTGGTGCAGCCTGGACCATGAATAATAATAAACATGCTCCAGCCAATAACCGACAAGAATGATTTTAAATGCACGTTCATGACTGTTTCAGGAAGCACGGAGGGGAGGGGGGGAGGAGGAGGAGGGAGGGTCTAGCTAGCCTCTGCTTTGTTTGACAACACTTCAAACGTCAACAGGAAGTTACTCCACCCAGGATCACTTAGAACACCTTTAACAAAACCTCTGATGTTCATTCTTGCTTTTTTGTTCTTACTTAAAGTAAAGATCAGAAGACAATAATGGTATGACAGGTATATCTATCATCTACTACATTAAATAGTATTGCAACAAAATGTAATGTTTAAATTGTCTGATTAAATTGACATAATTTCAAATCTTTTCTATTTCAAGAAGCTGTACTTAAAGGCACAATATGTAAGATTTTTGGATTAAAATCCAAAAACCACTAGAACAATGTTATATATTTTGTTGACTTGTGTACTTACATTATCCCAAATGTTTCCAACAATGTTTAAATCAGCAATTTTAATCAGTGTAATGTCCAGTGTCAATGCGATGCTTGTAAATGACGTCATATCCGCATTACTCTCGATTTACCGTCGGATTGCTCTCCATCAGCTGTGGAGGTGAAGATGACAACTCCCATGGTTCCACACTCATTCATGGCATCATTAAGCTACGCCTTTGTTATTGTTTTGAATACTGTGCCTTTAAAGTGATGCTGAATGAATGTATTTAGGAGAATCCTGAAACAGTGTAATGAGAGATCAGGCTGTACCTGAGGGCTTTCATTGCTCTTCTTGCTGAAGTTTTGGATGAATTCCACCAGCCCGTGGACAACAACCTTCACGGCCAATAACACGCTCTCCAGCTCTGCCCAGGATGGAGCAGCCGCATCTACACAAACACACACACACGCACAGGTTATTGCTATGTAATCTGATTGTGTTTGCATTCCTGTGGAAGTGAAAGTGCGTGTCCTCACCAGGGTTGTGGTCGATGCTGGCCAGCAGCTCGAGAGGAGCTCTGAGGCTGTTGAGGTTGGCTGGGTCTCCTGTTCTCTGCAGGATTATGGTGAGCTCCTGCACGCTCTTTGCAAAGGATTCTGGGGATTGAAGCTGTGGCGATAGGGTGGAAAAGGACAAATTCATTCAAATTTGCACCAGAGAGACGATAGTGCCAAAAAAAGTCTAGAAATATTTGCTTTATTGTAAATTAGATATCTATTTTGCTGTATTACATTATATATTTATATATTTTAATCATTATTATTATTTAATACAGTCAAAAGTTTGGAATATTTAAGATTCTTTAATGTTTTTGAAAGAAGGCTGCATTTCTCTGATTAAAAATACAGTAATACTGTGAAATATTATTACGACTGAAAATGAGTTTTGAGGAAGATTGGAAAAAAAAGATAGAAATTAATACTTTTTTCAGCAAGGATGCGTTAAACTGATCAAAAGTGACATTAAAGACATTTATACTGTTACAAAAGATTTATATTTCAAATAAATGCTGTTCATTGTACTTTATGTTAATCAAAGAATCCTGACCAAATGTATCAGTTTCTATAAAAATATGAAGCAGCACAACTGTTTTCAATATTGATAATAATCAGAAATGTTTCATGAGCATCAAATCAGCATATTAGAATGATTTCTGAAGGATCATGTGACACTGAAGACTGGAGTAATGTCTATTACTAAAGTAAATATGTGACCCGCTCTGGCGAAATGAGTCGGAAGTCGCAACGTTCTATTTTAAGATATGGGCCGATAATGTGAAAAAAATCGATTTTTTTTTTAAGCTAATTTCAAAGAACAGACTTTCAAAAATAATCTCCCAAAGGTTCGTAGTCCAGATAATTGAGTAAAGGTATTTAAATGGCTATTAAATTTGACATGGTTTTACTAAATTCGCTGGAAATGAACTTCTCAACTCCTCTCATCACCTATGAGCATTTCCTGGTATCCCCTGAAACGTCACTATCTCTGCTCTCCAAATACAGTTACACGTTGTATAGAACCAAACAAAAAGCTTAGAAATGTAAACACACTGGCATAAACGCTGATTTTTATCAATGGGAAGCCCCGTTTCGACTGACTTGATCCAGCCATCCTCCTGTCAGACTAGTGCGTGCTCTGTGTAAACAAGCTAGTAGATCTCCTCAGAAAGATTCAAGTTCAGTACTGTATAGTGTAGTGTAGTATACTGTGTGTAAGTTAGTTCTGTTTACTAATAATATTTGAGAAATGTCTCTGTCAAAAAGAGAAAAAAGTGGCCAAAGCTTTAAACTCACTGGAGGCTGCTAACCTAAGCTCTGCTGCTGGTCTCTCTCTCTCTCTCTCTCTCTCTCTCTCTCTCTCTCACTCAAACACATTCTTGTTAGGTTTTTGTGAATTGTGGGGACTTTCCATAGGCCGCAATGCATTTTATACTGTACAAACCGTACTTCCTATCCCCCTACCCTAACCCTAACCCTAACCCTAAACCTAACCATCACAGGAAACTGTGCATACCTTTATTTTCTCACAAAACCACCATTTAGTATTTTTAATAATTAATTTACATTGTGGGGACCGTGGAGGTGAGCTCAGGTTTATATTACATCGTGGGGTCCCCACAATGTAATATAAACAAGAACACATGCGCACACACACACACACACCCTCTCTCTCAAGTAAAAATGTAGCACCTCTGTTCAATCTTTCTGATTTTAGTAAATCTTTGTAAAAGTGCCTTATAAAATATTAATTCAAAAAATACTTTAAAATAATTTGAGCTTCAGCCTGGTTTAATAGCATTTATATACATAAAAATGTATTTGGTCAAATTAAGCTGTAAAATAAATAGTTTATCCCTTTAAATGCAATGGATTTTGAAAGATATCAACAAAAAAACGGGCAAAAAACTTTAAAAACGATTTTCTCAGGTTTTCAATTGGAAAAAGAGGGCAGACCATAATTCAAATGGGTATATTTTTAAAACCATTTAAGGTATGACTTTGACTAAGATCTCATTTTAAAGCTTACTGCCTCATCTTTCCATTGACACCAAATCTCAATTTTGAAATTTGGGTCACGTGACTCATTTTGCTGGATCAGGTCACATATTATATTATATTATATTATATTATATTATATTATATTATATTATATTATATTATATTATATTATATTATATTTTTTATATTATTATTTTGATGATTTGTGCAATATGCATGCAGTACCTTGTCTATGATTGACTGCATGTGAGATTTATGCATGAGATCCCCGTACAGCAGAGATGACCACTGCTCGGGTGAGATACGCAGTCCCGCTTCCATGGCGATGTGAACAATCTGAGCGTCGTGTTCGCGGCGTAGGGCTTCGTAAGAGCGAAACTCCTCTTTGAGCTGCATGAGCGAGGAGTCTTCATCACGTTTGGTCACCTGAAAGGAAACAAAGAGAAATGGCTGTTTGTGTTTACAAATATGTTTAGCACAAGCCCCTATAGATAACACTATAAATAACATAAATAACACTCAAATGTTCCAAATAAGCAACGTTGATTGACGTCTGATGTAAATGATCTCATTAAGATGATTTATTTCATGAAGTGCCATAGTAAATCAAGCTCCAATGAAAGATTCCAGCTCATTTGCAACCATCAAGCTGTTTGGATGCATATCAAGACTTTATTGGATATTTCCATTGCCAAGCACTTTATATCCACATAATATCAAGTTACGGCAGGCTTAACACATTAGATAACTCTTTTTCTTTCTATTCATGCTGTCAGGGGCTTCGTACTGAGCGTAATGGCTGTTAAGTGATCAGCGGTTTTAGCGCAAACACTGCATAAAGCTGATTTTAGCTCTGACCTTAAAGCAGGAGGCGCGGTACAGCAGCTGAACTACGTGACCAATGCTGGTCTTAGATGCCTGAGGGAACCGCGCTTCCAGTTTCTGCACCACAAACAGCACCAGAACCTTCCGCGAGAGAGCCGAGCCATCCTCCAGGGCCAGCAGCACCAGCTTCAAAGCATCTTCCTGCATGGCTGCAATATATGTATACAGACAAAGACACAGAGTTAGTGCTGAGATCAATGTGTGCTTGGTCATGTTGAAGGAATGTATTTAGACTTTGGATGTTCTCAGACCAGAAAACTCAAAATGAGATCAGATGGGAAAATCAACGTTTTCACATTCAGAATCTGCCCTATGAGTAATCATCATTGACAACCAAGCACAAATGCATATATGGACATTCCATTCACATACATTAAAATAATATTTCGGGTTATTTACTTTAAGTAAGTATTAAATTAAGTATTTTTAATGCAATTTCTAAAATTATCTTCTGCTCACCAAGTGTTTTTACTGTCACTTTTGATCAGTTTAATGTATACTTACTGAATAAAATTATTAATTTCTTTCAAAAAAAAAAATCTATCTGACCCTAAACTTCTCATTGGTAGTGTACATACTGTATTATATTAATAAAAAAACAATAATAAACCATTGCTGTCCATTTCTGAGCTGTGTAAAAGCAGAACTGTGAAGCTCAGCACATAAAGATACTGTGAAGTTGTCTAATTGTCCTTTTGGGACTACATTTCCAAAGCTTCTGGTCATGCTATTAAGAACTCAGCTCCTAATAAAAAGTCTGGACAGTTGTTACAACTCCTCCACTTCCTTCACAGTTTCCTCTTGCAGATAACTGAATTAAAGTAATCAGATTTACTTTTTTCTGGACATGAATTGAAATATTGGATATAAATTTGTAATTGGATACAAGTTGTAAATAAGCCGAAATATGCAAAAATAACCATGTGTATATCTTTAATGATATATCTTTAAAGGGGTCATGAAATGTTCTTTTTTATGTTTTTTGAGGTTCACTTATAATGTTCATAAGGTTTTTTTGCGCAAAAAAAAAACATATATATTTGTGGAAAAATTAATAATTTCATCCCTCATTCTGACCCTCTGTCTGAAATAATCCGTTTTAAGGGGCGGCTCCTTTAAAGCTTGTCAGTAAACATCCACTGTTTTGAGTGCCTAATGTCATTGCATAGGAAACCATATCAACGCCCACTTGCTGTTGTACACGAAAGAGTGTTTTGAAAACAGTGGGCGGGGCCTATGGTGCGAGGATGTATAACTATTTGTCAATGTCTTGCTCTGGAGGCAGTCATATGCAAATGTATTTGCCTGTGTGATATCACAGATCCCACAATATCAAAACGAGCAGTTTCATGAGTTCACACTTGCATATAACCAAATAAAGTAAACAGTAAGCATATTTGGTGTGCTGTCCGGTGGGAGGGCTCTGAGCTCGAAATACCTGGCTGGGATAGGAACAGTTGAGAGTGAGGAGTTGGGGTGGAGGAAGGATGCTGGAAAACTGTTGTGGGACAGAGGTGAGTCAGCTACTTATATACAGGCCTCCTCGCACTGGCTGGGTAGATTATCTGAATGTGCTCCTCCCAAACTTTTTCAATAATACATCATTTTTGGAGCTTGCATAAATAAATTCTTTGTTTTTTGTAATGAGAAGGACATTTTAAGCTACGAAACTTGCAGGATGTTTTAATGGTATAAAGAAATCTTTGATTTCTCACATCATGACCCCTTTAATGATGAATAATAAAAATGAAGCAGTGGCAGAAATGATACACATCATAACACAGAACTCACCAGGTCCAAGGAACTGGCAGCCGCGTGCCCGCACAGCGGCCCATAAGTTGGCGGAGAGCTGCTGTGGGTTCTGGTGCTGCAGGATCAGTTCGGTGACAGTGCGCTCACCCAGAGACCTGCACGCCCTGACCGCCCGCATACGCCCCTCCTCCTCAACCAGCTGGCAGTTCACGAGGGTCACCAGCTTCCTCTGCATGGGCCTACTGAGCGAGCTCTGACTGAGGGTCACTACACCTGTGTGGGAGAGCAAACTGCATAGTTACATTTCTATGCATAATTCAAATATATATATATATATATATATATATATATATATATATATATATATATATATATATATATATATATATCAGTCAAACCAAAATGTATTCAGACACCTTGAGCATTTCAATCATTAATACAGTTTATTCACTATAGTTAATAAAATAAAATATTAAAAATTATATCTTGTGTCTGAATCATTTTTGGATGACTGTATATGAGAAAGTATTTTAAGTATGTATGTGATTGAGTTTGTTGTCATGGTTGTTAATTTGATTCATCATTCAGTTCAGGTGTGTGTCATTAATTATCCTTGTTTGCCTGTGTACTTAAGTTCCTTAAATTTCTAATATATGTACTATACTGCACAGGGCATATTTTAATGTGCTATTTGCTCTATTTCTTCAGTTTGAAATCATTTTACTGATTTTATTAAGCACTGCTAAACATCTATTTTTCTATCTATCTAATCTATCATCCATCTATCTATCTATCACATGTAATATGTATATATATTTAAGTGTGTATATTGTATGTAAACTAACAATACTCTCTCTCTCTCTCTCTCTCTCTCTCTATATATATATATATATATATATATAGTATTGTTAGTTTATTATATATATATATATATATATATATATATATATATATATATATATATATATATATATATATATATATATGTAGGGACAGACATTTTTGTCTTTTCTTTTAAGAATATATACTACATAGACACAAACACACACACACACACACACACACATATAAAAATATATATATATATATATATATATATATATATATATATACATATTAGATTATATTGATGGTCTGAAGTCAAATTATCCTTGATACAATTAAATGGCTTGTCAGTCAATTTTTCCCACAGTTAATCTACTATTAATGCACTGTATATCAACTACTATTCTTACTTACAGGAACTGCTAAACATCCCCAGGGGTGAAAGTCCCATGAGTCGTATGACTAGAACCACACTGTAATAGAGGAGGCTTGGCAGAGGAGCTCTGATATGAGCTCAAAGCTCATCAATGAGGAGTTTAAGAGCTTTAGCCTTTGGCGCCCCACTAGTCTGCTGTGAGGAGTAACTTTTATTGTTACTCTAATAAAACAGTCAATTGAGTCCTGAAACAGACTTTTCTACTCACAGCAGCTTCAGTTTCCTAAAGCTTTACTGCTCAAGTGTTTTATTGGCCTACAAAGAGCCGTTCTTAGTGTTCAATAGTCAACACAGCGGGAAATTATTCAGTGACACCAGCACCCGATATGTAAAATTGCACTGGGTATGTTTTAATGCACATTTTCTTTACTCCTTTTGTTTTAAATAATTTCACTGCTTTTATTAAGCATTGCTAAACATTGTGTACTGTATGTTGTAAACACAAATGAAATACCTGCATGCTTTTCTTTTGTTTCAGAAGTGGCCTTTTGGGTTTCACTGTTTTTTTGTTTTTCCCACTGACGCAAATATCTCCAACCACAGACACATCAAACACACAAACCCGCTGAACAACAGGAAATGTTGCACTATTCTAATCTGAGCTCATTCAGCCACAAACCTAAACAATAATGCAGCATTCACAGGCGTGGTTCTTGACATCAGAGTGATGATCTACCTGTATCATTCTCTTCACACTCTCACCTTTTCCTCCACTGATTGGTTTGAGATACAGTGCCAGCTCCTCCACACACATCCTGCACACTTCATAATGTCTCGTGTCTTCAGCACTGCCCACACTCACAATCTCTCCCTCCGGAACCTGCAGGAAAAAAAAAAAACATTGGTACATTGGTAGATATGAAGCCCCGGCAGCAGATTTCTACTGTGACACTGTGATTAAAAGCATCATTTGTGGCCACTGGTGAAAATGTTTGGAATGAAGCTAAATTAAAATATTACATGGTAATAAAGAAAATTATTACATATGCCAAAATAAAAAACATAAGATTTGTGGGATTTGTGATAAGTCACTAAGAAGTTCATTAAATCTATTAATTTACATGACATTAGTAAATATATATATATATATATATATATATATATAAAACAACACTGGATGTTGGATAACTGAGCTACACAAAAACTCAAAAGCAATCCTATCAATCGCCCAGCATGCCCCACTTACCGGCGCCCCCACCAGCTGCAGGAGAGCACAGTTGACAGGCAGCACATCAATGTCAGTGCTAATGGCCGTCTGGTCAAAAGGACAGGCTTTGCGGTGCAGTTTGTGCAGGCAGGTCTTGCAGACGGTGTGCGAGCAGCCCAGGCTGATGGGCTTGTGGCTGCAGGCGTCAAACTCATTGTAGCAGATGGGGCAGGATAGAAACTCAGTCCATTGAGCTGCCTGCACCGGCATCCTGTGACCTCCAGGTGGAACAATCACTCTCAGGGAGATCGCATGCCGCCACGCCCCAGTGCCTTAAACACACCTGTGGAGAGAAGACGACATTGGGTCTCATTCTGCGTTCACACCATGTCTTTATTATTGTAATTTCGAGATGACAACACGTGATGTTGTACTCTAAGCTGTTCACATCCTAGGACTGAGAATCATGCATTTCTATGCTAATACTATCAACGCCTAAATGAATCTGCAGCAGTCACGTGGTACAAGTAGGAGCTCTCAGAAAATTCCCAGTTTACAAGTTGTAATTAAGCTTTTTACAAGTTGGAATCTAGTAATTGTGGTAATTACGGCATGGTGTGTACGTACCTTCATTCACTAACCATGCATTCACGCAAATCTTTGCAATTTATGTAAAAAAAACTGAAACCACACTTACACATAAATCACAATTTCTGGGTGGCCTTATAATTGTGTTAGGATGACGATTTAAACAGAGATATATTATTCACAACAATAACTCCTAAGTCTTTTTGCTAGTTTTAATAAAAGAACCAATTCATTTGACTCGTAAGTGTCATTTTTTCACAAATAGGATTAAATAGGTTTGCTTTTGCATGTAACCCGTGATTTCTTTCTTACACGTGCCAGTAAGCAGCCACTCGAAACATCCTAGCAACCAGCCAGAATCCCCTAGCAACCGCAAAGCAACCACCCAAAACACCATAACAACCACTCAGCAACACCCTACCATCATGGCACTCATATTCTCTTTAGAAATGTTCTTTTGCTCTCACTTTCCCCCTTCTCTGATGTCATTTCTTATTGCCATCACCTTTCAGCTCCAGGAATAAACTGTCTTGCACTCAGACTCATTCATGTTCTTACATCTCCATTCACTCAAGCCCTCCCTCACTCTTTCTCTAGATCCCTCTATTTGTTTCTGAACTCCTCTCAGCCTGTTTGCTGCTCTTCGGGGACTTCCTGCAGGACAGAAGGTGGAGCAGATAAGTGTGATTTACAAACAGCCATCATGTGTTGATTGAAACCCCACATTAAACACATTTCACAAACATCAGGGAGAGGAACATGTAAAAAGGACAGTTGAAAATGGACTTTATCTTCACCAGTGGCTCATGGATGGCTCTTTTGTCGGAAGATGTAAAATTGCAGCGGTAAAAGAAATTGGACACTACACCCAAGCTAACAGGGAACGTTCCCATAACTTTCACAAACATTTTTTAAAGGTTATGTAAATGTTAGGACAAAGCACTCTTAAAATAATGTTTAATGAACATTCTAATAATACTATTAATGTTTGATACACGTTCTCGCAATGTAGAGAGAAAAGGTTCTCATAATGTTTTCAAAATGATAGAATTATCAAGAAGAAACATTCTTGGTTCGATAAAAAAATAGATTTTTTTAAAAAACATTCAGAAATATCGTTTTCATAACTTATTGGGAGTGCTAGCGAAGCGTTCTTGGAGTATATTTTTGTTAGCTGGGACAGAGCTTCAGCTGCCATGTAACTGCTGTACTAGCACCTGCTGGACGAACTCCTCAGTTGCTTTTCCTCCAGGAAAAGCTTCAGTGACACTCCATACCCTGTCATGCAAGTTATGCAAGGGCCCCACTGCTGTTGAGAATCAATCATTTTGTCAGGGAAAGACTTGTGCCTGTGGCCATGTGGGCACTCCTCTCTTTCAGTACATTATATTCATCAAACTCTTAAAAGTACAAAAAACAACAGCCATAGTTCATATAAAGGCATGGAAAAATAACTGTATAAAATCTTAGCTGTTAGGTAAAAGGAAATCATCTCAAATAGTATTCAAAAGTTTACTGGCAAAGTCTGCCTTTACGAGAAACTTCGTTTTGTATCATTAAACAAACACAAACCAATATGTAATAGCAAATGCAGCGTATGCTCTGTATTGTAAACACTGTATTGTATTGTAATTGTATTGTGCACTGTATTGTAAACACTATTCTAAACAATTCAGAAGCAACATTAGAAAAGAAATAAAGTAACACCCGAAGTAGATAGTAAGTTGCACATATATAGGCTACATTAAAAAAATGTATTCAATTACGCACCGTGTAAATGACCGCGTGCGTGAAACATCCACAGCGAAGCTTGAATCCGCTCGCGCGAGTCATGCTGCTCAATTTAATGTCGATGGGTTCACGCATGTGACAAAACGTGGTCGTGGGGTCTGAATATAGTTGCGGTGGTGGGTTTCGGCCGTGATTCAGTGATTCATGGTCACAAGGAGCATCTGCACGAGGAAATTCTGTTATTTTCACGCCCACGCACCTAATCACGCGAGTGAACATCACCGATACACTTTGCATATAGTCAGCACTTTACCTTTAAAATTAATTACAACTATATTAATACAAACACAGCGTTTTAACAAATTTCTTAATACTTAATACTTAGCCTATATTTCAATAATATGGCAACTCGATTCTTACATACAGTAGGCCTATATGTAGCTAATTTAATGACGTTAAAATACATTTTAAAATAATACAGGCTACAATAGGTTTTTTTTAAACTTATAATTTCCTATGTGGAACGTGTTGCTAAAGCAAAAACAAACCGAAAGATCAGTTCAAGCTCATAAACAGGAAATAACTTCACTGTCTTGTGACCATGTGACGCGGGGACTGAAGAAATAAATCAAACAGGAAACGTTTGCAACTGTTTGAAAGCTATGCACTATTTTACTGTAAAACACATCATCTTTTAATCATATACGTGTGTGTGCCTAAAGTTCAGGTGAATTAAAACTGCACTGCTCAACTCATGAATTCCCACCTAACTATTTCACTAAAGTGTATCACGTGAGTATACAAAGTTATAATATTTAGAGTTATTCTGATTTAACTCACATAGACAACAACACAACCAAGGATAAACCATAAAATTATCACTTCCATCAAGACAGTTTGCACCTGGCGCCTCCTTGATGGATGGTCCCTTATGTTTCTTGGAAAGCACTTGCTCCAATATATTGACAGGCCCAGAACCTGAACCCTGTGCATGCTGAGGGGTAATGGGTGCAAATGTGCACACTAGTATATCTTTAGGTTACTGTGACCTCAAAGTTGGAACATCCTGTACTTGTCAGCCCCGACAACTCCTCTGTCTTCTTACTTCTTCGCCCCCACCAACAGCATGGACAAGCAAAAGGAAATGTTCATTCCTTAGGTTGCAAAGGCAAAACAAAGAGACGAATCAACTTCTTAGTGAGAGTTATTGTTGTATAAATCACTTATTACTGTTGTCATTACCTGTGGCCACCTGTAACTTAGTCTAGGCTATATATTTTTTTTATTATTCATTATTCATAATCATATTGACTGTTTACTGCTTGCCATGCAGTCATGTTGGTTACGCCTTCAAATGAGCATCTCTTTAAAAATGTTTTGTCAGGTAACCTAAAAATGTGCTTTATATCAACTGGTTGTATTCAAGTTTTATTACTCAATGAGCCTGACTAATGCCATTTTTAAGAATGGAATGATGTAGAAAACCCCTCTTTAGGTCACAACATTCAGTGTAATGCTTACAGTGTATAATGAAACTGAAACTACTACGTTTATTGTCTATTGTCTGAAATGTGTTCTTGTATAATGTGTTTTTAAACGTGAAGAAATGCGAGCATCGTTGTTAGTTTCAATGGAAAATGAACATCATTATCTTATGCTTTGGATGGATCAATGAAACGTGTTAGAATCAATTGTTCTTAAGACGCGGAAGTCTTTTTGAGCGCGAATTGTGTTTGGTGTTGTGCAACTTTACTGTCATCTGTGCACCTAAACTTAACTATAGCTATAGTGCAGATAAACTTTATCTTATATACAGGTGGATATTCGGATTTACAAAACCATGATGAAAATGACTGATTATTGATTATTATTCTTGACCAAGCATTCTATTAGACGTTGAAGTAAAGGCATAGAATTATAGCTAATATCTAATATGATATGCAATGCACATCACTCCAAACGCAAAAGGCGAAATTCGCGAAACTTCTTGTGCAAATAACTAGCTGTGCAACAAGCTTAAAACAAGGCGCTCATGCATCACTGTCCATTGCCTGATTATTTGTTTTCATGGGAAACAAAAAGTTTGAAAATAATTTTATTATAGGGATGATGTTGCATAATCATTTCGCGCATATCTTGAAAACAGCGCGCGCCACACCAGCAGCGATCCTCAATGATACTTCCTAATACTAAGTCGCGCGACTTGCACTTACCGTAGGCGATACAGAGTATCATCATAACCGTCCATAGTTTGTGTGCACTTCGCCATCAAGACCAAATTCTTCATCGCATTCAATTATTCACAGCTGAGCCGAACTTGTTTTTCCCGAATTTTTTTTTGGCGTCCTTTTATTCCGTCCAGACATCACATAAAATAACATATGCAATTTCCAGCGATTTGGGAGCGCATTCCCTGACAGCGCGACATGTTCGGCATGAGCAGGTACACTCCCATGACTGTCAGCGAATATACGAAAACTACTATGACGAAGTGTTGCTTTTTAATATGAAAAAGCCAGGGCTGTGCCATTGGACACACACCAACTTGACGTCTGCGTTATCTAATCAATATTCATGAGCCAAGCCCTTCGCTTTAGACCTGGGAAGAAAATATTTTTACAGTAAGCTATTACGACGTTCGTCATTTCCTTCTCGAAATGAATCATGTGATGTTACAAAAACTGGTTGGCTATATGAAGTGATATATTTGAGGTCGCGAGACTGAAATCAGTGTCGTTTATTGGACAAAGTTTTGTTCACGATATAGTTCGTTGTAATCAGTAGCCAATTAGTTTAAATCAATAAATATGTATCCACGTTGTTTGTTTGGTGTTTTAAATATATATTTTAGAACCAATTAGTGTTTGCATTTATGCTGCCTCTAAAAAAAAGTCTGGAAATAATGTTATAGCCGATCTCTTCTGCTATCTGTAATATTCTTATTTTAAAAATGCATTACATTTTTTCCTCAAAAGTAATATAAAAGAATCATTAATTGAACCAGAATCCGTATACATTTCTTACAATTCAAAGCTTTACTCTCCAAAGTTACCAAGCAACCTTCTTATCACCTAATTAATATTCATTAGCCACGCCTTTGCCATAGTAGGATTCGCAATTTCAAAGATCCGTCAAGCCGTGAGATTCAGAATCGATATCACTCCGCGCAGATGCTCGCATCCAGAATTGAGCTGTGGATGTGCTTGTTTAAACTTAAAATGACTCGGTTAGACCCTGGAAGTGTGCTGCTTTTCAACAGAATACGGCATAGGATGTTGTTGTTGATTATTGTGCAAGGTACTATTTTCATGTAGGGGGCAAGGATAAAGATGTAAAGGGGCAAAGCCGGAACAAGCCGCTTTTCGAGGCGTAGGCTGCATGTATTTTAAAGAGACAGAAATGTTTTAGTTGAACGTCAAGAGATCATGTGTATCTGTTTGTACGTGCACTTTGTATGTCTCTTGGTGAAATAAGAAATGTAACGAGTGGACTGCTGGATATATTAGTAAACTCGAAAATATTCTTGAAATGGTCCATAATTTGCCTCGACAACGAGCATCCTCATGGGAGCCTACTGTATAGGCTAGTCTTCCTCGACTTTTGTCAGTGAACGAATCCTTTGAGTCTTTTGAATGCTCAGTCCTCCTCAGCACACAAGCGCACACTTTCTGTTCCTGCTTCACTGCTGATTTGAGATCAGATTGTTCAGTGTATTGTACAGGTGTGTGCTCACAGAGAAAACATAGATCCCATTTATACAGAGCAACATGTCATACACAATATACATACAATACTGGGGAGATATGTGATAGAAATGTTTGTGTTCTATTTTATAAAACCCTCACAAAAATAGTATGGTCTTTCATATGTAAACGGCCTAGCACTGGGTGCCTCCTAAACCCACATGCATTTTGCGTTACTATTTATAGTTGAGGGTATTCATAAAGGTCTTTTTGTGTAAAGAAAAACATTTAAATTTGCATTTTAAGTCACACAGTTTGCTCTTCAGACTGTCTCCATGTTAACATGTTTGCCCCTATTCATTCACTTTTCATTTGTATTACAGAAAAGCCCAAGTGAGGGAGATATTATTTGATAAGGACGTTGGCGACACCATCTGGCCATAAAACGACACTACAGTCATATTGTACACATTTAAATGCTGTGATTTTTTTTTTAACCTAAATCGAACATGCAATTTCCAGTTTCATATAAATATTTAAATTTCTTACTGATTTGCAATAATGAATTAATAAAGTTTTCCACAAATAAGGTACAAACAGGGCCCGAATCTCTTAAAAAATTGTAACATTCAATGAAATGAGGCTTAGAAAATGATGATCCTCCTTAGCCTCAAGAGGTCAAGCCTAATATGAGCTATTTATAAACTGACTTCCGGTGGCGCGGCACGAGGGAGCTTCTCCTGAGGGAGATAATAAAATGGAATACTTAATACTTAATTTTATTTTCTTATTTTCTATCAAACATCTATTAATATTTTTTTAATTAATTAATATTTTAATAAAAATGTAAAATATTCAAACTTAATGTACCTACTTTAATTTTCATTGATGGCTTTTACTAACCTTGCATGTATGGCTATAACTGGAGAAAAGTTTATTTAAACACAAGAGGGCGCTTTTTGACTATGGTGACCTTAAAGGTTTTTTTTTGTTTGTTTTTGTTTTTTTTTGTTTTTTTGAGTAGTCTTTCATTGCCAGTTTACTATGGTTCTCTGGTGCTCTTTACAGATTCACTAAAGAATAAAATTCTTCATAACTGCCAATTTCTTCTTATTTTCTAAAAAAAGATAAGAATATTTTGCATTCTCAAAAACTTTTCTTAAGATTGCTCTTAAGATAAAATTTAAGAAGTATTCATAATCCCGAAAAGAATGTTCTTAAAAATCATCATAAATAACTTCTTAATGTAAAAATAACCTCCAATCTGTCTTAAATACCCAAATGTAAGATGTTTAATGAATTTATTGGGTTGTTTCAAATATTTTATAAATATATAAATCATATAAAAGTCTTTATTTACCTATTTGTCTAAAAATTGTTTTAAAAACATTAATTCAGGGTTCAGATACAAAAGCACCATAGAGAACTACATTTCAGTACGATTTGAAATTTAATAGGCTCGTAAAAAGATTTTGTTGGCCAATCCCTCTCGTGACCACGAACACTTTCCAAACCCATTATTCACCTGGAATACAATTTCGATGACAATGTGTCATTATTAGCTAAGCAGAGGCATTCAGAGCTGGATAATTATAGGGCTCCTCAAATCAGTTTGAGGAATGTCAGAATGTTACTGGAACGCTAATGACACACATCTACTGTCTTTGAAGACAGCTTTTCAGGAAGTGGGTGTTATACCTACAACCTAATTGGACAGAGAACATAAATTTACATTTGTTTTCTTGTCTAGCTTGAAGGATCTAGTTGTTGTTATAGTGGTCCTTTGTGTGATATGCGAGTGACCCTGGGTTTCTTGATCTCTTTTAAGCCCTTCAGGACAGTTTTTTTCAAGTGGAAATGCATCTGTAAATATTTAGGAACCAATAAGTGACATATTGTATGCATAGAGCTATGAACACTACCACTTTTATTTTATTAAATGTGAGAAGAACAATCTGCTCAGTCATGGTGTGAATGTGTAAGTTAATTTGCCATGGGTTCCAATAGGTTTGTGCTTTAGTGGTTTTGGGTTAAAATAAGGTTAACTTTTACGTTTTGTTCAAAAAATAAATTATAAAATATAAAAATTTATAAAATTTTAACTTAAAGTTAGTTTCTGCGACACTTGTGCACCAAGCGGGAAAAAAAAACATATTTTGCAAATGCCTCCCCCTATACTCTAACCTCACAAGGGCTGCGTCTGAAATTGCATACTCTCTTGAGTATACTCTAAAGAAAATGGCTCTAAACAGTACCAAATTTGGGTTCTTCGGCTTCGACAATTAGCAGAACCATTTTGGTGCTAAATAGAACCCTTTTTATAAGGTTCCATAAAGAACCATACTTTGAAAGTGCTATATAAAACCTCAGGGTGATAAATAAACTTTTTAATAATAGTTTATCAATATTAGTATATTATTAGCTTTATATTATTAATATTAGTATCATTAATGTTATTTTTGTTACGGTTTGAGTTGTGTTTTGTTCTGTTTAGTCCATGTTTAGAGTTTGTTGTTCTTTGGTCACATGTTCCCCTTTGTTCTTAGTTTCCCGCCACTTGTTACTATGGTTTCTGATTTGGTTAGTGTTTGAGTTCAGCTGTGTTCTGTTAATTAGTCTCATTAGTCCTTCTGTTCACTGTGTATTTAAACACTGTTTCCTTCTGTTTCTGGTCAGTTCTCCATTGCATAAAGTTTGTTCTGTTCGTGTTACCTGAGTTTCTGTGTTGTAGGTTTGTTACAATAAAAGTACTGCTGCATTTAGATCCTGCTTCCTTGCTTGATGCAACCAACTGTGACAATTTTTTTATGTAAAAAATATGAAATTGTATTAAAAAAAAATTACAGTGCTCGAACAAGTTATTAGCTGAATACATTAAATGACAACTGACACTAAATATGAATAAATGCACAAGGAAAAAAAACACAAAATAGATGTATGCCAAATGAAGACCAAATTCCAGTGAAGTCTCCACAATCTCTGATAACGTCTTTAAGTCCATTTCCGTGTAACTGAGTGGCAGTTTCTATCTGCAGATGATGAGGTTGTGCATGTGAAATACACAATTGAGTTTAGAGTGTCTCTCATTTGTTTATGTAAAGATAATTATGTTTATGAAGGCCAAAAGTAGCAAAATTTGACAGTATGTGACAATGTTAAAAGGAAAAGTGTTATAAAGCCATGGGATAGCTTTAATGCTTTTTATGGTAACACTTTACAATAAGGTTCTTTAGTTTACATTTACATTTACATTTAGTCATTTAGCAGATGCTTTTATCCAAAGCGACTTACAAATGAGAGTAGTAGAATCAATTAAATCAACATGAGAACAACAGTATGCAAGTGCTGAGTGAAGTCACAGTTATGTCAGTAAAGTGCTCATAGCGAAATTTTTTTTTTTTTTTTTTTTTTTTTAAATACACAGATAGGAGAAGAATATTAGTCAAGGTAAGTGCTACTACTACTGGGTCAAGTGCTGACGAAAAAGATACGTCTTTAGCATTTTTTTGAAAATGGCTAGAGACTCAGCTGCTCAGATAGAGCGTGGTAGGTCATTCCACCAGCCAGGAACAGTCCCGGAGAAGGTCCGTGAGAGTGATTTTGTGCCCCTATGTGATGGCACCACAAGGCGCCGTTCACTTGCAGAACGCAGGTTTCTGGAGGGCGCGTAAGTCTGAAGTAGTGAGTTAAGGTATAGCGGTGCAGAGCCAGCTGTCGTTCTGTAAGCAAACATCAGAGCCTTGAATTGGATGCGAGCAGCTACTGGCAGCCAGTGCAGACTGATGAAGAGAGGAGTGACGTGCGCTCTCTTCGGTTCGTTGAAGACCAGTCTTGCTGCAGCATTTTGGATCAGTTGTAGAGGCTTGATAGTGCATGCTGGAAGGCCAGCCAAGAGAGCATTACAGTAGTCCAGTCTGGATAGAACAAGAGCTTGGACAAGAATTTGTGTGGAATGTTCAGATAGGAAGGGTCTAATCTTCCTGATGTTGTACAAGGCAAATCTGCAGGACCGGGTCGTTGCTGCAACATGATCTGTGAAGGTTAGACCAGCATCCATCACCACTCCAAGGTTTCTGGCTGTCCTGGAAGGAGTGATGGTTGAAGACCCAAGTTGAACTGAAAGGTTGTGATGAAGTGTTGGGTTTGCACCGATCACAAGCAGTTCCGTTTTTGCAAGGTTGAGTTGGAGGTGGTGGTCCTTCATCCAGGCAGAAATGGCTGTCAGGCAGGCTGTGATGCGACCAGCAACCGTCGGATCATCTGGTTGGAATGAGAGGTAGAGTTGTGTGTCATCAGCATAACAGTGATGGGAGAAACCATGATCCTGAATGACCGATCCTAGTGATGACGTGTAGATGGAGAAGAGAAGTGGACCAAGCACAGAGCCCTGAGGTACCCCAGTAGCAAGATGATGTGACTTGGACACCTCACTTCCCCAAGATACCCTGAAGGACCTACCGGAGAGGTGAGACTCGAACCACTGGAGCGCGGTTCCCGTGATGCCCTTCGACTTGAGTGTAGACAGGAGGATTTGGTGGTTCACTGTGTCAAAGGCAGCAGACAGGTCCAGCAAGATGAGTACTGAAGATTTTGAAGATGCTCGTGCCAGTCTCAGGGCTTCAGTGACTGAGAGCAGGGAAGTCTCAGTAGAGTGGCCACTCTTGAAACCAGACTGGTGGTTGTCAAGGAGGTTGTTCTGTGAGAGATAAGTAGACAGTTGGTTGAATACAACTCTCTCAAGTGTCTTAGCAATGAAAGGAAGAAGGGATACTGGTCTGTAGTTTTCTAAAAGAGCTGGATTCAGAGTGGGTTTCTTAAGCAGTGGGGTAATCCTAGCCTGCTTAAAAGCTGTGGGAAATGTTCCAGTGTGAAGGGAGGAATTGATAATGTGAGTGAGTGCAGGTAGAATTGAGGAGGAGATGGCCTGAAGAAGAGGAGTGGGGATAGGGTCTAGCGGACAGGTAGTAGGGTGATTGGAAAGAATGAGTTTGGAAACATCTGCCTCAGAAAGCATGGAGAAGGAGGGGAGAATTTGTGTGTTTTCAATTAAGATGTTCTTGTCAGTGTGTGGTGTGGAGAATTGGCCGCTGATGGTTGTTATTTTATGTGTGAAGAAAGTGGCAAAGTCATCAGCTGTAAGAACTGATGTGGGAGGGAGGGGAGGAGGGCAAAGAAGAGAAGAGAAGGTTTTGAAAAGTGTTCGGGAGTCATTTGAGTTGTTAATTTTAGTGTGATAGTAGGAGGTTTTAGCATTGGTGACATTAGTAGAGAAAGAAGAAAGGAGTGACTGATATAAGCTAAGGTCAGTAGGATTTTTCGATTTGCGCCACTTCCTCTCTGCAGCCCTGAGTCTAGACCGATGCTCACGGAGAACATCAGAGACCCAGGGGGCAGAGGGGGTGGCGCGGGCTGGTCTGGTTAAGAGGGGGCAGAAATCATCTAAGCAAGATGATAAAGGGGTGCAGAGAGTGTCAGTAGCAGTGTTAGTGTCCATTGATGAGAATTGGTTAGCGGGAGGAAGTGTGGATGAGACCGAAGAGGATAGATGAGATGGCGAGAGGGAGCGTAGGTTTCGCCGAAAAGTGATGTGTGGTGGGGTGTGTGATGAGTTGGGGGTCAGGTTGAGTGTGAAAGTAATGAGAAAGTGGTCTGAGGTGTGTAGTGGAGTAACCAGTGTATTGTCGGTGGAGCCACAGCGTGTGTAGATGAGGTCCAATTGGTTACCTGATTTGTGGGTAGCTGAGGTAGCCACTCGCTTGAGTTGAACATTATTGTATTAACATGAAATTGAGCAATACATTTGTTACTGTATTTACTAATCTTGTTTAACGTTAATGAAAATACAGTTCATTGTTCATGTTAGTTCACAGGGCATTGTTAACAAGATTTTAATAATGTATTGGTACATGTTGAAATTAACAATAAAGATTAATAAATGCTGTAAGTGCAGATCATTATTAGTTCATGTTAACTAATGAACCTTATTGTAAAGTGTTACCCTTTTTGTTTGTTTGTTTTGTTACTGGGTATGTTTATGCATAAAACAAAGTAATTTAAAAAATCCAACAATATGGATAAGTTCAATATCTCTGTTAGTGGAGAAGAGAAGCATCCTAAACTGAACAGAGCTGCTCACACTTAGGCTATATGTTCTGTTAAACTAAACAAAGAAAAAGACATTTTTACAATTTGAAAGTTAAAATGTAGACATTTTAAGAAAGAAATCATTTACCCGTTGAGGGTGTGTTGACAGTCTATGTAATTGAATGGCTGAGATCCAGAAAACCAGTAATGAGGTGGCTTTGACAGTTACAGGTTTGAAAAACATAAAGGCAGCAAATAGAATCCTAAACTCCCATTACAGCATATAATGTCCACTTCAGAATCTCGTCGGATGTAGTAGGTCATCTGGGTACTTTTTGCCTACTCTTTTATGATTACTGCGAATTCGGACATTCTTCTTTTGTCACATACTTTTTTTCGCCTACTATATAGTAGGCAAGTATGTGATTTCACATGCAGCTAAACACAGCTCTTAAAGGTTCTTGTGAAAGCATGTCTCAACAGGTAAAAGTAGGCTACTACTTTCAATAAAAGGTCCAACATATTACACTCTCAAAAATAAAACATTGGTTCAACAAAAAAAAATATGTTAACGTTTTCCACTAGAATTTTTAACTTAAGCTAATTGGGAGAATTACATTAATTCAAAGCAATATTTTGAGTTGATCCAACATAATGTTTTAAGTAAGGTGAAGACATATTTTTCCACAATAAAAACACATTTCTAAGTAACATGAACTTAATAATTGTCAACATGAATGCAACTATTTAAGTTGATCCAACATATTGTTTTAAGTAAGATGAAGACGCTTTTAGGACACAATAAAACGCATTTCTAAGTAACATGAACTTACCAAGAACCGCTTGTCACCATGATGCAACTCTCCAAAAACCCACATTAACACATTAACTCTTCCAAAGTGGCATAACAAAACCATAATTACTGCTAAATCTCCCTTACCATTAATCTTGTGCAAAAAAAAAACATTATATAACACTTAATTTTAGCATTTACTCTCCCTTTCAGGGAGAAATCCCAGCCCAGTTAAAAGAAGTGTTCATACAACTCAAAACAATGAAACACGTTTACACGTCATCATAATGTATTTTACATTAACAGAACTTAAAATTAAATACATTTTTGATGAACTGAAAATGTTAAACTATGACAAGTTATGATATATATCGAATCAATAGGCATAATTTGTGTGTCATCCAAGCTCAGTAAAATAACAATTACAAGTAAAAAGTCTAACAGCATTTCAGAACTTGATTTTTTTATTGTCGCACAGTACGTTCCTTAGCAAATGTAGTACCTACTTGACAGTATGTGATTTTGAATGCACTTAGTAATAAAGTAACAAGTTTTTTCAACCAATATTGGTGTGTGTTGTGTGTATTTATGAATATTTTATGAGAATTTCATCATTAGTGTGCAACTTGCTAAATGCAGCAAGCTAGCTCAGTAGATTGGAAAGAGCTATCATTCAGAGTATAGTCATAAAACCTGGAAGCTTATTATAATTTTCTTAAATTTCTTATGCTTTTTTTCACATAGGCTATAGCAGTTTTAGATTTTTGAGTATAATGGCACATTTTAGCAACTACAGCTACTTAGCAACATTAGCTACTTGAGGAGATTCACATACTATTTATCTTTTACTTTGACGTGTCCAGTATAGACAGCCTCAAATTGTTGTGGCACATCATGTCAAAAATGTGCCTGGTGCCGATACGTTGAGTGGGTTTATTACAAGCGAAACGCTTGCATTCGTTCAATATATAGTATGAACATATATATTATGAATGAAACCCGGACATACTACATCTGCATTGTTGTCATTGTCATGTGACCTAACATTGTTAGATGTTGCTTCAGTGGCATTCACAAATCCTATACTGTGGCCTCATGGGAGAGTAGTGCCTGTTTTATGAATACTATAAATTTGGACATAATACTCTTGTCACATACTGTTTTTCACAGGGTGTCTTTTGGATTGTGGTGTCTAACATTTCTGTCAACACAAACTGTTAAATTGGGGTTAAACTAGGCATTCATCTTGTTTGCAATGAGACACCTAAACATTGTTGGGGTTATTGCTATCCAGTTTTAAGACTGGCTGATTATTTAGAGGATTCACTCCATTAATGTGTTTGTCATTCCCAAACCTTTGCAGCGTGTGCTTCACTTATGTCTTAAAATGCTGAAAAATAGCTTTTAGAACAGAGATATAGAGTGGACCTACAATTTTCAGAAAAACATGAAATAATGGTTTATCCTGTCTAGACCATGCTCATCCAAGACTGTTATCATAGTGTAAGCCTGTGCTAATCTTAGCAGTGGAGCTAACAACTTCACTGGTTTTTAAAGGCTTAAAAGCTCTTTAGCAACAATAATTTGTGGATTTTGTGTATTATAGTCCTTATTCTGCATGCTGTGTTGTTTTGACAGGGCAGGATGGATGGATGTTGGGTATTTCCCTCATAAAGCTCAGCACTTTCTATTAGCAAACTGTAATAGCCTTGACAAACACTGTTATTGTCTCATTTCAGGGATGCAGCAGGAAAGTTAATGATTAGAGTAGCCTGCTTGTTGCATCTCACCGGTACATGCTTGTGTCATGGTGAGTGATTTTATTTCACGCATATTAATTATGTTTGCTTGACTGGTTAGTGTGCGTCATTTAGCTGTGATCTTTCATATGAAGCATTTAATAAGCTGTGCTCACTTGCTAGCTAAATGTCTCCCTCACTCTTGCATATTAAAAAAGCCATGGCAAACGATGGCAGAAGTTCGTCCAAGTGCATTATTTTCTACTAAACAAAGAATCTACTAAACTTAAAGGTGCCCTAGAATCAAAATTTGAATTTAACTCAGCATAGTTAAATAACAAGAGTTCAGTACATGGAAAAGACATACAGTGAGTTTCAAACTCCATTGTTTCCTCCTTCTTATGTAAATCTCATTTGTTTAAAAGACTTCCGGAAAACACGCGGATCTCAACATAACACCGTTACGTAACAGTCGGGATCATTAATATGTACGCCCCCAATATTTGCATATGCCAGCCCATGTTCAAGGCATTAGACAAGGAAAGGCAGTATTAACGTCTGGATCTGTGCACAGCTGAATCATCAGATTAGGTAAGCAAGCAAGAACAACAGCGAAAAATGGCAGATGGAGCGATAATAACTGACATGATCCATGATATCATGATATTTTTAGTGATATTTGTAAATTGTCTTTCTAAATGTTTCGTTAGCATGTTGCTAAAGTACTGTTAAATGTGGTTAAAGTTACCATTGTTTCTTACTGTATTCACGGAGACAAGAGAGCCGTAGTTATTTTCATTTTTAAACACTTGCAGTCTGTATAATTCATAAACACAACTTCATTCTTTATAAATCTCTCCAACAGTGTAGCATTAGCCGTTAGCCATGGAGCATAGCCTCAAACTCATACAGAATCAATGTAAACATCAAAATAAATACTTTACTCACATAATTCACAGCATGCATGCAGTATGCATGACAAACATCTTGTAAAGATCCATTTGAGGGTTATATTAGCTGTGTGAACTTTGTAAATGCACTGTAATATAGTCGAGAGCTCGTGTGGCAGGGAGCACGCGATTTAAAGGGGCGGCGCTGCCAAAATCAGTGTATAGTTAATGATGCACCAAAATAGGCAGTTAAAAAAAAAATTATTAAAAAGAAACTATGGCGTATTTTGAGCTGAAACTTCACAGACACATTCAGGAGACACCTTAGACTTATATTACATCTTGTGAAAAAGCATTCTTGGGCACCTTTAAGAATAAGTAGTAGTGTTTAGACTTATTATTACTGTTGTATAGGTCAGACTTCACTACCAAGTCAATCAATGGCTAAACAGCAGCATTTTAGTATGAAGGGACATTTTTAAGGAAACAGACTGCATGCCTTCTAAGGGACCCAACCCAATCTCATGAGAAAACATTACTATTTTACGAGATGATGTTTTCGTATGAATTGATACAGATTATTACTATTTTAATGAGATGATGTTTTCGTATGAACTGGTACAGTGTGATTTGTTCAGAAATAGATTTTAAGAAAAAACATGAGT
Organism: Chanodichthys erythropterus; assembly: GCF_024489055.1. Classification (NCBI taxonomy): domain Eukaryota; kingdom Metazoa; phylum Chordata; class Actinopteri; order Cypriniformes; family Xenocyprididae; genus Chanodichthys; species Chanodichthys erythropterus. The sequence continues at coordinate 53,991,884 of NC_090230.1, read as the reverse complement.
TTTCACTCCTAAACCTGACCATCACAAGCAGATTGTACAAAAATGTATGAATGAGATTGTACAAACACAAACAAATTAGCCACCAATTTGCCAAAAACATAAAATTCTTACAAATTGCCAAGAGAGTGCTGAAAGCACCACATGGAGATCAAGTGATTTTTTTCTTTCTGATTCCTTGGATTGTGGCAAGACACCTTGTGGTTTTAACTGAATAATTCATCCAGCTATTGTGATATACTAAACTATTTGTGTGTAACTCATCAATGGATAAGATGGTGATTACATCAAATAGGAAACATAAAAATGAACCAAAATCTTGAAAAAGTCAAGTTTCTTCATTCCATATACTGTATATCTGCGGGGGTTCGCAGAAACACATTTTTGAGGCTTGCAATGTTTTTTCCACTATCTTAAATGGATTTGTGTACCATTTTTTTCTGACAAATTTTCTGACAAAATTTTGGAAAAATGGAAATAATTTAGGCAACACCTAAGACAATGCTCATATTGACAAACTTTGAAAAGTTTGGGGTCAGTAAATGTTTTTTTTTTTGTTTTTTTTATGAAATTAATACTTTTATTCAGCAAGTATGCATTAAAATGATTCAATAGATTTCTATTTACAGTTCTTTTGAACTTTCTATTCATCGAAGAATCCTGAAAGTGATAACGGTAGCACAGTTTCCACAAAAAATACTAAGCAGTACAACTGTTTTCAGCATGGATGATTATCAGCATCAAATCAGCATATTAGAATGATTTCTGAAGGATCATGTGACACTGAAGACTGGAGTAATGATGCTGAAAATTCAGCTGTACATCACAGGATTAAATAACATTTTGAATTGTATTCAAATAGAAAACAAGTATTTTACATTATAATGATATTTGCTGTTTTTCCTGTGTTTTTATCAAATAAATGCAGCTTTTGTGAACATAAAAGACCAACATTTTTATTTTTCAAATCATTTGAACAGGAGTATTTACAGAAATACCCACAAATTATATTAAAGTGCCAGAAAACTTACAAAGTTTTAAATAATAATAATAATGAGTCCATTCATAGCCTTTTCATAAAATCACAATGCTAAGTGCTGTGACCATAAACATATAGTCAGCTCAAAATGTGCATGTCATTGATGTGCTTGGCCCTGTAATTACTGCTTGCAGCTGTATTATTAGAACTATACCTGTTTATTATCTCTTCATGCTTAACATTTTTGCATTTGCACTTTTTCCCCAAAGTTTTCATGAAAACGTGTGGAATCCATTTGTGCCCTAAAGGCATTGCTGAACTAAATCCAGAAAGAATCACATCTCTTTCTCGTGTTGAGATGGAGACTATGAGGGAGCTCTTATCAATAATCACACAGACACCAACATATGACTTCAGAATGCAGGTGGCAGCTTTAGCATACAGATACATCAGTCAAAGCGAGACAGTTTCAAGAGACAACACAAAAAAAGTCAGAATCAGCATTGTCTCTACAAAAATCCCAGCATTAATTAGGAACTGACAGGCTGTGTAAAGCTATTGGAAATGAGGAGTTTTACAGATGTCAGCTTTTGAGGCATCATGTCAGTTTGTATGTTTTAGGTTCAGGGTGTGTCAGGGGAAGTCCTACATTCACTTTATTCCTACAAATCCCCTCTTCAAGAATCATGTTTCCATGACAGAATGGTTGTTTCTTCAAAAGAAAAAAGACAGCCTTTTTTTTTTTTTTTTTTTGCACTGATCATTTTTGACCCCGATTAGTATCCATAGAGACAGTGTCCGTGTGGGCAACAACAAAATTGCTTAGAGTTAGGAAGTGGTTAGTGAAATGCATATCCTCAGCCATCATTGCGGTACATTATTTTTCCCACATATTGCCACGGCTGAACTGTTGGCTAACGTTCCCTGTCCTGTTTCCAAGAAAAGTTTTTTTAGACCATAATTATAGTGCAAAACATTAACAATTTTGAAACAAAATGAATTAACAACTGAAAAAAAAAAAAAAAAAATGTAAATGCTGTTTTCCCATGCAAAACTCATCACCACAATGCTATAGGGTGTTTTAAGTGTTTTTTCAGGGTTTCTTTGAGGTTTCTAAGGTGTTCAAAATGGTTTTACACATTGCTGTGTGGTTGCTAGGGTGGTCTGGGTGGTTGTTAGGTGGTTGCTTAATGTCAAAAGAACTGAAGTTTTTGGACCGTTGTATTTCCCACCATAAGGAAAAATCAGAGGAAAAGCAAGCATGACTAGTAAAATAAAAATAAAACAAGTAGTTGATTACTGGCCAATAGAACCTGTTTTATTTATTTTATTTTATTTTATTTTATTTTATTTTATTTTATTTTATTTTATTTTATTTTATTTTATTTTATTTTATTTTATTTTATTTTATTTATTTTCCCACCAGAGGAAAAATAAGAGGAAATGCATCACTAATAAACTCAAAGTAAATATTATATAAAATTAAACATAAAAATAAATATTTTTTTAAATGATATGTTTAATATACATTAAATACATTAATTACAGTAATATAAATGACCTGAATCGAAGTAAAAAAGTATAAATAGAAGTAAACTTATACAAAATTAAAGCAATTCTCATTCCTCAAGCATGGAACAGAGCGTTCCAATCTAGACTCCTAAATTAATTCAGTACAGGCTTGTTAGTGAACATCCTCTTGTTCTCCACTGACAGATCAGTGCAGGGATCAGTTCACACTGAAGTCCCTAGACGGCCCCAAATGCCAAACCGCTCTTCAATCCTCACCAGCCTATCCGGTGCTGCATTCACTGGCCAATAGATCAAATCATCTGAATGAGTCCATTTAGGTGAAGCTGAGGACAATCAGGATGGCGTCACCAATCAGGAAAGTTTTTCCACAGATCCAATTTACCATAATCCTCAAATTGTGAAGAATAAGAACACTAGAGGCTTTTTATTTCTAGCTGTATGCCTCTGAGATAATTACTTAAAAATGTCTATAGTTATACAGTATAAGAGTAAATGTCAATTCCAGTAATACAGTAAACTTTGATAGGCCTAAATGGTTTTGTTGTCCTGATGTGAACCAGCACTTGATTTACGTTTTCAAGGTTTTACATTCAAATCATGTAACTTAAGTTCCTTGTAACATGCAGGTATTGCTATAAAAGTACTCAGCACTTGTTGTCAGTACTCTTTATTATTTCTGTTATGCTTATATTTGTATTTGCCTATATTATATTTTTTCCTACCCTACCATGCAAAATGCAAATTCATACTTTTTATTTGTTCTACAGAAGTCAGACATGGGTAAAAGTCAAATGATCAAAGAGCACTTGAATGAGACATTTGCACCCTTGTGTTGTCTTAAAGTTGCAGATAAAAATGTCATTGCTTGGACTGCTCTTTTATAGTTTAGGAAGCTTTCAGTTCTCAATTCAGTTTCATTTGCATGACGTTGTCTCAGCTCTTTCTACTAAAAACCCTTATCAAAATTAAAATAGAAACTATTTGAGAATATTGTTGACATACCATAAAATTATAGAGCTATGAAAGTAATGTTGATCTTTCACTAAACAAATACTTGAAAATATAATGTTTAAAGGAATGGTATTAAGTACATTAAAGGTCCCGTTCTTCGTGATCCCATGTTTCAAACTTTAGTTAGTGTGTAATGTTGTTGTTAGAGTATAAATAAAATCTGTAAAATTTTAAAGCTCAAAGTTCAATGCCAAGCGAGATATTTTATTTAACAGAAGTCGCCTACATCGAACGGCCAGTTTGGACTACATCCCTCTACTTCCTTCTTTAATGACGTCACTAAAACAGTTTTTTGACTAACCTCCGCCCACAGGAATACACAAAAAGGGGGCGCTCCCACGGAGAAGAGCAAGAGTTGCGTTTGTAGAGTGTGTTTGTCGCCATGTCGTCGAAACTGTGTTATTTTCATCCCGCAGTCCAATCACCTTTGTTTGGTCTTTCCAGGGACGCTGTAATTAGTGATCAATGGTTACAATTTATGCTTAACTCGGTTCCCGAAAATTATAATTGTGGTATCCTTACTGCAACAGTTAATGTTGGACTGCAGTGCACATAATGGCCACAAGAGGGGACTATGTTTATGTATATGGCTGTTTTCCGTATGAGGTACTCTTCTGAGTGAGAGCGAACGTTGTACATTTTCTGTCGCTGCTTGTGGAGATTAAAGAGTTCAGTCTCTCGGGAATTATTGTCTTTTGTGTTCATTCGGCACAACACCACAATAATCCACATGTAAAACTATTTGCATCTCCACGTTATGGTAAGAGGCGTGACCTTTCCAGGCAAGGAGCGCTAAGCTGCTGTCGAATCACAACACAGGAACCGCTGGCACAATCAGAACTCATTACGTATTTCTGAAGGAGGGACTTCATAGAACAAGGAAGTCATCAGCCCGTTTTTATGACAGTGGAAACAGCGGTATACAGATAAGTAAATTATGTGAAAAATGTTTTTTTACACGCGAAACATGAACACATGTTATATTGCACACTATAAACACAATCAAAGCTTAAAAAAAACACGAAAAACGGGACCTTTGATTTATGCTTAATTTGCTAAGCATAAAAATGGTTGAAGTAATGCCAAAGTAATTATTTGTGTACTGTTTACAGTTTATGAATAGTATGTTTTTATTTTTTAAAATACTTTGCCATACAAATGAAATTCAAAAATCTTAAAAACAACCTGATATTGTTTTCGGTCATATTTAGTTTCTAGTCTTGGCTTTCCTGTGTTCTCGTTCATTCATTTGTTGTAGTTCATATCTGTTCCCTTTAATGATATTCCTCTGTGTATTTAAGCCCTCAGTTTCTTCTGTTCCTTCGGTACCTCTGAAATCACGTACTGAGTAGGTACAAAAAATATGTTAAAAATGTATGTTCTATATAGTATGAATGTGGGTAGTAATGAAATTCGGACGTACTACATCCGTCATGTAGTTGCTCTCATGTGACCTACGGCGTCACCTCCATTCACCATTCACCTCCTCTCCCGTGGCCTCATGGGATAGTAGTAAAGTGTCCATTGAATGCGCACTTCACATTCTCGGCAGAAGTAGTAGGCCATCCAGGGACTTTTCATCTACTGTTTAAATTCAGACGTACGGCACACTGTTTTTCGTAGATAGTAGGGAAGTATTTGATTTTGGACGCAGTGAATTGTCTTGCGTTAAAGGTAAAGGGATAGTTCACCCAAAAATGAAATACGGCCATCATTTACTCACCCTCAAGTTGTTCAAACCCTGTACAAATGTCAACACAAAACACTCATATTTTAAAGAATGTGGGAAACTTAACAGTTTTGGGCCAAAGTCCCGCCCCCTAATGGTGAACCACTGAAATTTCGAAACACTTATGACGTAACGAAGCCTCGTTTACTGAAATCACGTGACTTTGGCAGTTTGATACATGCTCTGAACCACTGATTCAAAACAAAAGATTCGTAAAGCTTCGAAGCTTCATGAAGCAGTGTTTTGAAATCGCCCATCACTAGATATTGTTGAATAAAGTCGTTATTTTATTTTATTTTTTTTTTTTGGTGCACAAAAAGTAATCTCGTCACTTCATAACATTAAGGTTGAACCACTGTAGTCACATGAAATGTTTTAAATACATCTTTAGTAGCTTTCTGGGCATCTGAAAATGTTAATTGTCTTGCTGTTAATGGAGGCCTTACTAAGCAATCTGATTTTATCAAAAATATCTTACTTTGTGTCTTACGGGTGTAAAACGACATGAGGGTGAGTAATTAATGACAGAATTTTCATTTTTTGGTGAACTAACCCTTTCAATAGTGTTTCTGTAATTAACTGTATTCTGAAAATGGATGCAAATAAATATGATACATATTTAACATATTATCTGTCATGCATATATATTTGAATAAAGATAATCACAAAAGGTAAAGCACAGCACTAGCAACTATAAGGTCATGGGTTCAGTTCCCATGTAGCACTGTATAAGGTCTTGTGAAAGTCATAAATGGCACAACAAACACAGTTTGCAATAGTTTTATTATAGATAAAGTGTGAAAGAAATGACAGATAAGCAAACTTCTAAGGTAATAAATTGTTCCTCACTCTACACTATTTAGAAATAAATATTGCATGCAGAAAGAATAAAGAGTTTTGGTCTGATAAGTCCCTAAAAGCAATAACAGGAGCACTTGTTTCTTCTTCAGTTTCAGCTCTATTTCTGATGGCTTTCCTAGTAATTTCAGCTCTTTTGTTGCTTGAGAAAGGAAAGGCGATCTCTTTGAAAGACTGGGAATGAAACAAAACACAGGGGCCCAAAGGTAATGTGGCTTCTAAATGGACAATAGAGGCTTTTATATGGAGAATCACACAGACAGTCTTGTTCTTGTTTTACTTCTTTGTCTCTTCAATCTGTTCAACTTCACTGGATTCGTCCACCACTTTACCATTGATCATGGTTTGCGTTACCACCTTCACTATCTTACGGGTACGAACGTCAGGCTCCTCTGCGGATAGAAAGACAGAGATGTTAGCGATATGACAGATTCCTTTCAAACAAACAGACACCGGCCTGTACGCTCGGTGTTTCTGTGGACGGCTCTGTTATGAGAGGCTGCTCTGTTTGGCAGTGTTTAATGTGTCATTAGTTTTCAGTCACAGCCGGTATGGAGCCCAGGTGAGAGGACAAACGCACTCCCAGAACATTCCAGAGCCACGGTCTGATATCTGATGAATGTTTACCCAACAGTTCAACCCAGCTTAAAATATACTTAAGCATCAGACTCGCTATCACACTGCTGCTTTCTACTGAAAGGGGGCCAATTGTGTGTCTCATAACAAATAAATAAATAAATAAAATAGCTTTTTGATTTCTTTTATAGAAAATTGATTTATTTTTAAAATAAATGCTGTTCTTTTGAACTTTCTATTCATCAAAGAATCCTGGAAAAACATATCACAGTTTTCACAAAAATGTTAAGCAGCTGTTTTCAACATTAAAATAATGTTGTTGTTGTTTTTTTATTGCCATAATGTATTATTAAAAAGATTTGAGGGTGTGTGCCCAGGTTATGAGTCAACCCTATTACCATCATTTTTTCCCTTTCAAAGCAAATTTTCCTATAAGTCAAAATCTTTTATAATAATGTCTTCATTCTTTCAAAAAGTGAAGGACATGCAAAGGTCTCCCATTTTTATCAGTTATATGTTTTGTGATGTTTGTCAGTAGAGAACAATCTTAAAATGTCATTGTGTTACCATGATGTTCTATAGTAAACAACACTTTATAGTTTAAGGAAAAGTCACATGTTCTGTGTTTTGTCTGTAGGCATGAGACTGCAGGTATATTGCGAGTATGATACTGCTTATAACCATTTTAAACACAAGATGTGCTATTGTCATGTAATGTCAGAATTACGGTAATTTGAGATGATAACTCTAAGAGATTATATCCTCTGTAATTATGGCGCAGGTAATATTTTTAAATTCAATTATGCAATATTTGTTAGAGCTATGCAAATTTTCTCAAATGTTTGTTGAATGCAAGACTAGTTTGTGCATATTTGTTGTAGTGTTTGCTGATTGTAGCATGTGACAGTGCAGCAGTATGTTCTTTATGGGTGAGTACTCACTCTTGGGTGGTGGAGGAATCTCTTTAACCCTGTGAAATAAAACATGAAACACAAATTAAGCATCAAAACAATCATTAAGCTGCAAAAATCCCAGACACCAATATCAGTGTCACAAAAAATACCAGCAGACGGCTGACATTACGTTGGGTAAATAATGACAATTTTCTAAGGCTAATTTTCTAAAATAATTTTTTAATGCGGTAAGAATATTTAATGCTATTAACGCAGCATCCTTTTTTTCTGGCATCCTTTGGCTGCGTTACATTAAATGATCTTGCAATCATTCATTCAAGTGCTTTTAAACCATTCAAGCACGATAAGCCGCAAAAGAGAACTTGAATCTGTACTGGCGCGCTGTCTGTGAAGCGGCTCTCTGTGTTCACTCACCTGAAACCAGTGCACAAAAAGTCGCTTCTGAGAGCGCGCCAGCGCCGCATTGAGTTCTCTTTCAGGCTTGAACGGACAAAAACAATTATGTCAAAATATCAGTTTTTGGCAAGTATCCTCATCCTTTGGAGAGTACAGCCTTAAATTAGATTGATTTAAAAGTCTTAAATAAACGTAAAGAGTTTTGAGAAAATCGAATGCATGTCAGATCTGCGTCATGTGCATCAGGTTTTAAAGTGACAGCAGCCTAATAAACCTGCTGCTGTCTGTCAGAGATGTTAAATAAGGATTAAAGATGCAATGTGTAAATTTAGGGATCTATTGACAGAAATGCAATATAATATACATAACTATGTTTTCAGTGGCGTATAAAGACCTTACATAATGAATCGTTATGTTTTATTACCTTGGAATGAACCATTTCTATCTACATACACCACAGGTCCCCTTACATGTCAAGTCGCCATTTTGTGCTGGCATTTTTCTACAGCAACCCTAAACGGACAAACTATTTTACAGAGAGCGTTTGCTTGACTGGATACTCTCTGCTGTCTCAGACGATGACAACTTTGACCTGTGTTGGCCACCGTAGCTTCTCTATATTGCAATTTGCAACCTCACCCAGATGCCGCACTGCACCTTTGATCTACAGTATATTCAATTTATAGTTATGCATATACAATCTATAGTTTATGTGAAGATTGTTTTACGTTCTCTCAAACTAAAAGTTGCTATATTTTTTAAAGCCTATTAAAAATGATGGCTTTCAGCTGTACTATAATGTTGAATTGCTATAATTAATGGCTAAAATTCAGAGAAAAAAATCAATTTAATAGAGACATCAGTATCAGTATTGGTATCAGTGATACTGGCCTTCATTCATATTACTTCAAAACAAATATTTATACCATCTTTATGTTGTTTATACATACATTTTGGAGATTTAATGTGAAATTATTACAATATAAAAATATTATATCAATATGCGATTAATAATGATTATTTTGAGAAAAAATAATAAAAAATAAAAACATTTATTAATAAAAAAAAATGCAATCGATTGGCAGCACTACAATTTTCATCAAGTTAACTGTTCTGTTAAGCTAAAAGAATCCCTTGCACTCACGTTTCCTCGCCCTCCAGCAGCCTCCTGTAGGTTGCAATCTCCATCTCCAGGTTCTGCTTGATGCGCAGGAGCTGCTCATAGTCCGTCTTGTTGCGCTGCATGTCCAGGCGCAGATGCGACAGGCTTTCCTCCAGCTGGGCCAGGGTAGCCTGCAGTCGCTCCATCTCCATGGTGTACTTCTGCCCGGTCTCACCCAGGTTACCCTCCAGAGCCGACACCTGTCAGGGAGGTTAAATGGGAATTTTTTAGCTGAAGCCTAACAAGACTTGGTAAACACAAACATAAACACATGGAGCAGTGATGTTCCAGTGGGAGATGCGAGTTTGAATTGGAATACATTTCTGGATCCTGTTTCCATCTCTTTTCCCAAACTCTTCTATCCTCTCTCTATCCTCAATAAAACATGTATACTATACTTTTACACGCATTAAAAAGTATGCATGCTTTCAAAAGGAATTGTTGCATGATGTAAAGTGTTACATACCAAAATACATGTATATGTAGGTATGTGGGTATGTGTTTGGTGAATAACTAATTAACATGGAAATTAAGCTATTCCATCAGTAAATATGTCGATACTATTTATTTTACATGTAATCATGTTTAAACTGCCAACCACCGGTTAGTGATAAGGTGAACCGTCCAGACAATGGGGCTTCTTTGGCTACTGCGCACATGCTGATGAGGAGGAAACCATTTATACAAACCTACTATTCCTGCAAAATTTTAATACACTCTATGCTTTTATTGTCCTTTGTTCCACAGAGGAAAGAGAGTCATATAGGTTCGGACAGAATTGAGGGCAGATGACAAAACTTGTCCCATTAAGGCATTAAATGGTACATTGGCTTTATGCACCTACTTTCACCCTCAAAACGTAACAGTAGCAGCAGAGAAACTACGAAACAACCTCTATGTGAACTCACATCTTGGCTTATTTACACAAGCATGACCTGTTGACAGTTATACATCTGAGATTCTGAGTGTGATCTTGGACTGGCATGAGGCTCAAAGGTCACGAAAACAAGAAAACCTGTTTCTGATTGAACGTTCTGTTGGAAGAGTTGCTCTTTGGAGATCTAAGATTGTACTACTTTTAGTAGGGTTTCGACATAATCCAAAAACAAACTGTGTCTGTGTTTCTTGCAGCACACATTTGACTTGTGAAAGTAAGTAATGGCATATGATGGAGCATTTATGGCTTGGGTCATTCAAATAGCCTCGACATAAAGGGCAGGGTTTTACTTTCCAGTGGTAAGCTGTAACTGTATCCGTATTGGCCGCGGCACTAGAAGTTCACTCAGGGAACAGAAATGGTCCTTAAAAGGTTCCTCCTGCCTGGTTCTGACCTGTTTGTGAAGGCTCTCCAGTTCCACTTCCAGTGTCTGCAGAAAGCGTTGCCTCTCGGTTAGTTCACTGTGAGCCCCTCTCAGGGCTTCATTACTCTCGCGCACCTGCATCTGCACCGTCTCCAGCTATAACACACACATATACAGTGAATGGGTTACAAAAGTATACAAGACCACCATGCAACAGTAGAAAGTAATACATCCTGCTAAAGGTTTGTTGCACTGCTGCACCAATTCTTACATAATGATGGTTTCAGCTATAACATGCAACCATTTACCATATAGATGATTACCATATTCATGTTAAAATTGATATACTTTCAAATAACACTATGGTATTACAATGGTTCCATGTCCAAAAGTATTTTTGAAGTACTCCAGAGTACCATGTAAATATCTTTGTTACGCATACCAAAAATGCCATGGTACCATGTCTCACATGTCAACATAGTAATACCACAGTATTTTTGAAGTACTTTGAAATAACTTGTAAATATTATTTTGGTTCCATATTAAAAAACATGGTAATACAGTTTTCTTTAAGCACCATATGTAAATATTATGGTTACATGAACCAAAAATACCACGTTTTAGCTTACAAAAAATACTATGGTGTAAATATGTTAACAAACCATAATGGTAAAGTGGCTCCATATTCAAAAAAACATGGTAATGCCACAGTATTTTTGAAGTACTACTATCGACACTGATGACGATGTAAAATTGAAAATGTTTTGTTTGCCTTTGGCCTCTAAATAAAGTATTTTTTGTAAGAAATCTACTATTATGTGTGTGAGCTCCTCTCTTTGTTGAACTTTGAAGTACCTTATGTAAATTACATGGTTTCACTTTCCAAAAATATCATATTACTGTGGTATCGTATCCAAAGAACAGGGTAAAGTCATAGTATTTTGAAATACTTCGGAGTAACAGGCTTTAATGCACAAAAATACCATATACCATTGTACATGTACAAAAGCACATGGTTGTACCAAGGTGTTTTTGTAAGTGAAATGTTATCTGGGTCTAGGAAACTCTAAATGAGAGCTGGCAGCCAAAGTACTAGTTCTGACCCTGTTCCCCTGGGTGCACCAACCTTTTTACGGTACCAGTTCTCAGCTTCCTCCTTGTTCTTCTGGACAATGCCTTCATATTGAAACCTCAGGTCGGAGAGAACCGTTCCCAGCTCTGGCCCACGGGCTGCATCCACCTCAACACTGACTTCCTCTTGAGCAACCCGGGCCCTCAGGCTGTCCAGTTCCTGCAGAGACAGTGAGAAAACTAATGAGAGAATGATTGAGAGAAGGATGTTGTACAACTAAACAAACTGTGTGAAAATATTCTGTGGAGCTAATAAAAACTGTTAGTCTTTGACTAATGAGACAGTTAACAAGTTTGTGTATGTTAAATGTGCGTGTATTTTGTGTTTGAACACTGGGGTGTGGTTTGTGTGGTGATTTGAGACTGCAGAGTGAATTTTGGGAATGTGATACCACGTGGTGGCACACGGTAGGTGGAAGTTACTTCATTATTAAGTTCTTCTCAATGAATATTTAATAGTGTTGATCTCGTGTTACTCACAAAGGGAGCATGCAATGTGCCTCTCACAAAAACAGACAAACACTTTAGATATATTTTGAATATTCCACAACCATGACACCACACCCTTCTGTCCAAATACAGTGTATGCGTGAGAAAGTATGAGAATGGCACTGTACTTCCTGGTATTATGTCTTTTTTCTTATATTTTGGGGTTTGTCAATGTGCCAGTGACAGTTAAGGTGTAAAATGTACTCTATGCAAGTAGAACAAACACATATTATTTCCAAATGCAATTCATAACATTATCAATTATAACAGACTGTCTTTTAGTACTTTTCAGCTATTGTCATTTCAGAGCAACAGTTTGAAGAGAATCTTGCTGAGCAAGATAGATCAAGTTAGTTAAACTAGAGATGTTTATAGCTAGCTACTTGACTACCTTAATCTGGTTTAATGATATAGACATTAATGGTAACTCTATTGCCCTCTTAAATGCTGGGACTTGTTACTTTCAAAGAAACACAAGAATTTAAGTATTAGTATTTGTACTGCTTCTCTGCACTTGGAATTTGTTGGCCAAGCATTTGCATATTTGTGTACTTGTGTAAAGCAAGTTTCTGGCCTAAAAACGACAATCACCATTTGACTTCATGCCAGGACATTAGCTGCGAGGCACATCTTAGATTTCACTTGACAAAGGAACCACATGGATTGGGTTACAAGTGATTCCAAGCATGGTCCTTGTCTATCAAAGACAATAGAGGTCATGGCTTGACACTCTTCAAGGGTTTGACAACCCTGTCACAGAGGTACCATCCATTCCTCTATGAACGTATGCAGAAAATGGGAATTACAGGAGGTTGGTTGGACGGAATGGAAAACCACTGAACGTTGGACTGGCTCACCTCCTACTCTTAATCTACACTTCTAACCAGTTTGTAGACTGAGGGAATTTGGAGCAACAGTTGTTTTTCTATAAGGTGCAGCATTTGTCCACTTCCTTACCTCCTCATGATTCTTCTTCAGGAAGTAGAGTTCCTCTTTCAGGCTGTCCAGGTCACCACGGAGCGAGGCAATGATCTGGTCATGGTCTGACTTGGCTTTCTTCAGGGCCACACAGTCCCGCTCCACCGACTGACACATCGCACTCTCCGTCTCCCATCTGCAAGCGCACATCCATTATATGCCTCCTAAAGTTCCTCAACAGATGTTTCAAAGATGTTTTGAGAGGTGGGGCACTCACTTGATTCTGAAATCATCTGCAGCCAGCTTGGCGTTATCGATCTCAAGCATGATCCGAGCGTTCTCCAGGGTTTTCTTCCTTAACTGCAAGGTACAGCATGTGAAAATGAAGGTGCACATAATGCCTTAATTCTCAAACACATTGAAATCACAAATCAAATTATTATATTGAGAGTGTAATTAATTACTGAAGACATCATTACGCATAGCACAATTACAACCAATCATGCTGCTGGAAAGTCACCTTCATGCAGAGTTTGGGTGCTTGTCAATATTCAAAAGGATGCTTCCTCATTTCCTTGATCCAGCCTGTGACTAGGAAACTGATCAAACTTAGCCAACTTGAAGGATATCTCAATTCTCTAATTGCACGTGAGGAGGAACGAGGAGCGAGGAAGCTTCCAGAGCAGCTATGAGCGGTGCACAGGTGTATCTTATGCGGAAGTCTTTCTTGTCGAAAAACCTGAGGCACATATGAATCTTCACATCTGTCACAGTAATTTTAATTTATGTTTTACCTTTGCAGTTTAAATAAACCAACATCTTGGGGGGAATCTTGCTTTATTATTATTTATAAAGAATTTCTTAAACTCCAATATACATATATAGATTCCAATTTACAAATAAGCTTTCCTTCAATTAATCCATCCTCATTTTCCTTCCTTGCATCCCAAGGAGAGTGGACTTTGGAAGTGTGGCAAGCAGGGTAGGGCCGAGAGACATGGGAACGGGAAACAAACTTTGAGGCTGGTGGCACGAGTGCTAATGAGAGTCACTTTGCATGCCATACCGATCTTGAATCTAATGGAGGAGCTCCGGAAGGATAAAAGGAGGAGTGAAGGCTGTTCATGTTGGTGTTTTGTTTTAGTTTAAGCGGCAGTCGTCCATAATTTCATTTTGTTCTTCGTTTATTTTATAATTAAAATATTATGTTGAACATTTGCCGGTTCCTGCCTCGTTCTTACCTGAACCTTTAAAGGGTTAAATCACCCAAAAATTAAAATTCTGCCATTATTAACTCACCCTCATGTCGTTCCAAACCCGTAAGACCTTCATCCATCTTCAGAACACAAATTAAGATATTTTTGATGAAATCCAAGAAGTATATGACTACTGAGCCAGCGTTCTGATGAAGAACCTGGAATCGCTGGAATGTAAACAGCGTATGAGAATGACACAGAAGAGAAGATATTGTTGAATAAAGTCATTATTTTTGTTTTGTTTTTGCGCACAAAAAGTATTCTCGCTGCTCCGTAAAATTAAGGTTGAACCACTGTAGTCACGTTGACTGTTTTAACGATGTCTTTAGTACCTTTCTGGACCTTGAAAGTGTTGGTTAAATTACTGTCTATATGGATGAATCGTATACCTCATCAAAAATATCTTAATTTGTGTTCCTAAGATGAATGAAGGTCTTACAGGTGTCAAATGACATGATGGTGAGTAATTAATGACAGAATTTTCTTTTTTGGCTGAACCAAACCTTTAACTTCATTACAGGATGTGAGGATAAGAAGCACCTCTCGTCTCCACTCCTAATTAAACAAAGATAAACCAGCTAATCAAGGTTTTTAAGATCACTCGAATCCTTTGGGCATGTGTGTTGGAGCAGGTAGAAACAAAACTCTGGAGGAAGGTGCCCCTCTAGGAGCAGGATTGGACAAACCTGTTATAGACGCCACCCATGGAGGAACTCGGGATTGTGTTGCTTTCCTGGTGAGGGGAATTTAACTCACCAGTTCACCCTTGAACCATTGGATACCCGTCTGAGAATTTCAACCATTAGACAACTCTCTATTCAGATTTAAGTATTACTTTCCTTCTTTGTTAAAAGGTAACTGTTTAGTCTGATGGTAGCTAATCATTTAACTAGTGTGTTTGTTATGGCTAATGATCAGAAACATTGCTGAGCAGACTTTCAAGGCATGTGTATACCTACACACTATGAGCCATGCTAACAAACTTTGTTTTCAAAAGGCCTTAAGGGCATTGTCCACATACTTCCTGTTCTAGGGCATGGGCTTGAGCCATCATGGAATCAATATCGTGCCCTTTCGGCACACGGTCCAGCATCAGTTGTTTGATCTTCAGCTCCAGGTCAGCGTTGGACTTCTCCAGGGAGCGGACCTTGTCTAGGTAGCTGGCCAGTCGGTTGTTGAGGCTTTGCATGGCCTCTTTCTCATTGGTGCTGTTGCCATGAAGGCCGTTGAGGGACAGGTTGCTCAGGCCGTTTAGATCTGACATGCTCAATGAGGAAGAACGAGACAGGGGCTTGGAGGAAGCGAACGAGACAGCGGCTTTGGACCGGGCGCGTCCACTGTCCCTCAGAGACATGCTGGAGAAAGAGGGCTGCCGGCCCAGAGAGAAACTCCGTACTGAGAGACTAGACGTCATGACCTCTGTGGACGGGAATGAAAGGAGATGTATTTCACACCGGTATGCTCAGTACTGTTGATGAATGTCTATCAGCAAAAGTTAAATATTATCCTTGTACAGTAACATCAGAGAAATGATTGCACAGCACTGTTAAATTTAAAGATACTTCCACTACATGCAAATGTACTCTATACAGTATAAAAGTAAAGTGTGCTTTTAGAACAAAATTAAGCTTAAAACTTCCATCACAGCCACATTTTCAGAAACATTTTGCAGAAAAATACTAGTAACAACCATATGCAAAGAAAATCATATTTGTTGTAAAACATCACACATCTCCACCTAACCTCAAGACTTCCAGCTTAAAATGCTCTTCATACAAATGGACTTTTCAAAAGAAGCTTTTCAAACAAAGAATTTTCCATTGCTCCCCCATGCTGGATTTTACATCTAGAAGTAAATGTCC
This sequence comes from Chanodichthys erythropterus, assembly GCF_024489055.1. NCBI lineage: Eukaryota > Metazoa > Chordata > Actinopteri > Cypriniformes > Xenocyprididae > Chanodichthys > Chanodichthys erythropterus. The sequence continues at coordinate 53,975,772 of NC_090230.1, read as the reverse complement.
AAACTCAGTAAAAAATGACTTCTCAACTCTGGGCTGCTTAAAAAGAGTTGGTTCACACCTTCCTAATCCATTTATCTCCTGCCATAAAGTGATAAGCGTCTGACAGCCTGCTACTGTTAAAGAGCTCTGGGCTGAAGGAGTTCTTTATGCTGATCAGGGATCAGAATCCCAACTCTGACAGTAACGTCAGGGGTAGGGTTAAAATGTTCCTTACATTATTTAACAAAAAAAAAAAAAAACATTATGGCCCTAAAACAGGTATTATTTTCTTTGAACAAAACATACATTTTTTCTTTTGAATTTGGGGTGAAATAGATCTCAGATCAGTTGCAGAAACTGAACCAATGCCGAGGAAACAAGTCTTACCTCGTCTAACTAAAGTAACAGTAAACATCAGTTGTTTTAAAATCCTTCTGTTGAAATGCTTGTACAAATATTGAACTGTTCATGTTTTCTACTGAGTGAAATATTAAGAGGATCAAGCAATGCACAAAACTTCACTGAATGATAAGGATCACTTGATATGTAAATGGACACTGTATTGTTGTTTTATGTTGGCACATCAAACAATGAACATTCTTCTAACGTGAGGTCTGTTGTCTTGGATACTACGCTTCTTGAGTACGATCTGAGTTACTCCAAAAAAGACAATACGATTATTTTTTGGAGGTGCAACAACTTTTAAATCAATTATTGGTCATTACAAAACACCTAAATATAAATTAAAAAGGAAACTTTCTCTCAAACCACCCAAGAATTTGGAATTACATAGTTCTTTTCTTATCATTCCTGCAATTTAAATCTATATAAGTGAATATAAATCCAATATAAAGTGAATCACAACATGTATAATTCACAATACATTTGAGATTAAAAGTTGATTTATATGTAGTTATTTTATGAGAATAACAAGATTCATACCTGTTGTCTTTGTAAGGGAGGACGGCTTCTGTGGTGAGGGATGTGTAGAGTGTTAAGCTGTGGTCAGTTCCTAAAGGTGCCCTCATATAGAGCTCAGGACAGGGGCGGGGCTTACAGTACCTGAACACTTGTGGGAGGAGTCCACCTGACTCTCTCTTAAACTAGGGTTTTCACATCGCTGTAACTCAAGACACCAGAGATCATGGCATGAAATATTCAACAGGTTTCTACTGTAACGTGAACAAAGAGAAAGAAAAAAACAAAGCCTGCTCTATCTGCCTGCAAGACAAGATCTATGAGCCAGAACAGTGTTTACTATACTATACTATATACTTATTCTCTCCGAACTAGATCTGAAGGATAGCTTATCTTTTCAGTAGTTTAGTTATCAAACTGTGCTCTACTGAACAAAAATGATGGCCTAATTTGCAGAGGCTACGTTCACACAGAAACAGAATATGGTTGTTCTGTATTTGTGTACTGATAGGGATAGTTCCCCCAAAAATTAAAATCTGTCATCATTTATTCAGTCTCTTGATGTTTCAAACCTGTACGACTTTATACAGTACCTTCTGCTGAAACATAGATGATATTTTGAATAATGTTGGTAATCCAACCATTTTGGTTACCAATGACTTCCTGTGGATGGACAAAAAAAAAAAAAAATGCTAAGATCCAAAATATCTTCTTTGGTTTGTACATTATTGGTATTGTACAAACCTGCCAGTTTTGAACAGGAATCATGGTTAAAAATCAAGCTTGAACCAGCTACCAGTTTATTGGATTTTCAGCAGGGAAACACCACGCACCTTTTCTTGAAATTTGCAATAAATATTTCGCAAAAACGATAGGCTCGATTAAGTCAAGCTGCTCTGGTTAACACCTTTTAAATGTTCACAACTCCAGTGTAATCTTTCACTCAAACTGTGTCATGGGAACAGGAGTTGAGTAGCAAACAGAGATCTTTTGTGTCCGCTCTATAAACACAATGAAGCATCCAGATCTCACAAGGCTGGACTCTCAGAGCTGTTAAGCTGATGCCAAACTAGATGGCACCACTGCGATTGATTCGATTCACACATCCATGTGTGTTTCAGGTTACATGTTGCCTTGTCTATTTCCTACGTACCTGTAAACACACATTCTGACATGGCAGCTCACCGCAATGACATTCCTAAACCTCTGCTCACTTTTGCTCACACTGAGGTTCAGCATTGGTGCATGTAAAGAAGAGGTTTGGTTCTGTACAGTATAGATTTTTACAAATGCTTGCCAGTGCAAAACTTGGTTGTCATTTAATTATAATAATTTAATTAATGATAATATTTTATCATAATTATATTATGTTTATTATTTATTTATTCATATTACAATTTAAAAGTGACTAAAACTGATCCAATTTTAATACCTGAAGTTCATTTTATATAACATAATATTCCCTAGCTATTTGATCATCTCTCTTGCTCTTTTATGGCACCATGGGTGGGCAAATAGATCCACAACATGGAGACACTGAAAGAGATGGAAAAGAAAGACAAATTAGCAGCAATTCATACAGTGTATGAGCTTTTCAAGCAGCTCTGGTAGATCACAGATCCTTTCTGTCTGAGCAATTACTCAACATACGATTGGCTCACATTCATCCCAGTGTCTTTGTTCTGTAATGCCAGGAGCTTGAGTTGTTTGTTGTATTGAAGCCCTTTCTACAACTTTTACTGTGTGGAGAAAAAAAGAAAAAAAAAATCAGTACTACAATTAAAAGAGTTTTGACAGTCCTTAAAGGAACATCTCACACAAAAATAAAGTTCTGTGCATTTCTGAAGAATATTCTGGACACTTTTTTTCTGTATGATGAAAGTAAATGAGGATGGGGTCTGTCAGGCTCCAAAATAATAATAGAAAAAAAAACACCATAAAACCGCACCATACATCTTTTGCTCTATATTTCAAGTCTTCTGAACATTTTGTGGAAGAAAAACTTAAGTTGCGATACTCTGAACATCTTGATATTCATGTTATTTTTTGTATATAATACTGTAGTATTTATTAATATTTTGAATGATCTTTTGCTAACTCTTTATCACAATGGTCCACTTTAGACATTGAACTAACAATAAGTAACTTTGCAGCTAACCTGAACCAACAGTCCACTACAGTCTACTAATACACTAATGAGAGTAACTGGCATGTTGCAAAGTTAAGTTAAGTTAACAGAATGTCTAAAGTGGACCATCGAAATAAAGTGCAACCAATCTTTTATTTTCATATTTTCAGTTTTCATTATAATTTAAGTTTTAGTAGTATTGTTGGTTTCACTTGTATTATTATTTTTATTCTATTTATCTTTAAATCTAGTACTTCAGATTTGACAAATGCAAAGGTTAAGTTTTTCTTGTAATATTTATTTTATTATTATACTTTATTTTATTTAATCTTTATTTCAATTGGGGATATTTTATTGTTTTTATTTTCAGTTAACAATAACAAAAATGTAACTCAAGGGTGATTTAAATGACACCAATTTCAACCAAAAATGAAAAAAAAGGTCATACATTTACACGACAACAACGTTTTTGGGGCCTTAAAAAAATGCAAACTTTTGAAAAAGTTTCAAAGTGCAATTTTTGAAAAGGTGACATCATGCGCATGTGTATTATATGTTGAGTCTATAGGCGCGTAGTGTTTCCTTACAAAGTGACATCGCCATCTACTGGCCTGGCATACAGCGTTTTTAGTTTTCAGTGTGAACGGGGATTGTTTCGACAACTTTGTCATCTATAAGCAATGCATAAGGAAAACATTTTCTGCTTTTAGTACGTCAGTGTCGTGTAAACATAACCTCAATTTTCAGTTCATGAAGGAATCAAATATTTTTAATGAATCAAATCTGGTCTGAATAATTTGTTCTTGAACTGAATTGATCCAGTTCTCGAGTTCAACTCACTGACTCAGTGATCCGGTTGCAACTATTAACAGCTCACTGGAGGGGAAGATTATGAGTAAAAAGCGACTTAAATTTCAGTCTGTTCCTCAGACATAGCTATTGAATAACTACATAGAGCAAAAGTCCTTTGAACTAATTTCTTAGTATGTTTATGGTTTTCAGTCTTTGTGAAGCTTGAAAGCTCCAGTCTCCATTCACTTTTATTATATGGAAAAGAGTGCTCAAGAATTTCTTCAAAAATTCACCTTTTGTGTTCCACAGAAAAAAGAATACAGGTTTGGAACGACACAAGCATAAGTAAATAGCTACAGAGTTGTCGTTTTTAGGGGAGCTGGTCTTTTAACACATAATTCACTCACGATATCTCAACAAGAGATGAGACACGGCTTATGATGACAGGTTAAAGACAAACATGTGAGAGACAAGATAAAACAAACGTGCCATACAGGAGACAGCCTGAACACACATGCAAACAAAACAGCTCTGTATATCTTCTTTTTAGGCATGTGCCTGTTATATTTGCCTCACATTTTGGGCACACATTTCGCATTTCTCTGAAAAAGGACATGTGTTATCCTGATGGATTGCTGGCTCAGTGTTGAGTTATGAACTGTCCACACCTCACATTTACATGTTTATCAGTGAAGTATAAGAAGAAACGTAAATTATGTGGTTGGGTTGAGGAGTGGCGAACTGTTGAAGCAAATGCTTTATGTTTTTAGTCTTAGCTGAAAGCAAACAGGGTGAGTTTACCATAAAGGGGGGTGTACAGACACTGGTGTGGAGAAGTCTCCATTTATACAATGGAGGGGAAAAGATCACCTTGCTTTGCTAATGTGCCTGTATCCCGTGTTAAATATCTGGCAAGAAGTCATACTACGCTAGCCTCTTTCCATGTCGCAGGCATCATGTTATTGTATAAAAGGAAACAGGATACTGTGGTTTTGGATATTATTTTAAGATATTATAAAGTTAATGAGGATAATGAGGTTTTGTGATGTAGAAGACTCACCATATATAATATAATATAATATAATATAATATAATATAATATAATATAATATAATATAATATAATATAATATAATATAATATAATATAATATAATATAATATAATATAATATAATATGTGCGTATAAGTAAATAGAACTGGGAAGAAATGCTCAGGACAACATCTCCACCGTGTGGATGAAAGAAATAGTGCATTTCTATTTAGTGCGTTTTTAATTGCCTGAAATACGAACAATAGTCTAATTTGATGGGCACGTTTTTTAAAAGTTTATTAATTTACTTTAATATTATTTAATTTAATTTACTAATTAATTTTAGATCATTTAATTTTGGTTATTTTAGTAAAACTAAAACTGTTTGATACTGGTTTGTCATCTTTTTTGAGTAATATTATGAGTAATATATTTAAATATTTATTTATTCATTATTTATTTATTTGTTTGTGTTACAATCCTCTTCATGTACAGAAATCAGTTTTGTTTCTTTTACTCAAAGGGACTTGTGTTAATTATAGTGCACTTTTTTTTACAAAGGCAGTCAGTTTGAAGCAATCTGAAGTGCTTTACTCAGAGACATGACTGGTAATGGCTCACGCCTAAATTTGCATAAGATCAAGACTCAAGCTCAAACTTTTTAAGAATTAGGCTATCTTCAAAGCATGTATAGCCTAAGTGATCATTTTAAATATAGGATTTGTTCATCAGTTAAAAGAGCATTGTTATCATTTATTAACTATTAAAAAAATATATATATTGTCAGTTATTAATATTAATTAAATGTTTTTGGGTTTGGAAGAGAAATGCCGTTTGAAACAATTGTGTTTTGATTTTCAAGACTTTGAGTGTAGGTTTCAGGAAATTGTTTAGTCGTATAATTACGATACATTGTGATTGATGTTGTTTTAAAAATCCACATCTTTGACCAGTATATCAGGCATGTATTGTGCTAAAAAAATATTAATAATAAAACTGTGTTTTGTAAAAAATTCAAAATAAATAAATAAATAAAAAGTCAATACCCAAGCAGAGCCAACAGGGGTCACTAACGAGCTTCAGACCTGAAGTGTTCAAGTATCTGTCCTTTGTGCTGATCCAGCATCACTTCATTCTCTATCCTGGACTGTTCAACAGCCATTTAGTTCGTATATTTGCCTGATAAAAATGTATTTTTCGGGGGGTTCGACAAACGATAAAACGATAGAAAAACGATTCCATATACAGTCAAAAAAGGTTGTCAGACGTTTGTGGATCATGTTCATTGTTAATGTGATAAACTATGAACTATAACAAGAACTTGAGGAGAACTGACTTCATACATCCACTAAAAATCACCATGACAACAGCTGATTAAAGTCATTGCAAAACGAGCCAGAAAGGGTAGTTTTAGAAAAAGCTCTAGTAGCATTTGTTTGCACTTCGTTATTTATAATACAGTGGCATATAGATATGCTGAGTGTGAATTAAAGGGATAGTTCACCAAAAAATGAAAACGCTGTCATCATTTACTCACCCTTAAGTTATTCTAAACCTGTATGAATTTCTTTCTTCTGCTGAACACAAATGATGAAGAATGTGGATAACCAACCGTTTGGTTACCAACGTTCTTGAAAATATCTCCTTTTGCGTTTGACAGAAAAAAAGAAACCCATACAGGTTTAAAACAACATGAGTGTGAGTAAATGATGACAGAATTTAGATTTTTTAGGTGAACTATCCTGTTAAGTGTCCAAACACTTTTTTGGATCGGTATGTCCACTAAGAGAAATTTTAACCTGATCTCAAAGAAAATTGTATTTATTTTATTTAGTATAAATTCATACTATGTAAATCATACAAAAACTAATGATTTTTAGGAAAAAAGTAATCATGAAGGACCACCCCTATCCTCACCTGTAAAAAGATTGTACGGAAACTGAGATCATACAAATTAAAAAGAATTAGAATTTAAAGACCTAGAGACACTAAAAACCAAAGCAGAAGCATTATTCCGGGTAGATTGTGTCAAATAATGCCTACTAAAAAAAGTGGAAACATCAAATATATAAAAGCGCATCAGTGTGGGGTCAGTGAAATCAGCTAAATCAATAAAAGTCTGATCAGTGAGTGCAAAGTCAGGATGCAACCTTTGACCCCACTTGACCTCTGCTGACCTCTGTCACAGTTGATTAGCCTGGACAGACCCCTGTAGCCTCCCTCTCACTTTCCAACACCACGCCGCCCCCGTCTGACCAATAACAGTGGTTTGTTTACTTCAAATCAAGAGACCGGCCACGAATAGTGATGAAACCTGAATGATGATTCACATTCACTTGATTCACAGAACTAAAATGCCATTGAAAACGTTTTGACATACAGTTTGATGCAAAAGTCTGAGGCCACATTGAAAATCAGTGACTTTCTTTTTCATTTAAAGATGAAATCTTTAGGGTTTTGAAAATATCAAAATATGAAACGTTATGATGTAACATGAATATGAAATATTTATGATTCTACATTAACTCTAGGACTTTAAACCTAATTCCTATGAAATTCTAAATCATGATCTGCTTACTCTCCATTGACGGTTAGGTTTAGCCCTGCATGTTTACTTTTTTCTAATAATTGTAAGTTTTTGTACAGTTCACATTGTACGAATTCATACGAAAACCATTCATATTCAACCTCACCCCCTGGACATTGTGTACTGCAGTGTGGAGCTACAGTCCAAAGTTCAAGTTTGGTGAACTCTGACCTGCGGATTTGCATCATGTGAAGCCGTGTGACGGCTTAACCTCATGGCGTAACCTCTTGACTAAATTAAAAGAACATATTTTTGCAGTAAAGTCGAGTAGATTGTATATTTTTACATTTTCAATGTATTACTATTTGTTATATGTTGAATTCACATTTTTAAAAAAAAGACGCCACAGAGAGTGACGTTATTTCACGACCGTTGCAGTGTCCGTAGAAATTTCATATGCTCAGAGTCTAGTGTGACAGCGGCTTCAAGCTGATAACTGTGGCATCCGGTGTAGACATGATGTTACTTCAGCAATAAAATAAATGAAAAAAAAAAAAAAAAACGTGATGCTTACCTAAATTAATATTTGCTTAGACATTGGTAAATAAAGTAAGATTAAATACATAAAGTATATTTGTGTTACTTAACATATTGCAAGTTTAAGTAATATTCTGCATTTGCGTTTCACAGTTTTTATTCATTTTGAGGAATACTGAATCTGTGAGATGAGTACGCACACAACACTTCTGATTTCTCACAACATGGGAACAGGAGAGGTGTCAGTCAATAAATGGAAAAACAAAGTAACTTGTTCTACTTATTTGCAAAAGTAATTTGTTTTGTCGATACTTTACTAGTTACTTGACAAAAGTAATCCGATTACATAACTACATAACTTGTAATGCGTTACCCCCAACACTGGTTGTGAATTGACATAAAACTGTTTGCATTAAAATATAGTTTGCAATAAAAATTTAAAAAAAAAACTGTGTATTCAATTAAAAAAGCAAAATAGAGGCACTTTCACTATAGAGGTCTCAAGCTTTTGGACCCTATACATGGAAAGCATTATCAGCCTCTCTTCCACTCTCAATTTCGTGGCCAAACTGTTGTAGTTAGTGCATTTTTTCTTATCTTTCCCCTCATTTTATCTTAAGTCATTCTTTCCTGTTTGACCGGCTGCAGCGTCCCTGTTTTTACGCGCACAGATGCTGCCAGGGTGTTTACTGTTTGTCTTCCAAACTGCACACAGTGACCACTTAGCAGAATTAGTCTGCTGATATCCAGAGCCCATCTAGGGGGAAGTGGAAACGTTTTCACAGGCTCAGAACACAGTTCAGGTCCTTTGAATAGCTGCCAGTGCGTTCGGCCAGGAAGGCCCGAGCCAGGGACTGCAGTTCATAGCTCAATTGAATCAATGATAAAGATCACTAGTGGAGAAATTGCAAACAGATACGAACAGATGTGTATTACACTGGGGGTCAGCACCTGCATTTGCCTTTCGCTCATTACTTTTTTTCTTCTTTTCATGCAGTTTGTGTTTCCTCTCCCAAAGCACAGGTTGCTTTTGTGCTTCAAAAGGCCCAACAGAGGCAGTCAAAATGTGAATGGACATGTCTGAGGGAGAGATCACTATCTAGAGAGGGCCCTTGTGTGAACACTTTAACCGCTGGCCAGCTTACAGCGGCTTTTAAAACCACTGCTTTTAATATAATTTTCCATCCTTTGAGCGATGAAATACACACAGGCAATGGTGAAAAACTTAAAGGGAAATTGTTAAAAGACTGAGAGATAATCAAGGAGAAGTATGCCTTCAGAAAATGGCCTTAAGTAAAAAGGAGAGAATTTGAGTTGCATAAAATATGAGGCTATGGTTAATTGTAGGATTTTATAGTGTGATATGGTGTGGCCAAGTTAGTGGCTTTTGCACCAGAGGAACCTTTTCATAGTTCCAAGAACTATTGGCTGAAGTAAACAGATTTTGCCATTTTTGCATCGCAGGAACTAGGAACGGTTTTAGTGCTATGAACTCCTTTTGGGGGAATTAAATTAGCTCCTACTTCAGAGCAGGGTCTAAACCAGCACTAGGAACTATTAGTGACGTGAGTGTATGTTGATTGGTCGAACGTATGTTAAACACAGACATTTTTAAAACGCGGTGTAAATATATTAATTTCACGAACATGGAAAACAGCAATAACAGCATTTACCTGTTGTCTGCAGCTGCTGTGTTCTTTTATCTGCTTCGATGATATGTAATACTGAAAATTGTCATAGGAGATTTTGTCTCTTAGCCCCACCTTTTGCTCTTTCAGTCACATAAATTATGCGTTCACATTCCATCTCCGTTTTCACGAAACCCACAACACACCAAAAACACAGCTCCGATCACAGCATCCTCCATCCACCAGTTTTTAACCTTTGTAAATGCCGCACTTAAAGACGCCGATGTCGGCTGCTTCAGAGTTCCTATTTCCGATGCAAATCCAACCAGGAACATGGCCTGGGGGAGAGATTAGTTCCACCAGAAAGACTCTGGAGGCAAGGAAGCATTTAAAGGTGCCCTAGAATTAAAAATTTAATTTATCTTGGCATAGTTGAATAACAAGAGTTCAGTACATGGAAATGACATACAGTGAGTCTCAAACTCCATTGTTTCCTCCTTCTTATATGAATCCCATTTGTTTGAAAAACTTCAGAGGAACAGGCGAATCTCAACATAACACTGACTGTTACGTAACAGTCAGGATCATTAATATGTACGCCCCAATATTTGCATATGCCAGCTCATGTTAAAGGCATTACACAAGGGCAGCCAGTATTAACGTCTGGATCTGTGCACAGCTGAATCATCAGACTAGATAAGCAAGCAAGGACAATAGCGAAAAATGGCAGATGGAGCAATAATAACTGACATGATCCATGATATCATGATATTTTTAGTGATATTTGTAAATTGTCTTTCTAAATGTTTTGTTAGCATGTTGCTAATGTACTGTTAAATGTGGTTAAAGTTACCATCGTTTATTACTGTATTCACGGAGACAAGAGCCGTCGTTATTTTTATTATTAAACACTTGCAGTCTGTATAATGCATAAACACATCTTCATTCTTTATAAATCTCTCCAACAGTGTAGCATTAGCCGTTAACCACAGAGCATATAGCCTCAAACATCCAAATAAATACCATACTTACACGATTAGACATGCTGCATGACGAACACTTTGTAAAGAACAATTTTGAGGGTTATATTAGCTGTGTGAACTTTGTTTATGCTGTTAAAGGCAAGTGCGAGCTCCGTGGGTGGGGAGCGTGAGCATTTAAAGGGGCTGCAGCCTAAGTCGGCTCATATTTAATGATGCCCCAAAATAGGCAGTTAAAAAAATTTATTTAAAAAAATCTATGGGATATTTTGAGCTGAAACATCACAGACACATTCAGGGGGCACCTTAGACTTATATTACATCTTTTAAAAAGACGTTCTATGGCACCTTTAAATAAGATTTATTTAACAAATATCGAACAGATGGAATGATAGAATTCTTTGGCGTAGGCCCCGTCCATAGTACGATCTGGAGGGTAGCAGACGATTGCAGATCCTGCCTGAAGATGAAGGCAGGGGCGGAGCCTAGGCCCAATGTATGAACAGGGAGGATGGGGGTAGCGTCGGAATCTGCGAACATAATAGTGGGGAACAGAACTTATATACTCAGGTGACGTGTAATGATTGGTTAGATAATGAGTAATGACGTGCGTTAGAATCTTCCAGGTAGAACTTCTGCTAAAGCTCCTATTTCTCAGAGAACTATCCTAGTGGCTAATTCCTATAACTGAGTTCCTAGAGCTATTTGGTGTGAAAGCCCCTATAGGTTTCCAAAGGTTCATAGTTTTGCAGTTGGGATGTTTGTTGTTTCAGATAAGAATTTAATGAGCAAATGACAATAGCATTATCTTTAGAACTAATCATTTCTATTAATTCCTATTAAATTAATATTTGTGAATAATATAACATTCAAAATCACTCTTTGACATGACATGGAGTAAACGGATTTAATGTTATTAGACTGTAATGTAATTTTTAATATAAATTTTACAAGAAAATGGGTAGCCTATCTTTAAATGTAGACGTTGCCATATGAACAACCAGTCAGCAATTACACTCATTTAAAGGGTTAGTTCACCCAAAAATGAAAATTGTGTAATTTATTACTTACCCTCATGCTGTTCCACACCCGTAAGACCTTCGTTAATCCTCGGAACACAAATTAAGATATTTTTGTTGATATCCGATGGCTCCATGAGGCCTCCATAGCCAGCAATGACATTTCCTCTGTCAAGATCCATAAAAGTACTAAAAACTATTAATGTACTTTAAATCAGTTCATGTGAGTACAGTGGTTCAATATTAATATTATAAAGTGACGAGAATATTTTTAGTGTGCCAAAAAAATGAAATAACGACTTATTTAGTGATGGCCGATTTCAAAACACTGCTTCATGAAGCATCGGAGCACAAATGAATCAGTGTATCGAATCATGATTCGGATCAAGTGTCAAACCGCCAAACTGCTGAAATCACGTGACTTTGTCGCTCCAAACAGCTGATTCGACACGCTGGCGGCGTCCGAAAACTGGAAAATGCTGCCTTCTGAGGACACATTTCAAGGTAGTAAGGCATCAAGGCACGTCAAGGCATCAAGGCACGTTTTTTAAGGAAGCATAGATGTATCCTTAGCTGCCTTTGATATCCCACAATCCTGTGCTTTTCATTCTGTGACAGTTGAGCTAGAAAAATAAAGATGGCATCCGAAAGTTGCACTTGCTGCTCAGTTTGTGTATAAATGTACGATTTTGATCAACATATTTCAATTTTGATATCATTTCTATCGAGAAATTACTACTGTAATAATTAAATATTTGTTTAGTTCTCACCAAAGTTCACGCTACAGTATATTGCTGTAGATCATTAAACTCTTACGCTGCCTCAGAAGCCTGTCCGAAATCAATTTCGTGAGGTACCTTCATGTACAAACGCTGCCGTACAAGTCATTCTCTTATAAGACAGCGAGGCAGCAAGACAGCTACCTAGATTTTCGGACACAGCCGCTGATTCATTTGTGCTCTGATGCTTCCTGAAGCAGTGTTTTGAAATCAGCCATCACTAAATAAGTTTTTTTTTTTTTTTATAAATATTCTTGTGGCTTTATAATATTAATATTGAACCACTGTACTCACATGAACTGATTAAACTGATCCTTTATGGATCTCGAGAGAGGAAATGTCATTGCTGGCTATGAAGGCCTCACGGAGTTATCGGATTTCAACTAAAATATCTTAATTTGTGTTCCGAAGATTAACGAAGGTCTTACGGGTGTGGAACGACATGAGGGTAAGAAATAAATGACAGAATTTTCATTTTTGGGTGAACTAACCCTTTAAGTTTCAGTCACCGTAAACACCATGGACAGTAGCCTACACAGTTTGTAGATGTTTTTTCAAGAAACGCTCTAAATGATTCAGTGAGTTCATTCAGTGAAGGATTTGTCCGACTGATTCAACCTGACAGGTTACTCGCGAGTACGCGATTCTTTTTAAACGATTCAATATTCGTGAAAGAAATGGAATTAATATTTCTTGTAATTTTTTGCGGTTCACGGTCTTTTTAAGGCTATATCACATTCGATGCTGCTGACTACAAGCTCACTTGGCTAAAATTGGATTTATTTTGCTGTGTGCGGAGGAGATTCGAGGATGGAAGAAACACTGGGTGTGATGATGAATGTATGAGAGAGAAAAAAAAATCTCATTATGATATAACTGTAATTATAACCAACCACATTGTTTTAAAGCCTGTTCCCAACCTACAGAAGGCACTTATTCTGACTCGTCTTGATTGCACAATGCGGCTCTTGGCAGCATTTGCACTTTCCCACTGTTACTAAATGTTTCCTCGATCTATTCTTTCACATTTTTATATTGAATGTAGGCTGTAAATCAAATTCAGTACAGAAAGCGACTTTGTGGTGTGGATAACACAATCACCAGTGTATGGACTCACCATTTTTTCGTGGTTTGATCCATTTTTCCAGGGAAAATTAATATAGTTTAAATGTAATGTAATGGTAATGTAAAATACAGGAATTTAATTCGAATTCTAAGTGACAACCGTGAAGAATTCCCTGCAAATTGGCCTAATCCAAATGGTTTCTTTTTGTGAGCAATTTATGAAACGCACGAACTGGAAGATACAGTTCTGAAGAAAAGGTGCACCCATCTAACTGCTTTTTTAATGTAGGTATCAGCCAAGCCACATTTGCTTTTGTTAACTCAAAATTATGTAACTGAATGCAGCCTAATTGTGACAGGAGCATCAGTTTGGTCATAAATGTTTTATATTTAAACTCGTATTGTAATACAAATACCAGGCGAATAGCTGATATTGTGTCGTGCAGATTTGTACTGAAATAATTCCGGTTCGCTTCCGAAATAGGTTCACAGTGACCTGCAATGTGCTCATTAGAAGCATGTGGAAAAGAGCTGGAACTTAAATGTCGCATAAAACAGGCTTTGTGGGATGCAAAAGTCTTGTTACCGCCAATTATGAACCCCAGGAGAAATACCTTCGACTTCCGACCAAAGAATTTTTCAAGTCCTTTCTAGCTGTTGGTGGGAGAGCTGAAGTTGTTGATCAATATGCAAAACAGCTTGATGAATATGCATGAAGGGGGGCCGGTAATTGCACGTCAGCGTGGCGGCACTGCTAATTTACGGCTCGGGATCCTGCAATCAGCGCGCTATTCATTAACACTGCAGCCGTTTCATCCGCGCGCACTCGAGTCTGCCAATCACCGCCGCAGACACAAAAGCCGAATAAAAAAAGTTTCAATTACCAGCCAACAACACTAAACACTATATTTACGCCGCTTTATGCACTGAATGGCTGTTAACGCATTGTGAAAGAGAAGGGAGACGAACTTAATGAAACAACATAATCTTATGCATTTATATCACCTTTTTCCCTCGGCGGGCGCGTGCTCGTTAGAAGCCGCTTGTCTCGCGTGGAGAACAACAATTACCTCTCCGTCATAATGGGAATATGAAAAATGTCAGATAGAAAGCTATAGTAGGCTACAGAATATTTGTCTATGGTAATCCCTGCAGTTTGTGTGATGGGTGGACTTGAGTGTTTAAGACTTTATGCTTCTTGCCCTTGCATGGGGACCCCCTCACCTTCAAAAACATATCATATACTTAATGTATGAAATTCTATAGAAATAGGCTACAGTTAGGAAAAACTATATAACTTTTAGACACAAATTTAGCACTGACATTTTTTAAAAGAAATTTTCTGAATTAAATGTTACATCTTTTTACATTGCTATGTGGTTACTATAGGGAGTTCTGAGTGGTTTCTGCATGCAGGTGCAGGAAAAGTTACATGCTTGAGTAGGCAAAGCAATACGAATACTGCTGCGCATCTTATACATAAATGGCATAAACCTATAAGCGCAACACTTTACAATATGGTCCCATTGGTTAATGATGGTTAATGCATTAGCAAAAATTAGCAAAAATTAATTAACAATGCGCAATACATTTGCTATAGCAATATATTGCTACAGTATTTAATAATCTTTGTTGACATTATTAAAAATACAGCTGTTCACCGTATAGCCTACATATCTAAGGTCCATTAAATAGGCCTAATGTTAACAGATACAACTTTTGATTTTAATAATTTATTAATAGTTAATGTTGAAATTAACATTAGCTAAGATTAATAAATGTTTTAGAATGATTTAGTTCATATTAACTAATGTAGTTAACTATAATGTTAACAAATGGAACCTGTATTGTAAGTTTTAAATGCACCATAATCAAAAGCAGAACTACATCATTTGTACAGAACCCTTTAACCCCTGGTTTCACAGACAAGGCTTAAAGTCCCTGTAAAGTCATTTTAAAGTATGTTTTGAGCTTTTCACACCACAGAAAAATGTGTTATTAACCACCCAGCCAAATTTTAATGATTAAAAAAATCTGCAAGTAAATGAAATAAGTTATCAAAATCTCGAAAAAAAATAGGCAGCGCTCTCTGCTCTCAAACGCTGGGGGCGTGTCCGCTGTCGGCGCTGAAACCACACCCACTCGCCAGAGCTGCCGTCTCAACTTACTTGTCTAATGAGTCAAACATACTAATGCATATAAACAAAAGAATCACGTTTGAGGGTTGCACATTTTAGTAGAGTTACTGTGGACTACCTACTAATTATAACATACGCAAACTCGGTAACTTACACTCATTGGTGGGCACCTAGCATACTGCCGGACTGTTTTCGAGTCGACAAATGACGGTGCCGCGAGACGGGAGGAAATAAGAAGACCGAGCTGTATTGTATATTATAACAACCATGTTATATGCATTTGCGTGACGAAGGCATTACTAGCTAAATGTACAAAGGGCTGTATGACTGTAATGACCCTCGAGACCATAGGCTCGAGACACAGCGAGTGAACCGCTGTAGAGGCGGCGCCACGCTCGGTGCGTCATCGACAGTTATATAGTGTTAGGGGAGGGGCTATGCTCGGGGGACGATGTGCGTCATTAGACCCCCGTTTTAGCTCCGCCAAAAAAATCCTGAGCAGAGACTTGGTGAAAAACTGTTTAACGCTCTAACTTCACAATTAAGCATTACTCAATTCACACACTTTGTAATGTGTTTTAGCAATACATTTGTAACATTTATAAAGTGTTTAGAAAGAATTCTCAGAATTGACTTTACAAGGACTTTAAGCTATAGTCCCAGACTAAAATGCATGTTTGAGCTGTTTTAACTGAAAGCAACTTTCACTAACATATCTTAAAATATGTTAGTGTCATTGTTTTGTCTCAAGATGCACACCAGTAATGTTTTTTCTAAGGCTAATGTTTATTAAACACCTAAATGTCCTAATTGAACTAAGGCCTAATCCTAATGTATTACTATCATAGTCAACTATCAAACCAAGTGCAATCTGCAATGAAATTATGCTGCTTCACTTTTTGCTGTTACTTTTAACCTGTGTTGCAGTGATTATTTGGTTCAGGTGTCCTATCAGAGTAACGACATTGCATGAGATAATAACATATTCGACCAACTTTTGATGACTAGAAAAAGTCCACACACTTTTTGTCTTCATTTTGAAGAGTGTTGTTTTATCATTTAAACCTAATCTTTTTGTGAAATGTTTTACTCGAAAAGTGTATTTAGAATATCCAAAAATAAAACCTAATTGGTTTGATATTTCATTATCTAATGCAGTGATGAATACATTTTTGAGAATTGCTTACTTTTTGGGGACATGTAGTCTTTGTGTGTGCCAGTCAGTTCTGACATCGGACAGCAGGGGCGCTCTTGAGTGCAATCAGACACATTGCAGTGCCTGAGATGGGCGGTGCATCTCAATTTCATGAAATGGGCAGCAGGCCAGTATAGACAGGAACTCCACTGTCTCCACGTGGGGGCTGGTGAACCCATATATCAGTAAGTGATGACCTACAGGCGTGTGCTGTCAGGTCTGCGGCAGACCCCCTGTCAGACGTTGATCTCTCTTTTCTCTGGGTCCCTCCTGCTCTCTCTGAATGGGGAAGCTGGCTTTTCTAGCCACTCTGTAGGAAGGGAGTTCCTGGCTAAGGGGAAAGAGTCCTGGATAAAAGTAAGCATCTATCCTAGGGACACCACTGCTGTGTGAATCCCCTATTGTTCTCTCTGACACCCGTTTCTGTTTCCTTTGCAATAAATCTGCCCCCTCAGCCCTGGAACGTCCCTGCGCTGCCCCCCTATTGTCTCTCAAAGGAAACCTGCGCACAAGTGAGGCCTGGCTACGTCTTCACTCCATCCAGGGGCCACAGGGGCAGCAGAAGAAAGCAGACAGGAGGGAAGATCTGCAGATGTTTGTAAGGGCAACAGCAACTATGATAACAAAAACAGTAGCATTTAATCACCCTCATGTCATTCCAAAACTGTTTGACTTTAATTTGTTGTAAAATGAAAGGAAAAAGTTTCATGCAAAGAACATAATGACCAAATGTCAAACCCCAAAAATAGTTAAAATGATTTGCTGCTCCAAGTCATATAGCCTAAACTTGTCAATGATCATTTAAAACACTGATCAACACACGCATACACACACTACATAAAGTCTGGCAACACAAATCTCAAATGTCACAATGTGTTAAAACCCAAAGAGGTTAATTGACATTGAATGTTTGTAGTCATATTTTATGTAGGCTTTGTGTGCATTGTTTTGTTGCATGTTTTGATTTGATTCAAGAGTGAATAAAGGCTTACATTTTGGGCTGTTTTTTATTCAAAATTATTAAATCACTTCAGATTGACAATATACAGCTATATGGGTTATTTCAATAAAATTTCTTATACCCTCTGAGCTTTGGTTCCCACTGACGTTCATAGCATGAATAAAACAGCTGAAACATTCTTAAAAATATGTTCTTTTGCATTTGGAACAACATAATGGTGAGTAAAAGATGACTTTTAGGTGAAGAATCCCTTTAACACCTGACTAAACTCTTGATCCAATCACAGCTCCATTCTGGAAACCATCAGCAGGGGCAATTCATCATGCTTTGTTCAATGTCACTCTGTTGTATAAGGGTCACCATGAAGAATAAGCAAACATACTGGATATCAACCATCAACCAGTAATGTCTGCAGTAGCTACACTGAAAATAATTAGCTCCAATGTCCACTCATCTGCGACGCCTTCCAACTGTAACGTTCACGTAATCTGCAACAGATTAAAAAAAGAGAAGCTGGTCAACAGAAACATCATTAAACTCAGTATTTCATTGATTAAAGCTCCAATATTTGTACACGTGTTTATTTTAGTTTTAAAATGTGGTAAATGTGCATACTGTTTGCAGTTTTGCACATGTGAAACAGACTTCATGTTTAATGAAAACTATTACTTTGCCATCAAGCTGCTGGTTGTAATGTTGTGATCTCACTTTGGTAATAGCAAAAAATAAATTGTGTTTAAAGTTGTTTAATTACATCATTAAACATTGTTTAATTTTTTATTTTAAAATACCCTTTTCCTATCCCAAAGACAACTATAATAAGCCATTTATAGGTTGATCCACTTTTGGACACTTTTGCTTTAACGGAAATTAGACAACATAGCAAAATGTCACAATATTCATATATTTATTATTTATTTTTTATTTTTTTTGATGCATGTCCTTAATTTAATTTCATATAAATTCAGTGTTTTTAATGCTAATACTAAATCTTTTAAAGAATTTTAACCCAAACTGACTGGGTTTCTAGAGCAAAGGTTTTGTGAAAAAAGTGGAAGACCTAAACACAAAGTGTGTAAAATAAACTGTTGAAAGGATTTAATGATCACTAGTGATAGTATTTTACACAAAAGTGTAAACACAGCCGTGTCCCAATTCAGAGGCTGCATCCTTCGAAGTCTGCAAAGGTCAAACTGTGTTGTTAAATGGGACCCAGGAACTTTTTTCCCCCAGACCTATTGCTAGCTGCGTTTCTATAGCGGTCTAAAGTTCTGTCAAAGAATAAACACTAACAAGAAGCAACACTTAATATAACGTTCCATTGAAACACTGGCGCCCAGCAGCGGCCCTGTGTTTCCGCCATTTTGTGGTGAAAGCGACTCGTCAGTCCACTAGTTTCTATGGCAATATCAGCTGCTTTGTTAAAAAAACGTACATTAAAGCTGAAATACAACCTGAATGATGACAACACAGAATAAAATACTATCACTAGTGATCATTAAATCCTTTCAACAGTTTATTTTACACACTTTGTGTTTAGGTCTTCCACTTTTTTCACAAAACCTTTGCTCTAGAAACCCAGTCAGTTTGGGTTAAAATTCTTTAAAAGATTTAGTATTAGAAAACACTGAATTAATATGAAATTAAATTAAGGACATGCATCAAAAAAATAAATAAATAAATAATAAATATATGAATATTGTGACATTTTGCTGTGTTGTCTAATTTCCATTAAAGCAAAAGTGTCCAAAAGTGGAAATTATGTAATAACGGACACAATGCATCATGTATTATAAGATCATTATATTTGTGTGATCCATTAAAAGGTACAATATAGCATATTTCAATTCAGATCTAGATACTATTATTAGGCTAGTATTACTCCACTAGGTCTAAAATATATTGTTTGCTGCAAACATGAAGATCTTAAATAAAGTTGTATAAAATGGAAATACTCAATAAAGTAAGCTAACTACATTACCTCAGATGGTTGAATGGTTGGATTCCACAACTAGTAAAATAAAACATATATAAGACAATACAACATTTACTGTAGGAGCCATACAATTTACTAGTGACTTAATTTAAAAAGCTGTTCTTTTGTGCTTCTGATTTGGCAGTGAAGTTCATCGATTTTGAGTGCATAAGATGTGAAGGATTCTATGGGCCAGTTAGTATTTTCACAAATTGTCACAAAGTGTCACCTTTTGGGTTCTATACTCTTTGGTACTGTGCAGATAATCCAGTGATGCAGGACTGCGCGAGACTTTCCAGTTCCCGCTGTGTGGAGTCAACCAATCAAAATGCTGCGTGAAATCAACCAATCAGCATGTTCAGTGCCAAAGTCCCTCCCCCGAAAGTTACGAAACTTTGAAAAAGTACTACTTAGTGAGCAGGTACTTTCAGAGGGGGGATTTTTTTAACCGGAGCTCATTTAGACCCTGGTTTCTGCAGTCGAAACACACCGAGTACCACCCTAAAGTTCCTAGTTCCTGGGGAAAGTTCCTGCGGTGGAAACGCAGCTTAAGTTGAAACCCAATACTAACTTTTAAAAGTGTAATCCAGCATTTTCTTTCAAAAAATCCAGTCATCACTGGTGCGTATTAAATCTTTGGATAGGCTAGGCTGTGAAGGATCCACTTGTTCTATCTTTCACAGCCCGGGAAACAAAGGACACATTTGTAGGTTGCATTCGAATGAGCCTTTGAATTGGGACAGCTCTTATTGCGGCGCCTTTAAATGCATCCTTCGCACGGTGCAGCCTCTGAATTGCAATGCAGCTCTTGACTCACTTTCAAAACATTGTTCATTTTGGTTGAACATCAGCATAGCAACAGTGGTTCAACCAATTGCGTCAGTTTGGGGTGGGGCCAGCAGTTTTTCTAGCCAATTGAAGATGGAGGGAGTATTAAGGAAACCTGTTTGGTATTATGTGCCCTTCATGTGGAATTGGAAAAATATCATTCACGAATGGCTCAACTAAGTCATATTTACAAGAAGGAAACTTGGAATTCTAGATGAAGTTGCGAGTGATGTTGGAAAAATGGTAGAAAGACTGGTCCTTATTTTGAATTCAGTCATTTGGGTTTACTGTTCACAAGTTTCTGTGTTTTCTTTCTGATCTGCATGACATGTCGTAATAATGAATTCCTAGGTGGCATTTGGAGGCAGCTGAAGAAATTTTTGCTATATCACATTGATAACATTAGTGGCAATTCTTACTAACTTCATCTTCAAATGGACATTAATTCCTTGTTTTTGTCCCAATACATGGAATGTTTTTTGGAAAAATACTTAAAAAAAAAAAACATTGCTATGAATATCACACAAAAATTGCTTGTAGACTTTTACGTCAATGACAATAGAACAAAAGCTGTCGAAAACCCAGTTGTTATCCTCAGTCTCTCTGTACAGGACAGGAAAACAAAGTGTGTGCACAGAGGTACAAGAGGTGAGGAAGAAAGCACAGAATTTATGACATTCCTCACAGTGTGTAACAAACCACAGGAAGGTGTGAACAGCACGCCAGCTTCGATCCGCTACCTGGCAATGAATAGGACACTGTCATCCACGGTCACTGCAGGAACCCTTGACGTGTCTTGACATTTGCCTGTCAATTCCAGTGGCTTAGTGGGTGGCACTGGAGAAAGATTGTCCTATTTGACAGCAGCTATTTCGCTAATCCAAAACAACAGCTGTAAGGTAAAAATGAGCAAGATGGGGGCTTAGAAGGGAAGGGTAAATTAAATCCTCATGTTGTCGAACAGAGAAGGAAAATAGCATTCCAGATTATTAAAAAAAAAAATGATTTTGGGGGAGAGACCGAAAAAAGAATCTGATGTAGGCACTTGGCAGGACTGAGCTCACATTGGTGACAGACTTTTCTCAGCTTGTCTACATAAGAGGTGTAGCTCTGGGCCAATGACTACACGGAAATGAGGGCTAAGTCTGCAAGGTTCATGGTGTCTCTGAGGAGCAAAAGAGGGCCGCGGTGGGGCTGCACATATTAGCATCTACACGGGAGACTGTCATAGGACAGGTGAAAATAATTACTACTACTAGCGCAGCGAAGCTCATTACACATCTGGTTGAGTTTTGGGGGAAACTAGTGTAGGGGTGGTCCTCTCACAACAAGGAGAATGCCCTGTTAGCACAACACGTCGCTAAATGTCCGCCCCTAGTATGCAAACCTAATGTTAGCATCTTCCTGAATGTGGGTTCTCCTTCCAGAGAAGAACCCAGATCAGATTCTGTTGGTTGATCCAAAAGCATCTTTCAATTGAGCTGTACTAATCAATGGAATGCCTGTAAAATTGATTCATTAGTTCATTGGCCTTCATCAGGATACAGAAGGGACTGTGCCAGTAGGAAACCACAGATGTACATCCTTGAGACAAACCTAGCTGCCAAAATTGATAAATTGGTTTTGGAGATGTTCCCTTGGTGACAGTATTGGCAGAGCCCAGAAGGGTTTCCTGTGTGGAAGTGCATACATTTGAGTTCAAGAGTGGAAAGACGAAAGCACAGCTTGTGGATCCTGCCAAAAAGTAAATTAATAAGCTAAGTGAGGCATCAGCTGAGTGAGCCAGTGTTGTCAAGCACAGATCTCGAATTCATTAGCCTGTCGATAGAGCCATTTGACAAAATGATCCTCTATAAAAAATGGTTAATACAACCAGGACATGTGAATACTTAGGGTCTCTACTTCATTATAAGTGGGATTGGATATATACAAGTAAAAAAGCAATGCTTCCCTTATCAAAATCCTGTATTCATTTCTCACGGAGCTTTCTCACAAGAAAACATGTTTAAATGTTTGTCTAGACTCTGAACAAATTTTGTGACATTTTACAGGAATATCCACAGGCACTTTTTTAAATGTCTGTCATCTTCTTGGAATTCCTATTTCATAATTTATGTCATGTTTTCTTTTTTCATTAATGATGTGGGGTTTTTTTTACCCATTTTTGGTAAAACAAGATTTCTAAGGAAGGGACATTTTACCATGAAAATTCAATAACCATTTATTCAGCCTCATGTTGTTCCAAACAATGACTTTCCTTCATCCGTGGAGCACAAAAAGAGATACATTAAAGGATGCTTGAGTGTCTTTTTTTTTTTACATACAACGAAAGTCAGTGGGGTCCAAACCAACACTCATTCCTCATTTTCTTTTGAGTTCTGCAATAGAAAATAATACATACAAGTTTTGAATGAATTTTATCCCTTTATTAGTAAATATGCAAACTGGACAGTTACATTAACATACCCTTAGTATTGCAGTTTGGTCAGAATCATCCAGCTTGACAGTCTCATGAGGTCTTTGAAGATGTGACCATTCAGAGGTGATTGTGCAGACATGGTTTCCCTGGCAACCAACACAAAGCAACGCATGCATCTTGGACATAAGTAGCAACAGATGCTGCGCTGACCTCAGCCACTTCCTGGAAACACAAATTTGTCAAAATACGAAAAATAAAGCAGTTAGATTAATGCAGAAGGTCCTTCACTCATTGTTGGAGAAGAGTCAAAATTGTGTTGTAGTACTCCGTGGTTTTACTAGATGTATACAAAACATTCCCCGCAAGATGAAGATGGACGAAAAAATAGGATTCAAATAACTGTTTGGACAGAGTACTGAGTGAATATAGTGGGACTGCATAAGAGCCAGAAACTTGACTTGCCGGTTCGACCAAAGAAGTTATTCCTTCTGAAGCAAACCCTTTGAAGTCCTCATAGGTATTTATCAAATTATGATTTCTTTGGCTTGGAGGAAAGTTTACTTGTATAAAGCAGCACTGTGTTCATTTGAAAGAGCCAACACATGCACAAGAGCAACAGCTGGACGTCCCTTGCAAAACCTAGTCGAAATTTCCCCCTTGATTTTTGTCTTGAAAACATCTTGCAGGCCTTCAAGCTTAATTGTAGTCAAATTTCCTTGCCACGTAATGTTGATGGCAGACAGTGCATACTTGCTGAGTCCATGTGGCCACAGTCCAGGGCAGATTGTGATAGTGATAACGGCACACTTTGATAAGAGCACTCCAGTGCAGTGGCGTAATGCCTCCATCTCGCTGCCCTGGCCACGGCGAAGGGAAGCAATCACAGTATCACAGGAAAACTCTTGACTGCATGATATCACCTTCAAAATGGCGGAAACACGCACCGGCACACTCACATGTGATCAATTATTTCACAAAAACTTATGCAGAGAATTTCAGCCATTAGCTCTAAAGTGGGATCGTGGCCAGGATAATGGCGGCTCCTAGAATAAACACATTTGGGTAATAGGTCACAAGGAACAGACTTGCTGTGAAGGTGGTTGTCGTTTTAGAACTGTTACATGTCTGAGCGTGTGGCGGAGTTCGAATTTAAGCAGTCGTAATTGCCGTATAGGCCAGAGGGGCTTCCAATATCCTGATTGCCGTTGACCTTTATGGCTTGGATAATTGAAACCAAGATATCACCACAAACACAGTGCCATCCCGTTCCACCAGTGTGGGTACGTAATACCCACAATCATGGATGATGAAACTACTTAACAGCTGTGTGACGTGTTCCCACTCTTGAAAGTCCTCAGCAGGCTGTGGTTTCATCCTGTTGTTGTGTTTATTCTTGCAGTGCAGCCAGGCCTTAGAGCCCAGAAGGTCTCATTTCTCAGGCGCAAGTCAACTCTCCACAGAGCTGATATCAAAATAGTTTAAAAAGAAATCGTCTGATAGCTCCCAGCGAGCTAACCCACCAAATGCTTCCAGATTCCTCGGCTCTGACAGTATAAACAACAGCATGCTGGGAACGACTTTGCACTCTGTGTCAGACTATAGTCAAGCTAGAAGTTAGTAGAACAATGAGGGTGCAAATTTGCTAAAATCCATTTTCTTAACCAGTGCTTGCCTGTTTTAAAGGAAAAACTAAGTTGATTCAATGATTTTCCAATAGCATGTTGCATGGTGGGCGGCTTCACTCCAAATGATACATTTCAAGGTCTTTTGTAGGAGGCAATCCAGGAACATGAACAATATAGAGAGATCAGAGCTGAAAGAAAACATGCAGTCCACTTTGTAATTATGCAAAAACAATTACTAATTGCAAAAGAGCTTAATTTCAGAGCGCTGAAGAGCTCATAATGAAGTAATATGGGCCTGCTGGTTATGGGCAGGGGTGACTTATGCAATGAACATCACCACTTAAGATTATCACCTGGCGGATGATAAAACAGGGAAAAGAATCCCATAGACCTACATTAAGGGGGCCCACTTCTCGTAAGCATATGTTAACAAGAAAATTAAAGTCTGTGGTATAATTTTATATTAGTGCTAAAGTAAGCCTGGCTTGCATCAGAGTGGTCCATTGAGGTTTGTCAGGTCATGGTGAACGTGATTTCACCAAGTACTCTGGCTCAACATCTTTGTTGATCCTGGAACAACATTCCAATTAACCAATCAGATTTGAGGAACAAGTTCACAGTTTATGTCAGGTTTAGGCTACAACCTGGGTTAGGTGTTTCTACATCAGTGTTATTCACCTATATCATTTCCCTTCTGATTTTAGGGATAAGTTATGCATAGGGTTAGGTTTATCCAGGAACGTCTTACTTGGCAAAATTACAGTGATCCCAGGTGGATACAGGGCATATATGCATATATATATATATATATATATATATATATATATATATATATATATATATATATATATATATATATATATATATATATATATATATATTAAGTGTACTGTAGCATTTGCTGATCAAGAAACATTTCTTAAAGATTTTTTTTTTTTTTTTTTTTTTTTTTTTTTTTGTGTAGTAAACCATTATACACCACCATTCAAAATTTTGGGGTAAGTAAGGTTTATTATTTTATTCAGGAAGGATGCATTAAATAATTGAACAGTGACAGTAAAGACAATATGATGTTACAAAAGATTTCTATTTCAAATATAATTAAAAAACATTTTTAATAATTGATCACCAATAATGACTCTAATGACTCAATAACTGATAATAATTGAACATCAAATAAGCATATTAGAATGATTTCTGAAGGATCATGTGACACTGAAGACTGGAGTAATGATGCTGAAAATTCAGCTTTGATCACATGAATAAATTACAGTTTAAGATATGTTTAAACAGAAAACAATAATTTTATATTATAATAATAGGTCACTATAGGTCAAATTTGACTGTTTTACAGTATTTTTGTTCAAATAAATACAACCTTGCTGTGCAAAAGAGACTTCTTTAGAAAAAAAAAAAAAAACTTTTAATTTAAATTTACAATCTGTACTCCTGTCCTGGTCTAAGGTTGACTTTTCGTCTACTTCTTGTCTCAGGCCTAGATGGACAATGCAGAACAGGGGTCTCAGAGGTGAAGGCCAAGGATAAGCATATATAGGAACTTTCCACCATTTTCTCTCCCCTTATTTATTTTTGTCTGTGTTGTTTTCTCAGTATTGCAATGCATCACTTGACATTACCCAAGCAAGTTTGAGCTGCAGAGTATCAGCTGAAAGCAATTTAGTACTGAGCGCAGCTGCCAGGCGGATAAGACTCTCCCTCTTTCGTTTACTTTGAAATGCTGCTTTTTTTTTACATCCAAAATACACAAGGCAGCCAAATTGCTGACATGTGTGTGAGGAGCAGTGAAATCCTGCATTCTTTCATGCCCCTCTATGCAAAACTCCCCATTGTTTATTTAAAGAACACAGAACACTTTAGCACTATTAAGAAACATGTCATATAGTAAACTAAAGGTTTCCTCCCAGGAAAAATCCCCCGTCGTTTATTTTTCTTTGCAAAAAGTTATTTTACTTACTATTCGCAAACTCACCGCATACACAATTAAAGCCATGGTGGTTGTAATTGGGTTGTGTACTGCTGGACACTAACAGGCAAGGCAAACGTGGAAGTGAGGTGCTTATTTGTGTTCAGGAAGTTGGACGGGTGGACTGGACTTCATCTCTCATTCACATCACATCACATCAATGTTCACACAAAACACCCGAACCACGCAGTTGCCTGGCATGAACCAGGGACTCGCTTTCAAGGTGCGGTTCTGCTTCAAACCTCAGCTACTGTCTGTGCCGCTCATGTCCACAAATTGGTCAACTAATCTCACCTCAGAAGTGTTTGACAGCAGATTATATAGTCATTGATTGCATTGGCTAATTAATCACATGGATGTCCCATAGTGATTCCAAATTGAAAATGCCTAACCAAACCCAATGGGAAAAAACATAAAAACAAAAAAGCTCATTTTTAAATTAGAATTTGTTAGTAACTACAACTATAAAATATTAAATATAATTAAAATTATTATATTAAAAATATTAATTATAAGTAAGAATCTTAATGTTTTAACCTCTTAAAAGCCTGTAACGAAACTTAAAAAATTAGACCTTCCCCGACTTCCTGGGATTTTTATGTGAAGGACTCTGGCCTGGGTTCGCTGGGAAATCATAAGCATGTGACGTTTACGGTACGTGTGTTCCTGAGAGCCTCTCTTCCGTTCAATGACACATGAAATGAATGCTGATGTTCAAGACAATGCTGAAAGAGCCATTCTGTACTGTAATGTCAAGGTGTCATGCAACGAAAATGGATTAATTCAAACTATAGTCTGACATAGATAGATCTAAATAGGCTATAGTCTCAGATATACTTTATAATCAAACTATCGTAAGAGTGTAATTTTAATTATGTCATCTGTCGACATGATGCCGGCGAATTGCAGAGCTTGTGCAAACATATCCACATCACTATGATCAAATGCTTTCTTAACTGCTGCTTTCTCACCGCTGTCATTTTTGTTGTGTTTTTATTTTGTTATTGAGAGGAAAATGCGCTGCACATATTCATCTAAACGTAGCTCTCAGCAGCATGGACGGCATTAGGGTGTTTGTTAAAAGTATATCGCTGCAAAGGTATTTCCAATTTTTTTTACTTCTAAGTGAAGAAGAACGAAAAAAAACTTTGCCGTGATTATATCAGATCATTTAATTACGTTCAATGTCTTTTATGTTATGTGTGCACAAGTGCAAACACAAGCAAAAAGTTGCTAGCTGCAGTTCACCTTACGGCCATCGGTGTCGCTAATAACATAGGTTTCTGAATTCCACATATAGTATGGTGGCCGAGAGAGCTCAACACGCTGCAAATGAAGAAAACACATGCAAATAGAAAAAACACCAGCAAATAAAGAAAACATCTTCATCAGTTTGACAACACATGCGCTGCAAATGTTCACAACACATGCAAATGCAAAAACGCGCTGCAAAAGTTCACAACACGAGCAAATACAAAAACGTGCTGCAAATAGCACATACCAGGCCCAGTGATCTCAAGCCCCCCTCTGCGATGATCTGAATGATGATGCTGATCATGATGATGATGATGATTAAGCTTCTTTTAGAATTAAATTAATATTTTAATTTGCCCCGCAATAGGGGAGAGCAGGGCACAAAGTAATGTGGGGTTAGTTGTAACACACATGGTTTAAAACTTTCCACACATGCCAGCATGACGAAACTTAGTGTATTTACTAGTTGCCATATCAACATTATATCGAGAAAAAACTGTGCCAAAATTAAGAAACTTTGGAAGATATCACTGAACCTTTATTTAACCATAGCAAAAGTAAATTAAATTAAGTAAAAGTAAATTTCTAAAGTTAGTTTTTCATCTCTATTTTTTGTGTTTATTTAAAATGAGACCATTCTGATATTATTTTAATATTATATCTGTTAACAGTTGAAGTAGTTCTTTAATGCTGATCTAACCAGCCGAAGAGACGAGCTGGGTTTAAATCTCAGTTGCGCAGATGGGGCATGTTGTAACACTGTGTTAGAATGTGCCCCTATGGGAACTATGCTATTCTATTCTATACTTTTATGAATTCTATTGATAAACCATGAGAAAAAGGTGAATAAAGACTGAGAGTCAATGTTCAGAAATTATTAATTATTATTGTTTTGAACTATGCAGTATAGCTGTGTTTTGCGGTGTGTTTGTTGTCAAACAAAAAAATTAATTAATATTTTTAATTATTAAAAAATGCCATTATTTTATAATGAAAAGTTTAATAATTGTATTTTGTTGACAAAATATTGTATATTTGTTATACTTGTATTTTTTATTTTTTTATTAGATCAGATAACTTTTTAAGCTGTTGTATGTGCCCCTCACATGTTTGTGCCCCACCTATGGGGCATGTTGACACATTTCACTTCTAGTCTTTCGGGGAAAATCAAGAAAAAAGTATACACTGTATTAATGAAACAAAACCACATAATTGTACTGGACATGTGTGAAATTAATGTGGGAAAAAATAAATACTCTGAACCTCAAGTGAATTTACACAAACTGAGAAAGTCAAAAAGTGTTACTTTGTGCCCCGCTCTCCCCTAATTTATAGCGTATCACGCAAAACCGACACGCTGTAATAAGATTAGCTAACTCCTCATTTAAAAAAAACAACAACAACTTGTTTAACACCTACATCTCTTCTCATTTTTTTTCTCACAAGAGAAATCAGAACATGTTGAAGTAGAGCTCTCATCGCTGAGTTTTTACTTTCACTTTCTGCAGTGAATAATTGACTGGGATTTGAGACATAAAATCAAGTAAATTATTAAAAAATATATATTATGTATTATTAATAATCTATTAATAATGCCCCCCAAATCGTTTGTCCTGGGACCGGGAGTGGCACAGACCACAACAAAAATGTTATAAGGGAACACCAACAAGTGACAAACCTGGCTGGGACCGCTTATTGTTCAATGTTTACTCTTCAGTGGTGTGCACCTGAAAGGTGACTTTAGTTTATCTTAACATCCTGATCGTATGTGCATTATAAGCAGGCATATTTGCATCGTGTTTTTGTATTTGCTTGTGTTGTGAACTTTTGCAGCGCATGTATTGTCAAACTGATGAAGATGTTTTCTTTATTTGCTGGTGTTTTTTCTGTTTGCATGTGTTTTCTTCATTTGCAGTGCGTTGAGCTCTCTCAGCCACCATAATATAGCCCCTTTAATAATGCACTTGTTCTTTCTTCATTACCACAGTATTACTACAATAATAACTACTCCAATGAATTATCGTAAAATAAGTGTTTCACAAGTTCACACTAACATATAACTAAATAGTGTAAATGTTATGCGTATTTGGCATGCTGTCCAAGGGGAGGGCTTCGAGCTCGGAATTTGACCCGAACCCAGAGTACTCCCCCCATCCCAGGTTGGGATAGGAATAGTTAGAAATGAGGAGATGAGGTGGTGGAGGGATGCTGGAAAACTGTCATAGAACAGAAGTAAGTCTGTCATATATGTACCTCCTATCTCGATAATTGAGTTGATTGACTGAATGTGCCCCTCCCATGTTAATTAGTTTAATTATCAGAACGTGCTCCTCCCGAACTTTGTTAATAAAACATCATTTAGACCAGGGCTGACAATTTAACAAGTTAACTTAAGACATGTATTAATTTTAAATGAACACATTTAATCATGCACCATGAACCATTAAACTACACTTACCAGTGCTTTAAGCCATCAGAATTGTATGGAAGTAGCAAACAGGAAGCAGAATTGCCATTTGAATTCAAATATAAGGAATCATGGTTCTTGAATGAATTTATGTCAAATAAGTCTTCATTTAGTTTCAGCAATTATGTCTATGAGAAGCCCATGTGGGTCGACCACCATTTGCAAGTCAAGTTCTGTTAGTTGTTACGGCAAAGATCGCTATAAGATATGTTGTCATTCGGCGTTAATCTAAATAGCTGGTGGAAGTGGAAAGGGCAGGAAGGTCACGGTAAACAAGAATGATGTCATGAGACCTGATGAATATGGTTGTAATCATGTCAAAAGCACTGACCTTTACATTGAGTGACAAAACTGAATTGGATTCAGGATCCTTCTACCAGCTAAACACTTCCAGCCTTCCTGTCACTGAATGAGGTCTGCAGTGTAAATATAATCTGAACCTTTAACACACCGACACTCAGCGCGAGCATGAACTGATCCTCACATCCTTCTTTTGATTTCCAGGATGGCTGAGTGAATCCATCATAAACAGAGGAATTCATACTTCATTACAGTGTGTAGAGGTCTCTCCAGACAATGCGCTGGAGAATCAAGATCCTTTCACATTCTTATGTCAAGTGCCAAGACTATTGTGTCGTCCAACCAGTGAGTAAGCGCTTGGCTTCCCTGGATTTGCCGCTCGTTCCCAGTGAGCAGCTGCAGCAGTGTGGCTTTCAGCAGTAAACAGGATTCTTCCGACCCACACTATCCTGTGGTTACCTGGAACAAACACACCCCCTTTGACTCGTGGCTTTACTTGGACGTCCAGGCAGCACACGGAAACACTGGGGTTCTGTTGAGTGAAAGAACCACTAAATAAAGTCGCAGAGCCAACACAGCTGGAAAACTCCACAGAAGCCCTGAGTGAAGTGGCGGTCAAGACCGTATGATTCAGTAAAACCTGGAAGTTATAGGAAGGTACAAAAAAGAAAAGGAGGAAAGGTTAAAAGTAAAGTTTCTTCATGGGTCTTTGAAGCATCTTAGGTTTATTAAAGAATTCAAGACCTGTAGCAGTGGGTACGATTTTCAGTGAAGAACTTCCAACTATTCAGAAACATTTGTTTAAAGTACTTTTAAAATGAATGAAACAATGTCATTTTATTTATTTATTTAAAAGGACAGAAAAGAAAGGACAGGAAAGTATCCCCAAGTCCCCAATCCCCATGAGCGCAACTTTTCAAGAGTGTAATTGCAAAAAGCTAAAACCATGTCCATATATCTTACATGAATCAGTACAAACACGTACATATTTGTAGGTGGAGAGATGGATTGGAACCATGGTCAGCAATTGAAACATTACATAAAGAGAGTCATGAAAATGGACAATAGAAGGTGAAAGGTTTGGGACTCCCAGAGCTCAGCAGCGTGTGGATCAGATCCAGAGTTGGAGTGGGAGGTGGTCCACAGTGACTGATGGCCCACCACGGCCCAAGAAACTCGAGTTGCAGGGAAAGCTTAACACACCTTGACATCCATAGGAAACTCAAGCCCAGCTCCGAGCAGAGTCAGATACGTACCACCAAAGGAGCTCGGCCGCACCGCTCAGCACAGCTTTTAACTCAATCTGTTTAGATGAGCGCACAGAAGAAGAATGTCTCCATCCTGCACCTCCTCCCCTTCACCGCTCTCTCCAAAAGCCCTGAAACCACATACACAAATGCATTAAAATGACATGTAGGCAGATACGTATGGGAAATGAGCAACTGCTTTCAGGGAGCATTCAGTGCACTGCCAACCAGTGAGCTGACATGAGATCTCGCTGTATACGTTTGCTTGGGAGCAACAAATATATGCTGTTGCCTGCAAGACAGTGCCGAGATGTTTGGAGAAATCAACTAAATAACCCTACAGGAATGTGTTGGTATGAGAATAAAAGACAGTGAACAGTTTAAATAAATATCTGCAGAGATTTGTTTGATGATTGCATGCATTGGCTATAGAGCCTGCATGTGTCTATGATGTAACTCCATCTCAGAAAGAAAACGAAAATCAAAGGAGTGGATGGAAAGATAGTCCACGGGATTCTCTCAAGAGTTAATTGGCAAGGTTAACTGCAATGCATCTAAAAATAAAAATGATGTCATCATTTACCACCATCATGTCACTCCAAACCTAAAAAGATCATTTTTGAAAAACCTTCTATTTCAAACAAACACAAATGGAGAAAAATGCCTTTAAAGCACCATAAAAGTAATTCATATAACATTCCCAATCTTTTCACAGTAGCATCATGCACCACATTTTTTTTTTTTTTTTTTCAATAAACCAAGCAAAATTGCAGCTGAATTTGACACCTAGCCTACTGATCAGCAAGCATTTCTGTTGTGACGGAAAAGAAGCTGCTTTGACATTTTAATAATTTATTTTGTGTTTCAGGTACACCAGTTTGAAAATCCCAAATGGAGATTGCGATTTAAGAGCTGCAGTGGTTGGGAAGATTTTCAAATAACTGCTTCAGTGTGGTCAATTTATCACATAATGATGTATGACTTCAGAAGACATGGAATATAGTGCAGACAGCTGACAGATGTGGTCACTACGAACGGCATTATATGAAAAAATGAACTGGGAAAGAAATATCAGAAATATATTTCTTTTTTGAAGTACCTAGAAATAACAGCAATGACACGAGGGTGCATAAATGATGACAAGAAGTTTAATTTCTGGATGAACTATCCCCTGAACATCTCAGTTCATCATCAGCCAAGTCTTGCCTGGGGATACCGTGATTATTCTCCCTTCATTGAGCGAAACCAATGAATCGAGGTTGAAGTTTCAACAAACAATGCCATATATAACACTGCCCCTCTGACAAGAAATGAGGGTAAGGAGTGAGAGAGAGAAAAAAGAGAAAGGATTTGGTGCTTGCACGAACCAGGGCTGTAAATAGTCCTGAAAGCTGTATATCAGAAGGAGAAATGGGAGGCTGGTCGTGAGCCAACACAAACACACAGGGCTGGCCCAAGAGGATCTGCACCGCTGGGCCCGTTTTCCTCCTTTTCAAATCCTGAGCCCCATGCCCTCATCTGCTGCCCTCCTCCACATCCCCTTGCAGCTGTCAGCAGCTGGGCCTGTCATTCATTGGAACCTCTTTTAATGAGCAATCAATCACTCCGCTATTTGTTTATCTATCTATATACAATATGAAGTCAAGTATGGAGCCTCCAGCCAGTCTTGTTGCATTCACAGCATGCGTACACTCCAGAGGACGCAGCGCAGTTGCCATGTAAAAACGGTTATGTTGCCACAGGCGTACGGTGGATTGAGCTCTGCAATTAATTTTTGGAAAAGTGTGGCGACACCTGCAGGAAGGCCGGGATGCGTTTAGACGTTGCGTGTCATCACGTACTTCAGTATCGGTTTGCAGAAGAGTTGTGACTCACTGACACTTTTCAAAAACGTTAACAGTCCAGCACAATATTGCATTATTCAGCCAATTCAGAAAATAAACAAGCGTTCATGCGCTGACGCCTTTCGATTTCAACACGCGCTTGTTCGCGCCAACAATGCTAACTGGAGAGCGCGCTACTGATAAACACGCAAATATATGACCGTTTTCTGCCGTTGGTCAGGTGTGCTCAGGAAGGTAAGCAGATTGTAGCACCTCGTTTTAGTAGTAAAAATAAATAAATAAATAAATAATAAAAATCTAAATGGAGAGCTCAATCGAAGATGTCAGGAGCCTTTTCAAAACAGAAAAGAAAAGCCACCACACGCCGTTTGGAATGCAAAGAGCTAAGTGGCCATCAGTTATATCACAAGTGTCTTTTTTAGCAACGATACATAAGGATACATAAATCCTCACGGGAGGTCCAACCATGGCTGCGCACAAATGTGTCAGCTGAGGTAAAACCTGGGCTTCGCCAATCCGCCATTTTGTCCGACAAAGCAGTCAGGGGAGTAAGTTGATTAACATTGGTGGACTTGAACTTGAAAAATTATGTGTAACGTTTGGCCTACTGATATCTTTCATGTGGTTCATTCATGTATATTTGATGATAGCCTATAAATTAACTAACTTAGTAAGAAGAGATGATCGGCTCATGAGCCGCTTGATGTCTGTCACGGCACATTAAAGAGCCTCAAAATGGTATTTATTCTTTAAATTTCTTTAAAAAAAATTTCTTTGAAAAAGGCTTGTTTCATTTCAAAAGTAACCTGCTCTGTCGATACGTTGTCAGTGTCCTCTTTGCTCTGCAATGTAGCTATTTTTCACTGTGAGAACATGATGTGTGACGTGAGAGCAGCATGGCTTGTCGGACATAGCAACAGTAACTAAAGGAAGTGGGCTCCCCTGGTAAAAATCACATTCCGGGGGTCAAATCTGTGTTTTTGTCGGGGTCCTCATAGTAAAATTAGCATTCCAGAGGTTAAATATCATGTTATTTGGGGTCATGAAAAACAACCCCGCAGCAACAGTGTAAAAGTAGCCCAATTCCGCGGGACTTCGCAAAACTCTGAAGCTGGGTGGAACTACATGAACTAAGCTCACTTATTTTACATTAATGAATCTATTTAATATCTTAATCATTCTAACCACAGTTATGTTCTACAATGTAAATACCTATCCATATATAAGAGTGACATCTTAAAGGGACAGTACGGCTAAAAATAAAAATTCTGTCTTTCTTTTTTTCTTCTGTAAAACACAAAAAGAAACATTTTGAAGAAAGTACCGCTCACTCTTTTCCATTCAATCTGCAATGTAAAATCTGTGCTCTGAAGAAAAAAACTGTTTAGAAACAGACTAATGAGCCCCACCACATGACATGTAGGGAGGAAATAGATGATGTAGCTACAAATTAAGAATAAACTCTTATGACTTATCAAATTAATGCCCTTGTTTTAGATAAATCATGGACCACACACACACACACACACACACACTTGTTTTTGCACAATATCCTTACAAAAATAATATTCCCTCACAAAAATGACCCTGGCTGTACGACGGTACAGTGTTGGTATCAGATGGTACTTTGATGCATATAACACTGCACTGAATTTACATGGTACTCCAAAGTACTTCCAAGATTACCATGGCGCATGTCTAAATACCACAGTAGTGCCCTGCGATGAGATATTTTGATAAATACCATGGTACTGAATGAATACCATATTCATGCATATGGTATTTCAAAAGAATACTATGCTGTTAATATAGATGTTTAAAAAAATTTTGTTTAGTGTAAAATTATGGAAAAACTGTTATTTTTTGTACCTTGTAAAAACCAAGCCAATGCTACATGAATTTGGTAATCATATGGACCATAGTATGAGCATCTTACTGTTGCAGTACCTTACAGTCACGGCCCTTTTTTGGTGGAGACTGTCAAGGTGTTCAGTGTGTTTCTTGTATTCTGCCAACTGCCATTTGAGTTTGCATGTTTTCATGAGTGAAATCACTCTGTCCTGTCAAACACATGACATTAATCCCATTAAAAAGCAGGGCCCATTATACTTATGGTATGGATCAAGTGGTGCATTATCCTGCAATATGCATGTATTGTTACACACAGTGACATCTGGAGCACTAGTCTACAGACTGTGGCAGCCTGTGTATTTTACTTAGACCTGCATGTGAGTTCAAAGCCAATCGAGTGAGAGGCCATTTTAAGTGGAAACATGAAAGCGCCTCTCAACACGCCAAAGCAGAGACAAGGAGAAAGCCTCACGTAAACATATAACGTGCGGTCTTGCTGTAAACAGACGCAACAACGAGTTAAAACTACAGTTAAGCCACATACACCAAGACAAAACCACAATCGATAGGTTGTTTCAACATATCACACGGGCGGCAGGTCCTGGTTCCGTGGGGCCTCCGAACAGGTCATAGCTCACGCTTCATAACATCGTGTCCCCTGGCTCGCATACATGTGGCCCGATGACTGAATGATAAGCTTACGCCAGGCAACAAGCAGTTGGTGCACATCGCTACCTCAAAGCAATCCATCTCTCCCTCAAGCAATCCATCTCATGAACACTTAACAAACACGGAACACATAACACTATTACACATTATTTACTTAAAACACTTATTTATATCTCAATTTGCACACATAATTGTACATACAATTGTCTATAATATATATTGTCTTTTGCTTTTTTTTTGCACTTTGTCTATCTTGTAAATTTGTATATTATTATTTTATTCTTTTTATTATGTGTCTTGTCTTGTCGCTGTCACTCTGTTGCACTGTGGAGCTTCTGTCACTAAAACAAATTCCTAGTATGTGTTAACAACATACCTGGCAATAAAGCTCTTTTTGATTCTGATTTGATTTTGATTTGAAATATTTATTTGATCCTGTCAAAGTCTGTAGCGAACAATAGGAATATTGACAGTATAGGGACGAGAATGAGCTAGTTTGTTTGAGTGGTTTAGCACCGTGGACTCCCGTGCGGGCTGTTGCTTTGTGAAAGTCCAGTATTGTATTTCTTTCCGCTGCCAAAGCGTGCTTCCTGCACCGGGGCAGAGTCGACCAACACTGACCTCCATTTCCTTTGTTGAGGTCTGAACTAGCGCTGCCACGAGCCCCCGGGCCCTGCCTCCAGACTCCGGCCTCCCTGTGCGGACCTGCGAAGCCGCCCGGGTCACCGTCACCGCTGTCGACGTTTCCTGCGGGAGTCTGTGTATCGGACCGCACCTTTGGATATCTAGAGGGAATTTTGCAGTTAAGACACTTTTGGCTCAATGACAACAATAGTGCTTGACTCGCTAGTCCTTAAAGGGATAGTTCACCAAAAAAAATTGTTCCAAAAACTTGTATGACTTCTGTGGAACACAAAAGAAGATATTATGATATAAATGTCTCTGTCTTTTTTTGACCATACATTGAAAGTCAATGGTGTCCAATATTTTTGCAACACAATGTTCTTCAAAATATCTTCTTTTGTGTTCTGCATAAGAAAGTCATATGGGTTTGGACATGAGGGTGAGAAAATGATGGCAGAATTTTCAATTGTGGGTGAACTATCCCTTTACGTAAAGTAAACAGTGTTACAAATAGATGTTCAGAGGAAAATACTTATGGATTTTGACAAAATACCAAGCCAAAAAAACATCACAGACTGGCCAAGCTAGACTGTTCTCCTTTTAGAGTGGTTTTTAATGTACACTAAAAGTCTACATTTTGAATTTGAACCTCTACTTAAGTTGTATAATTTGTAATGATCAAATCACTAACCCTTAGTTTGAGCAACAATTCAGTGACGCTTGCATTAGCAAACTAAAATAATGATTGACATGTATTTTGACCTAATTGTGAGGCCAAGAAGAAAAAAAGAAGAAAAATTTGGCCTTCACTGGCTAAGCATAAAAACTGCCAGGATGAATTTTTTTTTTTTTTTTGCTTTTGCAGCTCTGGTTATAAGGGTGGAGTTTTAAATAATTGTATGATTAGTTCTTACATCTATCACTGTGTTATAGGGTGAACGCATATAAATGCTTACGGCATGGAAACATGACCATGTGTGGACCGATGTGGCCATGAGCAACAGCAGTCCAGTTAAATGTCAAATATTTTCCACTAAGTGAATCAATGTCATATATATATATTTTTTAAAAAGACTAAAGAAATAGCATCTATCTTCTGTTTCAATCTACATTTACCAAAGAGAAGACTTTTATTTATAAAAGTGACAGTTCCAACTCTCTATTCTGATTGTATTATCAGTCACTGAAGCCGTAAACAGCTGATATACACAGATGAGACATTTGTCATTGAACATCAGTAAAATTCTGTATTAATGCATCAAGTTACTATGTTTTGTGGCAACCATGAATTCTACAATTAGGCCAATGAACTATATTTTATATAGAGTTATTTTAGTAATTATTAATACATTATATATATATATATATATATATATATATATATATATATATATATATAAATATATATATATATATATATATATATATATATATATATATATATATATATATATATATATATATATACACACACACACACACACACACACACACACACACACACACACACATATATATATATATATATATATATATATATATATAAATATACACTATATATAAAAATATAGTGTATATATATAAATATACACATTTCTGTCACTGCTTCGCGTCACACTTTCCTTGTACAGTAAAATCACTGTATTGGATGACCTCTCTTGGCTTATAGACCTTATTCAGAGCAGTGCCATGACACTATGAAAGGGAGGCTGTGAGGGTTAAAGGTCAATTCACACCACACAGACAAACGCCAACAAACAAGTTTAGAATTGATAAGACAAAACCCTACAAACGTGTTTGACTGTGTGGTATAAATTGGCCTAGACTTACCGTGTCAAAAGCATCTGCTGTAAAAAGCTGTATTAAAGCTCCTAGATCACGTATATTTTTCCAAAGATCATATTGCTTGGAGGTTTTTGGAAAGATATTTTTGCAGTGTTACGTCAGCAGAACAATCCAAAAACACATTAAATAACAGTACAACCCACTGAGGAGATGTATGTCTATCCCTCACAGCTTTGCTTTCATTCCCGTTAAAAATCAAAGATTTTGAGAATAAGGTCTATTGCTTTATTCTATCTCAAATCAAAGTTTACTGTGTCATCGCTGATGAGCATTAACCACAAAGACTCCATAAAAATTGGTCCCAGGACCTGGTAATTTTGGCAACAACCCTGCTGTAATTTAATCATTTTCAAGGCGACATTGCTGTATAGCTTACAAATCTTGTTATTATCAGTATAGTTATTGTTTTGCCCCACTGGTAATCTTAGTATGTGCAATTTATCCCTTGATCTGATACCCACAGGGCTCCTATCCTATAATTCCTCTGTTACTGGTACAAAACTGGACCTGCTCTATTCTTACTTCCTAGCCAAGAAAATGTCAGAGCAAATTCAGCACTGCCTCTCAGGCCGCAATCTGACATCAGTTTGCTTTTGTTCTTCAAACAGTACGAGTTTCATCCAGAATGACGTTTGACTTGTATGGGGCAAGAGCAACTCTTGAGATAAATTTGCACATATGAGGGAAAAAAGAACAAATTTAGTTGCACAGTTTGATTAAATTTCACATGTGAGACCTCCCAGAAAATGCTCCACATTAATCTATAGAAAATGAGCATCATTTTACCGGGACAGTAAGTGCCTTTTACCTGCATGTCATAAAGGTTAACATTTAAAAACTTGTTATAAAAATATGGTGCAAAATGAAGCTTTGCACACAGGTTTATTTACTTAAGGCAGCAGTGCTGTTGCCTGTAGGGCCAATTGACCTGTGCTGCTCTGTGGCAGTGCACTACTGACTCTTTGAACTTGTAGTGTTGTTCAGACAGTCCTGCGCAGGGGCTGGTAAGGAAGTGAGGAGGGAGCTCTGGGGGAAATTGGCCTTTACCCAAGGGGACCCAGTCTCCAGCTCCTGAGGTCCATGACACTACACAGCCACAATCTGGTTTTAAAACATACACCATACTGCTGAATTAAGACAGGAGGTGGTGTCTGGCCAGAACAGCAGACCAGGTGAATGAAAGAAAGCACCTTTATAACAAGCTTTAAGGGTGAATATGTGACCAAACACAGAGCAAAAAGCACACATACTGTGGAATGTAGAGGTAAATTCAAAATTGTATTTAATCTCCAGAGTTAACAAAAGTTTACGCTATTTGTGGCATGCTGTCGATTAGGCCAGAATCATCTGTCAGCTTATAAACCAACAGATTTTTGGGAGTAATGGACCTAATGGCAGTCTATGGGTACAGGCGTCACACTAGAATAAACATTAAAATACAGTGTATTGCCATTTTAAGCTTTTGTATGTTCAGATTGTCTAAAGATTACATTAAATAAAAAGTGTTAATACATTATTAAGCTTCTAAAGATTAACTAAGTGATGGTTAGATGGCAGTAATGGAAATATAAATGTAAAATAGGGGCGAAAAAAAGCATGCAGTTTCCCAATATCTGTCGATATACAGTACCTTTATTTTTGAAAGTATCTTCTCCTCACCAAGGCTGCATTTATTTAATAAAAAAAAAAAAAAGTAAAAAGTAAATTGTGAAAAAATTTTACAATTTCAATTTTTTTTAAATACATTTTAATCAATTGAACAATGTAATTTTTTCCTGTCACATGAGCCTTCAGAAATAATTCTAATATGATGATTTGCTGCTCAAGAAAAAATTCTGAATATTATTATCACTGTTGAAAAGTTTTATCTGCTTAACATTTTTGTTTAAAAATGTCTTTAACACCATGGCAGCCTCTGTGACTATCTTCAAATTTTATGGTAAAATATATTCATACTGTATTCAATATATAAAAACGATATATTAAAATTCTTTAATAATAGTGGAAACAGTAATAGCAGACTTTTTTTGATATACTGAATTAACATGGCAATTAATTTAGTACGATGACTTTATGATGTATGATGAACAGATTTAATTTAGGCTTTTATTCACATATAAACATTGGTCTGCAAACATAAACAGAAGCTTAACTGTTGTTGCCTGCTTGACGCATGAGAACAAACCTCATTGGTTCTGTGGAGGCTCAAACGTGCTGCGTAACACACGAGAATGAACCTCATTGGTTCTCTGGAGGCTCAAACGTGCTGCGTAACACACGAGAATGAACCTCATTGGTTCTCTGGAGGCTCAAACGTGCTGCGTAACACACGAGAATGAACCTCATTGGTTCTCTGGAGGCTCAAACGTGCTGCGTAACACACGAGAATCAACCCCATTTTTTTTTTTTGCGGAAGTTCAAACATGCTGCGTAACACAAGAATGGCCCTAATTGGTTTTCACACGTCAAGCAAGCATGCTCGAGCTTCCTTTTACTATACCTGATGTGTGTGTTGATGAATGTTTATATGTGGACTATATAGATAGAAGGACAGATTTCAATAAAATATCTTCATTTGTGTTCTGAAGATGACCAAAATTTTACAGGTGTAGAACGACATGAGGGTGAGTAAATAAAGACAGAATTTTCATTTTTGGGTGAACTACCCTTTAAATTGAACTGAACCCAGAACATTCTTAACAGTCAAAACTACATGAAGTACACAAAAAGCAACCTGAAGCCAAGTTTAAATTAAATCTTTTTTAATTCGATAACATGTTTTGAGTGAACAAAATTTATTAACATTTCTACACAATACGTTAGGATAACAGCGCAACCACTGGCACACTGTCTCTGGTCAGGAGCATGGAGAAGCAGAACATGATATTTATAGGACAGCAATTGGCCCTTTTTTACCAGTTCCAGAAGAACAAGCGGCTGCCATGCTTGGATGGCTGTAGCTCAGCCTCAATTGGAGGGTTAGGCTCAGGTCTTGGTCTTGAATGGTAGGGGTTTTCAGGCACGGGTCGAGAGGTTGCCACCTTTGTCACCTGTGGGAGAGGTCAAAGGTATGAAATACAGGATATGGAGGAAGACCAAAACGACATGGAATATTGGTTTAAAATAAAGTAATGGATATTTTGACCCACTTTGGACAGATCTCCTAGGTCAGGCCTCTCCCAGCCCAGCTTCTCCAACACACAGCTATCAAACGCCTTCTGCTGCTTCCGGCATTGGCGCAGCTCAGCCAGGTTAGAGTAATCCAAACAGGTCCAGTACTCCGTGAAGGACTCGGCACAGTTTCCCTTTATCTGCCTGTAGGCCAAAAAATATGTGATTTTAAAAAAAAATTACATGCAAATAGTGGGGATTACAACATGTCCTAACCAGCCACAACACCACGACTCATTTTCTGTCCATGCTGAAAGCATGTGTAAAGCAAATGACAGCTAATCAGAAGAGTGAAGGCGAGTCCTCTCTATTTGTGTGCTCTGTGCAGAAGTTACACATGGAAAAGCATAAACGTATACCTTTCATTTTCACGACATTCATAGAGCTTCTCCAGACAGCATCCTTTTTATGGTTGCTCTTTGTTGTAAAATATCCAATGACTCCTGAATAATCTTTTTTGTAAATGTTTCAAGTTTGAGAAAAATTAAGAGCAAGACTTTGGTTCAATGACTTTTCAGGAATGAACAATGCTCCCCGGCTTAATGCCACAGAACAGAAACCAAGCTACTTTACTAAATGTAGCATTGCTCATCGTTTCTTGTGTCACACCTTGTAATTTGTCAGGTCAATATAGTATTTGCTATAGTGCAAAGACAGATATCCTTCGTTTACATTGATTTTGATTCTATAACCTTGCATATGTTAATATTGTAGGAATACATCTCATCCCCATGGTCATATTTTAAAATTTATAGAAGCTTATCCATTAATACACTTTTACCCATTCATGACAGATAATGTCACTGTGCAGTTGCATTACAATATGAAAATACAAGACTACCCTTTGCCAGGAGTTTGATTGACAGGTGATCTGACCAATCATAATGTCATTTTGTCTGGACAAGCAAACCAGACAGCAGAGTTAGTAATTTAACGTTGGTGGACTTAAACTTGAAAAATGGTGTGTACTGACGTCTTTTCACAGTTGAAGCAACATATCTTCTGATGTTCCTTCATGGTTATTTTGTTCTGATGATCGGTTCACGTGCTGCTTGAGTTAAGGTACTAGAGTGATCTATCATGGCACAAAACAGTATTTATTGCTTGAATTAGGGCTGTGTATGACGATATATATCATAACTGAGGTATAAAATGTCTATCATTGGAATTTTGCAAAACATGTCTATCACGATATGTAAATATATAGCAATATTTACACTTCAAAATAGGGCTATCACAATTCATCGATTAAATTCGAGTACTCAATTTTTTAAAAAATCCTCAATTGCAGTTTTCCCATGTCCAGTAACTGGCAAAATATCTGAAGTGGTGCATTCCACGGACAAGAATCCATGACCCGCATTATTAGACCATTTCCTAAAACTGCACGTTGTATTAAAACCATTTAAAAATCACAACATGGCAAAGTGCTGTTATGAATTCACAAAGGCTGCGATTAAATTAAACAAATATATGCTCTGTGGGTTTAATTAATTATATGCGTGCAGGTTAAGTGCATCTCAGAGGACTCCATTCACAGACAGTAAATGCTGCTCCACACGAACTCAGTATCTAGAATTGGGTTTGTTTGGGTTTCCAATAACGTGCATTTGGTAAAGCATATAAAATCTGATGTGCTTTGCATCAGACTGGGATGTGCTTTGTTTAAAAAGAGTTATAAGTGCAATTTATCCTGAAAAGGAACTCAGTGCGGTGCTCATGCTGACTGGCATACTACCAAAGTTTGCGCACAGAAAGCTGCCTCTCTCAGAAGGCAATCGTGAATTTG
This sequence comes from Chanodichthys erythropterus, assembly GCF_024489055.1. Classification (NCBI taxonomy): domain Eukaryota; kingdom Metazoa; phylum Chordata; class Actinopteri; order Cypriniformes; family Xenocyprididae; genus Chanodichthys; species Chanodichthys erythropterus. Next base: position 53,932,203 of record NC_090230.1, on the reverse strand, counting down.
GGACAGGCTCGATGTTGAAAAGTGTTATTAAGCACAATAAGCGGTGAAAAAGAACTCAATGTGGTACACGCGCTGACTGACACACAGTGTAAGTGCGTGCACAGAAAGCTGCGTCTCTTGTGTGCGATCGCAAATTCAGTTCTCTGTCACATCTTATTGTGCTTGAATGGTCAAATACACACGCAATTATATCAAAATGCCCATCGTGTGGAGTATTCACATAAACACAGCAGGTTCAGTGCTTCCCACACATAGACTTTACTTGGGTGGGCCGCCCAGGTATATTAACCACCGCCCATTTAGAGACACATTTTTGCTTTTATTATTTTTATATTCTTATACTTTTATATCCGCCCAAGATAATGAAACCATCCGCGATCGATTAACTTAGTTGTTTCGTACCTGCTCGTTCAGTGTGCGTCAGAACTGTTTACTCCCGCTATCATTCCCACAGGCGATGCATTTTGCAAAGTCACAAGGCGGCGCTGTTGGGTCTAATCCAGATGTGTATCAGTACAATGGATCTGTGCATTTGGTCTTCAAGTGACAGCAGCCTAATATACCTACCTTCTGCTCTCTGTGTCATTAATGTGAATCAAGCCAAAGAGAAAAGAACTTACTGCTCATTACGTTTGATTATTACATTTCTGTACTAATTCTAACTACGTCAAATAAAACCTATTGTACCTGAAAAACTTAATTGGTTTAATTCTTATTTTTGTTATATTGTATTTGTCCTATTGTTCGTAATTTGCTTCTTTTTTCTTATTTATAATAACAGAAATGAGATAAAATATCACAAAATAACTATATCAGAATATATATTGTTATCGTGAAATAAAATTTCTCATATCACGAAATAAGAATTTGGTCATATCGCCCACCCCTACTAATGACAAAATTTGAAAGATGATACATTGTTTTATAACACAAGTAACCTGATCAGTCTCGTTGTCAGTGTCCACTTTGCTCAGCAATGCATTTTTCATTGCATGAGAACATGAGAGCGCCATGGCTTGTCAGACATAGTAACAGTAACTAAGGGGGGCGGGTCTTGGTGAAGGTCAATTCACCTGTTTATCTAGCAGTGAGCTCTACTTCTCAGAGAACAACTACCTGACAAAACAAAACAACAACAACAACAACAAAACAACATGCAATAGTGACTCATTTGAATGTTAGCACTGATTTCTTTTTATAATACCTCATTTCATTTATGCAAATAATACAATTCAAGTCACAAATTTACTGAATATTATTAGAATCACACATTTATTTCATTCAGATATACTGGAGTACTCCTCTGTGTTCTTCTATTTAACATCTCTGAATGGGTTACACTAATAAATCAGAATGATAAATACTGAGAAATAAAATCTGAAGGAATTGCTAATTTGTTTTGTTTGTTTGTTTGTTTGTTTGTTTTTTAAACCATTCTGAAGCCAAATCAGGACAAAGAAGTGAAAGTGTTGAGTACCTGAAGAAGTTCACTGCACACTCATTGACTTTTGTCCCTTCTTTCATACATTTTCTGGGGTCCTTCTCCTCCCAGCGGCAAAGCATGAACTCTTTGTTGGGCTTGTCACATTGAGAGCCATAGTGATGAGCAGCCGCCTTTAGTACGGATGATGATACATTGACCTGCACAGAAAACAGCAAAGTCCTGAGAATACACATAATGTAGACAATTGAGACAATTATTTGACTTTAAGTGAATGCATTGTTTTCCCCAGCAAAAAAAAAAATACATTTATGACATTAAAGAAATCCTGTATAGTTGTGCAAAATGTCAGGTTTTCTTTTCAGTCTTGTTATTGAATTGGATATAATAAGATTTCTAAAACAATAGGGATTACGGAGCATGTCATTTCACCCAATAATCGAAGTGTGTCTATAATAAGCATGCTAAGAAAAAAGGTTTAACCCATTATGTTGTTACCCTTAATAACACATACATACAGTGCCACAAAATATGAAACCACTGACGCTTCTGCTAAAACAGAAAAGACCAACAAATCAGTTATCCAGTTCTTTCAAATTCCTGCTTTCTTTTTGATCTTCACTAACCAGCATAGACTTTAATAGTAGTTGAACACATTTAAATGAAATTTACATGTCAACTTTAGCAGTGCGACTGCTGCAGCTTTAGGCTAACAACTGGTTGCGTTTTTCATTCTTTCAGACGTAACTTACCTCTTCGACGTTCAGTTCCTGCAACGTCGGAATCTCAACCACACCGGGCATGGTGCGAATTTTACTGCACCAAAACTAACCTAAATGAGTTGACAGTTCAGACTACAACGCAGCCCAATGTCCTCGTCGGCAGCAGGACGAGGCCGCAAGTAGAAGGTCAGTTGACTGCGCATGCGCGAAAAATTACAGGCGCCTTTAGACAACGTCATGCTAGTGGAAACTGAGACGCTGTAACGCCATCTTGGCTCCAAACACAACTCAAAGTTGCTTTTCTGCCGATTTCAAAACCTTTTCCTAGTTCAGAGATGATTAAATATCGTTTATTCTATCACTTTATTTATGCATGACAGTTACATCTCTCCCAGAGAAGTGTTTTTACAATTACAAATAGAGTCGCGGTTGTGTTTCCATGGAAACAGTATCAACATGGAGTTCATGGGTAGCAGTTATGATGGAGATTACAAAAATGGCAGGTAAAACAACTTAATCTGATGACTTTTATATGAATTACCAAACTGAATATAATTTTAGGCTACGTGAATGCCATATACATGTATTATGTAATATTTTATACGTATGATGATGTGTTTAAGATGCTGCCAGTTCCTGATTAACGTTATGTGGTTCATGAGCAAAGCTGCTCACATAACTTAAAGGTCATCACAAAGGCTTTTTATTACATTCATTAATAAATAAATAACTGTAAACATCATAAATCTATAACAGATTAAGATTTTTCAAGTACCTGGTACATTAAAATATTTGAAATGTACAAAACAATATAAAGTGAAACTATTTCATATGATTTAATAAAATGTAAGGCATGGGAATGATAAAGTTTATATGGGATTTCCTGAATATTTTAAATCTTTTTCATGACTGAAAAGTCAAGGGATATTTGTAACCTTATTTAAAAAATTACTAATTTTCCTAGTAACAAAAACAATAACGTAATAAATTTTCCTTGATGCAATAAGATTGTAATCTTGCGATATAAAAGATACAATCATTTTGATAAGTAATAAGTAAGGCAAGCAATCTCATTTCCTCTCATGATGTTGTCTTTAAAAGGATGGAGGGGAGGGGCGACTACACAATTCCCACACACACAAGATATGTCGGAGAGATGAAAGACGGCATGTTCCATGGAAAAGGAGTGCTGCATTTCCCCAATGGAAGCAAATATGAGGGAACTTGGGAGAAAGGAATATCCAAACAGGTCTTTTTCTCTTCCTAATGTTAATAATATACAAGTATGTCAACAGCAACATATTTGATACAAAATATCAGACATATACAGCAAGTTGCAAATATTTTAAAGAAAGATAACATAAGCACACTTTACAATGTTAAAATAATAGCTATACTGACAGGAATGAAGACAAAGAGAATTGTTACATATTCTGGTTGTTAAGCACACTTTACAATGATAAAATAATAAGGGCAGACCTAATGGTTAGAGAGTCAGACTTGTAACCCAAAGATTGTGGGTTCGAGTCTCAGTGCCGGCAGGAAAATGTAGGTGGAGGGAGAGAATGAACAGCATCACGTGACTCACTTATGAATTACATCTTTGGTTATTTTGCAAGGAAGGACACCTGTGTGATCTATTGAGTGCATTTGAACACAGATGATGCTTGCTTTGATATTTTGTATTTAATGCAATGACATTTTTAGTGTCCAAATACTTTATGTGGACTAAATGTTTTTGTTACACATATAGGGAAAGTACACATTTTCTGATGGCCTGGAGTATAAAGACACTGACTGGGATTACTGTGATGGCAAAGACAGGCGGTTCTACTCTGAGAGGTGTAATGGCCTCAAACCAGCAGGTATGGTCTGAAATTACTGGAATTATTGTGTGGGATCATTTATAGACAAGCAGCATTATTCTTTAAAAATAGAAGGAAAATAAATCAACTTTTGCCCTGTCTTTGAATAGGAGAATCCCAGTTAACTGATCGGGACCCCCCGCGGCTCATCCCTGATGGTTGCTATGACAGTGGCGATGGCTTTTATGATCCCAACACCAGAGTCATCAAAGACTATGATGGCAATTTTCTCAGGAACGCAGGTAAGAGATAGCGTCATGCAGTGCCAGAGCAAGTTTTAGTCTGTGTGTGTGTGTGTGTGTGTCTATGTGTGCTACCAAGTCATTCACAATTTCCTACACTATGTTCCATGAAATCCACAAAATCACAATATATTTCTTAGTCCAATGCTTTTCTCAGTCAATGATATGAAGTACCTTTTAGTAAACATTTGCTTTTGGTCTTTCCACCTGGAACACATAAGGCCACAAGCATTCGAGTGGCGTAAATGGATTAGCTAAATGCATGTAGATAGTGTAGGACTGAAGACTGAGCAGTGAGATTATAAGATAACTCATCTGTAGGTCTTTTCTCTTAGCCAGACATGCCTCAGTTCTGTAGTCATTTGAATTGTTTTCAAGGAAAATGTAAAACACATTTTCCAGTGCCCGATGTGGGATCTCTGATTTGAGGTGAATTCATTATGTCAGCCTTTTAGATAGGAAGCCAGAATCCCCCAAGCTACGTCATTGATTAGACAAGGTTGTGGAATTAATAATTGCTATGTTACCCTAATTATTTTCTTGAATGTATGCATATGTTTGTATATGTGTTGGTGAAGCTACAAGCTACTTATAATTTAATACAGTCTATCCCTTTAAAAAAAAAGTTAAAGTATTTAAAGGGGCCAGTATTTTAATTACTATGCAAGCAACCATTTAAAGGTTTGGGGTCAGAAAGACATCATGCTTCGACAAAAGATTTATCTTTCAAATAAATGTTTTTTTTTTTTTTTTTATCTTTCTATTCCTCAAAGAATTCTGAAAAAAAAAAAAGTATGGTTCCACAAAAATATTAAGCAGCACAACTGTATAATAATAAGAAATGTTACTTGAGCACAAAAGCATCAATCAATCAATCAAAATCATCAGCTTTGACATCAGAGGAATAAATTACATTTTAAAATATATATTAAAATAGAAGGCAGTTATTTTAAATTGTAATAATATATTTAATCAAATATAATAACATAATAATTTTTATCAAATAATAAATAATAGTGTTGGTGAGCAGAAGAGACTTCTTTCAAAAACATTAAACTATATTACCGACCCCAAACTTTTGAACAGTGTATATTCTATAATTTATTTTTGCAGGTGCATGATACATTATTCTTTGTTTATTGTAAAAATATGACTATCATCAGTACCAAATGGTGGAATTACATTCGATAAATGTAACTTATAATGGTATACTGTATTTGCTTGTGCAATTGCATAAAACCTAACCAGTCTTATGTGTTAATTTGCATTAACATAACCCAGAAGGATACAGTTTTTAGCCAAAATAGAATGTCATGTTGCTCTTTGAAGGGCAATTTAAGATCTTACATTAAGTAGTTTTAAGTATCAATATTCCATTTTCCATATTCAGTTTATTTTCAGTGAAGAAATAAGTGACATTGAAAGGTATGTGTTCTTGTATTCCATCTGTGCTGTTTTTTAATTACTGTTCTACACATGTCAGACTTACATCTTTGGCTGTTACACAATTAATTTTTTCTAGTCCAGGTATCTCTATTTAGAACATTGCATGGGGATTATTTGGCAGTTTGCTGTACTTTCCAGTATTGTGGGATGCATAATTTGGTAAACACTGTCTAGAGCAAATACATGCAACATGATCTGCAGCCCCACCTTTCGTCACAGTCTGATTGTGAGCTTGCATGTCTATTTCATACATCTACAGTTACTATAACATAGGAAGACAGACACATCCTGAACAGATGTCAAAAGAGTTACATATGGAGAAAAACACATAGATTTTCTTCTATGAAGCAGAGTATATAAAAGAGTAAACTAGAAGTTGTTTATTGATATTGTTAGGAAACAGAATCCGTGTGTGCTAAAGGAATAGTAGCAACATGGTGACGCAAATAAAAGTTGTCTTTGAGCAGTTTTTTCTGTCTTCCTTATGTGTCACCATCAGGCCCACACAGATTTTTCAGCTACAGAACTCCGCAAAAAGCACTGAAGATTTTCATAAAATTGGAACAACCATCATTCATCATTCGATAACTATAAAGATAACTATAATGATAACTTTATTAGTGTTCACACCAGCGGATGATATAGTTTTTTTTATTGTAAGCACACTGCATTTTTGTCATCTTTAAATCCTCAAGTTCTTTAAAGCAGGATGGATTCTGATAGGCCAACTATATTGATATTGTAAAAAAAAAAAAAAAAAAAAAAAAAACCATCTGAGCTTAGTGCATTTTCAGTGCTGTGATATTTGACTTCCAAGTTATGAACTTAAGAACACTGATATGTGTATTTATGTGTTCATATTGGAGTTATTTGCGTAACTACATATTCATACACATTTCCATGTGTCAGTCACTCCATGCCTCTATTCAGGGTTTGCAAACACACTGTCACTTCTGCGTCTGAGTGTGGTGTGTTCAGTCTTCAGATCAGATCATTTCCAGGCCTCTGGGATTACATCCTTACCACATGCGGCTGGAAAGTGAGAGCAAACATCAGAGACCAAGACTTACACAAGAGCGCAGACCTGTCACATTAAACCACATCCTGGTTATGACTCCCAGAGCCAAAGCCCACCCGCTTCTACAACAGTCCACATCACAGACTTCATTTGCATTTACATTCATGTTCTAAGTAGAAGCTTTCTAACCAAAGCCACTTACAATAAAGTGGATAAATCACACAAGACGTAGTCACCAGTTGTGACTGCTCAACCTAGCAACATTGGCTCAACCTGCATAGGAATAGTTTCCCTAAAAATAAAGTTTCTATCCATAGGCGGAGAGTGAACCAACTCCAGAGTAAGGCTAGATGTGCTTCCTCCACATGTAGTCTAGCAACAACCTACATATCCCAATATAAACGCTCCAGATAAATTATTTTTTAGTAAAGCGGCTACAATCGCAAACCATTGAACGGAAAAACAAGCATACTACGCATGATTTGGCATGGCAGCAAATTCGAATAATAACTTCTTCCTTACAAAACAAAAGTTTTATTCAAATTCTGAATGAATTATATATTGAGCGCCCCTTTTATTATCACTAAAAAGCTGTCGCTCATCTCAATTCATTGCAATCTCACAAAGTTCCGCTATAATCAATGAGAATGACACACATTGAATGTTTTATTTAGCCTACATAATGTCGACACTTTGTTTGTTGTAAGTTAACTTTCTAGGATTTGCAAGAGTGCACAACTCAGCACTAGAAAAAAACTCGCGTTTTGAGCGGTGAGTGGATTCTAACTTAAAGTAATCAACAGATATGTTTGTGATTGGCTACATTGCTCAACACTGCAAAACACAATGTGAAAAGAAACCTTTGATGCTTCTAAGAGGGCAAACACCAAATCTGTTTTGCCAATATGCTATTATTTCAGAGAAAATGGATCCTAGACCAGTAGTTATGGGCAGTTCTTCCAGTCAGAGGTTTGAGTGAGAAAATTCCATGCTAATCTGGTCCATGGCCAGGGGAAGGCTTGCCCAACCTTACACACGCTCTGCCTATGATTCTATCATTATTTCCTCAACCTCATGTCGTTCCAAACCTGTTTGACATTCATTGTTGATCTGTTTGTCTGACCAGTGGCAACTAAGCATGACGTCTGCCTTGACTAAGTCTCATGGAGCAGGGATGGAGAGATTCACATAGACTTCATAGCGGAATTCCCATTCAAACATACATCTGGCCTTTAAATCAATGGCAACTCTTACATTGGAATGTCTTATAATATGGAATATTGTGCATCCTATATATTTATTTTTATCACCTGGAGGTGACGGTACATTTGTCAAAAGGGGTGTGAGGACAGAATTTATTGCCAGTAGCTTCCCTCCAGGATGGAGGATCACAGAGGGCGCAGACGCTGAAGAGGCAAACGAAGAGGAACCACATTCCCTGCGGGAGGATGTTTTTGGGAGGAGAGGAAAGAGGGACAAGTCCAGCTACAGCTGTGGGGCAGAGGAGTAACAGTAGGATCCAGGAGGCAGGCATGATAGGGGGTGGCAATCCCAGGCAGCAGCAGCCCAGGCTGGACAGGAAGGCCTGCGGAAATGCCCAGGCTGCAGGCCAACTCTGAAGCTGGTTGGACAGCACGATAAAAGCAGATGGGAGGAAGCCCTGAAGAATCTCAACACATTGGTCATTTGAAGTCAGGGAGAGTAGGTTATTACAAGCAGCGGTCGCTGGCGTTTCATGTAGGACTGCCCCTTGAGATGGGCACAAGGCAGACTGAGTCTCCTCCATATGTCCTGCTCTGCCCCAGCTAACCAGCTTCTCCTCCTCTCTGTCTTCCATCCAAGCACACCACAACACAGTAACTGTATACTCCAAGCAAAGTTTAAGCCATATGCTTGTCTTTTCAAAAAAGAGAAAATTATATGACCATAAAAAAAAAAAAAAATTTAAACGACCAAAATAACAGTAAATTCATAGTTAGTGGTATTTGCTGTGTTACTATTGTCTGTTTTAAACCTCTAACCCCAAATATTCAACATTGGCTTGTAACCGCTTCTGTTGTGGAGATGAATTACCTCAAATCTTGCAGCTTGTTGAGGGGAGGTATGCTGTTACTTTTCTAAGGCTGGAACATACTTTTGTCCATATTTTTGCCCCGATTTTCAGTCTGAACGAGTCAATGCTAGTTGCCAAAAATTAGAGCCAGTCTGAAGATTTTAGGCTGATGAAGTTATTACAGAAAATTTGCGTACTGCATGATGTGAACACTCTCTAAATTGTATAGCTTCAGACTATGATTCTGAGTATATCAAACATATTTGATATTTTAAGCCAAATCTCAGAACATATATCTTAGTGCATGACACACCTTTTACACGGACTTCCAACTCCCTCATCTCTTGCTGCATATCAGTACAGACCCTACTTACCGTGTCTACCAACCCAAGGCTGCATCCAAATGAGCTTGGCTTTTCTTTTTTTTCACAACTCAGAATCACTACTACAGTCAGTTCCTGTAAACCCATGTTTGTTTTTATTGTCATGCATGGCACATGTTTCTGTTTGTTGTGTTAGGAATGACTTGAAAGTCTGGTACTGTGTGATCCTCAATCATTTAGTGTATGATACCCAGTTTTTTAAAGTTCCAACCTAAAGTTATCTGACTTTGAGTTTTCATCTGAATTAAAAGATGGACCTGTACCATAGGAATCAGGACAGCACAGAGGCTTAGGAGGTGGGCACTTTTGACTTTGACCAGAAAGTAAACAACTAGCAACCACCCAGAACAGGCTTGAATCATGGTGGCATCTTTTGCAGAGGCAAGCAAAACTCATGTTTGCTTCACAAAATGTAAAAATAGTTTTAATTACAATACTCATTCCAAAATGAAACACCTACTTGTCTCCACTATAAGATTCTTGGAGAGGAGGGGAGGAAAAGGTTTGCCTGAAAGACTGCTGTAAGAACATGGGAGGATTCCTCTGTTTCCTTCCTGGCTGGAAAGGCTTTGAAACATGAGTGGGGGCATCACTAAAGCCCCTGTCATTACACAAAAAAAACGTTTGTAATAAGCCTTGCCTAGCAGAGCAGGATTATAAGCTTTAGGGACTACATAGGGTTAGGTTGCAGTAAAACTGAAGCCAAGCAGGCGGTAGGAGGCAGGCGTTTGGTTTATGATGGGACTGGAAATCCTGTTTACAACCGGCTTTAATAACACTGTGTGTAAATGAGCAAGGGGGTTGATACACTCCATTTACAGTAATTAAATTTGATTGACCTGTCAAGACATACTAATATATAGACCATATTTCACCATATATCACCACTCAGAAAACTACTAGTCACTTTCACTAAAAGTGACTATAAAGTACTAAAAGTGACTTTTGGGTGTTTTTTAGTGCATTGCTATGTGGTTAATATGTGGTTCCTTATTGTTTCAAGAAAAAAGAATCCACCTCCATTTTTTTTTAATAATATATTTGTCTCTAGATATGACTCAGATCCCTTGTTCAGTGTAAGTCTTATGGGAGTTTTTAGCTAGTCTGCCAGGCAAAAATTGTAAATCTTTTTATCATGGTATAATTCATGTCTGGTGCAGGATAAGTTAAGTTCTGAATAGTTAGCAGAGTTTAGAACAAACAATTGTAAAAGATAATGCTTTTTAAACAATAATACCATTGACTTTTTTCTTACTTTAGCATCTGTTCCTTGGTAAGACATGACTGCACTTGAGCCAGAAGCGTTACTGCCGTAAGGTTTGCAATGGTCTCCTGCTTCTGTGATAATTGCTTAAAGGGTTAGTTCACCCAAAAATTTATATTATCCCATAATTTACTCACCCTCAAGCATATGACTTTCTTCTTTCAGACAAACACAATCAGAGTTACATTAAAATATACTCTGGCTCTTCCCAGCTTTATAATGGGAGTGAATAACCGATATTTTGAAGCCCAAAATTGCACATCCATCCATCATAAAAGTAATCCATACGGCTCCAGGGAGTTAATAAAGGCCTTCTGAATCAAAGCGATGCATTTTTTTTTAATAAGAAAAACATCCATATTTATAACTTTATAGACTATAATCACTAGCTTCCAACTTCGTCCACCAGTTTACGAGAGAGTCGAGTTCAAGCGTATGTAGGATTAGCGTAAGCTTAGGTGAGAGTAAACGCCTCTCACGTTTAAAACAAATAGTGCTGGTCAACAAACTCAAGCTCCTCCGACATTTAAGCAAAGTTCACTCTTCCGCCGGAATCGACTAACATACGGAAGCCAGTGATTCTAGTTTATAAAGTTACAAATATGGATATTATTTTAATTACAAAAATACTACGCTTCACTTCACTTATGATGGATAGATGTGCTTTTTGGGCTTCAAAATATCAGTTATAAATAATAAAGTTATTAAAAATGTTATAAAGTTATAATAAAGCTTGGAAGACCCAGAATATTTTTTTAATAACTCAGATTGTGTTTGACTGAAAGTCATATACACGTAGAATGGCTTGAGGGTGATCATTTTATTTTATGGGATCGTTTTCATTTTTGGGTGAACTAACCCATTAAGGTTAACGTATAAAAATCCCACCACCAATGAAAACAGCCAAGGCCTGAGCCTCTCTTTTTTAAGGTACCATCAAACCTTGTCAGGAGAGGATCATCCACCTGGTGGGAATACACACACATAGCTCCTCGAGCCTTGGAAAATCTCAGACAATAATCAGAGATCCTAAATCCATTAATAAAGTGCGGCTCAGTTTGGAAGGAAACACTTTTCCTTCTGATTATATTTTAGGGATTAAGATAAACACCTCATAACGAGGTATATTACTGCTTCCATTCTGACTCCTGGGCTTTGATCGTTGACTGTGTATCATATTTAATAGGCCACCTGAATGACGGCTCAACGCGAACATGTGGAAAGGAGGAAAAAGAGATTAGAAATGAAGAAAAAATGGCATTTTGTATTTTGCACAAAATACAGGCATATAGCTAAAATAAATTTAAAGGAAAAAATAAGTAAAAAAGTGACCACTTTCTCATTAATAAAAAACATTATTCTACCATATAAACAACAACAAAAAAGATTTAGAGAAAAGACAAGGGGAAAAAAGGAATAAATTGATTAAGGGGAAAATCTGAATAAAAAGCCAAGAAAAAGAAACTAAACATTAGTAATGAAAACAAATAGATTGTTATATGGGTTACGGAAATTCAAGGAGATGAATTTCAGCACAAGTTTTAGGAAGTATGAGGGCTAAGACAGTTCTTTAAACAGCGTTCCCACAATGAATGTGCAATTGTGAATGACCTATGAATGAATGACTATTCCAGTCATTTGTGGTTACTGGACACAGATTTTTTTTTTAAATAATTTTATAGAGATTGCACTCAAAGAGATTTACTCAAAAATATTTTATAGAACAAAAGCTTACATTATTGTTTTTTTTTTTAAATTCCCTGGTATTCTTCCATGACCATGAGAACCCCATCTAAACAAATGGACAGTAAGGATATATTTGTGAATTGGACCACAAGACATCATTTTTTTATGCAAGGGAGTGACCTGTGGCTTGTTAAAAGATAACAAATTTTCCAAGAACAATATTTAGGCCCAAATGCATTTCATTGTTGTGCTTTTTCCAAGTATTCACGCTAATGTAATGTATGGTATATTATAAGCACTTTGCTTTTGTAAGCTTGACGTCTGGACTTACCTGTTCAATTTGAAGCACTATTGTCATGTAAATCGCATGTCAAAAGTAACTGTTTGCAAGCCCTTTAAGCCCTCGACAACTGATACGGAGGAGAATTTATTTGCAGTAGATTTGATGTGAGTGACACGTCTGCTCTGAAATAGGATTGTATTAGCCTATGAATTTAGCACGTGTATGAATGCCGGACAAACAATGAGGACTGAGGTGCTAATTTCGTGCAAATATAACCGTGCGAACTCGGACCATTTACCACCGAAATGTAATTGTAGACCGACCTTGTCCGTCAGCCATTGGTTGAAGCTTCCACTGAGGTATTAATTGGTTTAAAATAGTGATGAAATGTTCCTCTCGAGTGTGACCTCCATGTGGAGAGCGTGAGGTGGGAGCGACTGAATAAAGTGAGACGTTAGCATGCAGCTGTCGCAGAATGGACCGGTCGCGTGCTGGAAAAGTCTCAATTGCAGCGCGCGGGAACCAGGTAGAAGTGGCGGGAGGCGCGTGGAGAGGCCGTTTAGGGCCATCGCGTGCAATTATCGACAATCAGAGGAGAGCTTAAGACCTGTTCTCAACAATGGGCCCAGTTCGCCACGTTCATGGGGGTGAGCGCTCAAGTGCGTGCAGCTGCGCGCTCACATTCAGCACCAGCAGCAGAACTACCTCGCGCTCCGCAATTAGCAACTCCTTTCAGTTTTAACCATTTAAAAAAGCAGTATATTATCCACTGTTTTTGGTTGCGGAATCATCTCTGGGAAGGGAAAGAAAAAAGGGAGTGATTGATTGTCGCGTGAAGTAGGCTGCTGAGAGCGAATTTTCATAATTGTTGTCTTAATCCTGCACGTAAAAAATGTAAATTGCCTGTAACCGCATATGAATGAGTTTGACACATGCCTTTTGGAGCTCGATTTTTGACCAAACAATCAGAAAGAAAAAACACCACGAATCTCATTTAGTGCTATAGGCTATACATGCAGACTTCATGCTTTTATTGTAAATCTAGAAAGCATTTTCCCCCTTATAAAAATGAGTGAAATATGTATTTTCTGCCCTTATAGACGAGGAAGAACACGAGTGGATTGTGCGGACATGCAGGAAGAGCTGGGATGAGTTCATTGGCCACTATCCAAGAAGCAGCACACTAGAGAAGTGAGAATACTCACACACAGCTCATTGTATACGGATGTCATCTGAACTTTAATGCAGCTTTGTGACATTAATTCGTTTTGGGGGGGGTTTCAATCCTGTTATCCTTTCCAAAAAATAATAGGCTATTTAAATTTTTAAAAAATTAAATATTTTCCAATTAAAATATAGCCTATTTAAAATAGTGATTAAACACTAGCTGTTAAATTGCAACCCACATAAATAAGATTTTTATGTATTATGGTTTAATGAATGCTTAATGAAAAACAAAAAAATAAAATATACGTTTGGATTAAGTGATATAAGCATATCTACTGTATTAACAAATCAACTCTTTCTATATTGAGCAACTAAAAAAAAGATTTACATTTTTTACACAATTAGCATTATTGTTCAAAGTGTTCTGTACTTCATTTTGTTGTTTTATTATTATTATTATTATCATCTTAAGAAGTAAAAGTGTCCAACCAGAAAAATTTAACTGAACAGCTACATAACAAACCACAAAAGAATCAAATCAGACGAATATCATTAAATGAGTTTACGTTTTAAGGTCATACAGTTTATTTTAAAGACAAAATCGTGTTTTCCAAGATAATAGTGGGGTTTGGGTACAAACTCAAGTAAGAAATGTTACATCATTGCTGTATTCTGTCTATCGGTATACGATACACTAACATTCAACAGCTGAATACAGCTCAGTCTTCTGTTGATGTAAATGAGTCAGATTCTTGCTCAGCTTGAAAGAAATGAGATGCAAAGTTTTCTGCACTTAAAAAAGTGTGTGTGCTTGAGTGCAGAGAGAAAAGGTTAGTCAAAGATTACGTCTCAGCGTGTCTTTTGAAAGAGAACACGGGATACGAGATCAATCCTGTGTTGTGGCCTGACAGGGAATTCCTGTATGTGATGCTGATGGAATCAGTGATGGAGTCATTACTGCACACACTGACCCGTGAAGGGTCTGCCAGCTCCTCCATCAGCCTGTGATTGCTTCCTGCTACACTCGTGCACACAGGCCCATGCATTTATACCACAGTCAGAAATTAACCAGGTCTCAGGGCAAAAAAAAAAAAAAAACACTGAAAATGACCAAAACAATCCAGATATATATGTTTAAATTATCTGTTATCTGTCATTTTCATACATGTCATAATATCAGTAGCAGTCAGATATAAAATCTGCGTTTCATGTTATAAAAGAGTAATTCTTCTCTTTTATGACAAAATACTGTGCTGGTATCAGATGGTAATACCATGGTACTGAATGAAACATATATATTCAAGAAATATCATCAAAGCTAGCACAAGTAAAAAACAATGTTTTTATTAGTCAAGAAAACGTGGTATTGTATTTTAATACAACAGATGTTCTGATTGAAAATGTAGATTAATTTGTTAAATTAAAATATTTGCCATAAATGGTTGACACACTGTCTGATGTTTGTCCTTATGTCTTATAGTTTGAAATGCCTAAAAGTTCATAACATTATATAATATATATATATATATATATATATATATATATATATATATATATATATATATATATATATGGTTGACATGCTGTCTGGTGTTTGTCCTTATGTCTTAAAGTTAAAAAAATGACATATACAGTCAAACCAAAATTTATTCAGACACCTTGAACATTTCATTCATTAATACAGTTTATTCACTATAGTTAAAACAAATTGTTATAAAATATGACAAGAACTCAGAGTTAAACTGTGTCAGAAAAAATGAATCTTAATTATGTCAGATAACACTTTGGCAAAACATAGTCAGGTCAAAGTGTCTGAATAATTTTTGGTTCCAAATTTTTATCAATTTTACTGGTAGTCCACTGTATGAAGAATTTTTGGGTATAATAATCTCACAGTTTACTTTATTTTGCTATCCTCACTTACATAAATTAACTATAGTGTCCTGCACCCACTAGTAAAAATATATCAAAAATATCAAAAATGCCTGAATATTTTTTGGTTTGACAGTATATATATATATATATATATATATATATATATATATATATATATATATATATATATATATATATATGAGAGTGAGAGAGACAATAAATAAAAGGATAGATTTCAATATAGGATAGAAAAAATCTATTAATCTAATTTACAGGAGCAATTACGCTATTTTTAAGCTTTTAAATTCATTTATTTAAAAAAAAAAAAAACATTTATGATGCACAGCCATAGAAATAGTTCATTATTTTATTTTTTTATTATTTCTTTTTTACAAAACAGACATGTGGAAGTGGGGAAAAGTGCTTACAGGCTACCTGTCATAATAAATACAAGAATGTAGAGGCCTTGTCCCCCATTCAGAACACAAGAATGTATTTCTCAAATTTAAGTTACAATTTCAGACTTTTCCCCCGGTTTCAGACCTGTACACAGCTCCTAACTCCTAACACTCCCGCTCTCTGGTCACAGCTGAGGCATATACGGCACACATGTATGAAGAAAACAATGAAACACAGACACATTTGTCTCAGGACACTGCTTAAATAAAAATACATTACATGTACATTTTTCTTTACATGTAGCTATCTTTACATTTTACTCAAGTGCTCTTTCAGTCTCAGTCTTCTCCTTCCTTTCTGTCTTTTGCACAAAATATTGTTGTTTGTCATTGAAAATCCCTTCTTGATCCTCATGTTTGACATTTTCTTTCTCTCTTTTTAGTAAAAATGTTGAGAGCACTGTTTTCAATTTGAAATAATCTCACACTAAGATCAACGTTATTTGTAGTTTATGATTGCATGTAAACTGATATGACAACAGTTATTGCAATGCAGTTTTGAAAATAATACAATTAGGGAAGGTTTAGACGTCCTTAGGACCTAAAAATTAAACAGACTATAGAAATTATTATTTAACGTGCCACTTGGATCTAAAATGAAACAGTCTAACAATCAGTTTCTAACAAACTATCTGTTTTAAAAACAAGATGTCGGCAATTATAATTAGCAGTTATTTATACAATTAAATTATGGACTTAAGATTTAAGATCAATATTATTATTTATAAAATGAAATCTGCGGAAAAATCAGCCTTGCTGGCTTTTTAGGTCCCAGAAAACACGGATGCTTTGCATATGGGTGTAAGAACAAGACAGCAAGCAAAGTAAACTTAAGTTCTTTTAAGAAGCATAAATTCATTTCACTGGCTTAGTACAACTTCCATGTTCAATCATGGCATGTTTCGGTGAGGAAAAAGAGATAAAATATGTCTTACCACCTGGTCCTATGCCACTTATTTCCCATCCACATCTCTTGTGCTTTTCCCTTTTTCAACCTAAATGTTTAACACTGATGCTGGTAACTTTACATTCCTTTTGTTTGCATTCAGAGTCTCCAAACGCTGAACAAGAGTCAGACGAGAATTATCAGGAGAAGGGCCAAACCAAGAGCGCTAGTCTGTTACAGTGTGTGCTCGAGTCTTTTTTTTTTTTTTTTTTTTTATGTCCAGAAGCCTAGATCCTGGTCTTGGTGACGCAAGTCCTTAATTCACAGGTCACAGATGCGGCTTCCCTTAACCATGTGTGACTAGATGCAGGTGAGTAAAATCCTGTCCAGCGGAACCAGTGAGGAAACAGTCTCTCTCCTTGTGAGTTCAGAGGTCAAGAGCAAGTGGGACCGTGACCTTCTCCTTCAGCCAGATCCGACCTGTGGGGTCGGGGCAGGAGTGATTGGAAGTTTGGAGCAGGAGGTCAGGGCGAAGGGGTCAGGGGTCAGTGCGAGGTGGGGGCGTTAGCGGCTGAGAGGGAGCTGCGGCAACGCCATGGCCTGATGAGGGAGGCTCTGTGTAGTGAGCACCGAGAACGGATGACCTGCCAAACCAAAACAATATAAACAGATACTAATATTAATCTCTATCTATAGTGATCTCTAAATATCTTCATGTCTGAGAACACAATAGTTTAAAAAGCCACCAATTTAGTTACCATTCAATACCATTCAAAAGTTTGGAATAAGATTTTTTAATGTTTTTGAAAGAAGTCTATGCTCATCTAGGTTGCATTTATTTGATACAGTAAAAACAGTTATGTTTTGAAATATTATTACAATTTAAAATAACTGTTTTCTTTTGTAATATATTTTAAAATGTGATTTATTCCTCTGATGTAAAGCTGAATTTTCAGCATCATTACTCCAGTCTTTAGTGTCGCATGATCCTTCAGAAATCATTCTAATATGCTGATTTGATGTTCAAGAACATTTTATTTTATTAATATCAATGTTAAACTCAATTGAGCTGCATAATTTTATTGAAACTGTGATACATTATCATTCGAAAGTTTGAGTTAAGATTCTTAAACTATTAATACTTTTCAGCAAATATGCATTAAATTGATCAAAAGTGACAGTAAATACATTTATGATGTTACAACATATTTCTGTCAAATAAATGTTGTTCATTTAAACTTTTTATTCATCAAAGAATCATGAAAACATACAGTACACAATATTAAGTTTTCAAAACTGATAATAATAATAAAAGGCATTATTAATAATTGAGCACCAATAAGAATTGACAATAAGTGAGTAGCAAATCAGCATATTAGAATGATTTCTGAAGGATCATGTGACACTGAAGACTGGAGTAATGATGCTGAAAATTCAGCTTTGAACACAGGAATAAATTATAGTTTAAAATGTTTAAATAGATCGAAATTAAATTGATCAAATGAATCCAGACTTGGTATATATATATATATATATATATATATATATATATATATATATATATATATATATATATTTATAAATATATATATATATATATATATATATATATATGTATATATATACAGTAAATTTTTTCTCTCTCTTATGCTTTAATAACAGTAGTACTCGAGGAAACCCTTACTTTCGATGTACCCATGCAGGGCCACCATGCGCGCTCTCTCAGGACTGCCGAAAGGGGAGTAATGCAGCTCGTCGGGCAGCGAGGGGGGCATGCGGGCCTGCGGGTGAGCTTGAGGTGGGCCGCTGTGCTGTGGAGTGTGCTTTTTATGTCTCGCTCTGCAGTTTTGAAACCAAACCTATGAAAATACAACCAATTGTTAAGACAAGCTATCTCTATTTACTGAATTTAAATGGATTAAGCATTAAGTGGGGCAATATGAGAGTTTGATCACCTGTATGACTCGTCTACTCAATCCTGTCATGTCCGCCAACTTCTGCAGGGTCTGAGCGTCAGGGTTGTTGTCCTGTGCAAACTGCGCCTGCATTACCTGTGCATGAAACAAGTGTCATATTAACATTATAAAATACAAAAAAAATTAAATAATTACAATTAATACAAATAATCCATACTATATACTGTACATACTATACATATATACACACACACACATACACATACATCTAGTAGACTAAAAAAATCTGTAAAAACAGTAATATTGATGTTATTACAATTTAAAATAACGGTTTTCTATTGCAATATATTTTATGTATAAAATGTTATTTATTCCTATGATCAAAGCTGAATTTTCAGCATCATTACTCCAGTCTTCAGTGTCACATGATCCTTCAGAAATCATTCTAATATGCTGATTTGCTGCTCAAGAATTACCAATGTTGAAAACCGTGATACTTTTTTTTTTCCCCAGGGGGAAAAAAACCTAGCACAAACTTTTAAATGGTAGTGTATTAAGCTTTCTTTAAGAAAAATGAAGCAACATAACTTCAATATTGATAATAATAAACAGAAAGGTTTCCTTGATCATCAAATCAGCATGTTAGAATGATTTCTGAAGGATCATGTGACACTGAAGACTGGAGTAATGATGCTGAAAATTCAGCTTTGAACACAGAAATAAATTACATTTTAAAATATATTATAATAGAAAACTTCATAAAAAAATTATATAATATTTCCACAGTAATACTGTTTTTTATTTAGTTTTTTACTGTATTTTTGATCAAATGAATGCAGCTTTGGTGAGCATAACAGACTTCTTTCAAAAATATTTTAAAAATCATCATTTTTCCATTCCAAACTTTCTGTAATGAGTATTTACATTAACACTAGCACTACCGGAATTCCATAACTACTAGAACTGCCAATAGCGGTCATTTTGACTGTTCATACCAGACAGCAGTGAATGTCATTTTTTTCATGTTATATTTACTTCAAAGCTTCTATGGTCATGTTTAATGAAAAATGTGGGGTAATTTAAGCATACATAATATAATATGTTCGTGATATTATTGTGTAAGAGCTACTAGACCTCCCACAAAAGTGCATGCCGCAATTTGCTTTCTGCAATTTGCATCCGGCAAGCTGGAGATCAAAGTTTTTCACCGCAGTTAAAATGTTGTTTTTGAAAGTCAAAATGTCAACAAATATAAAATGAAGCAGAATATTTCGTTAGATAAAAACATATTGTGAATTTTGGAAATGATTACATCTGTCTTTATTCAATACATTTTGACTTTTGGAGTTTACAATGCTTTAGCATTATCGGAAATGTTTGGACCACACGAATCGGAAACAATTTTATGCAGCCTCTAATGAAATCTAGAATGAATAAATAGTTCTGTTATATTAGGACTCAGAACCTCAGAATCAGTGTCAGACGAACTGTCAAGAGACATCGCTCTCTGCTCCTCCATCAGACTCTGCATCATCAATGTTCTCAAGCAAGGATAAAACCTCAGTGACAGTCATTTTCTTTCTTGTTGCCATTTTGACGGTAAAGCTAAGTTTTAGCTTATCAAAAGCATACAAAACTGCCAGAGAAAGGTTGCTAGGCAACAGCTAAGCACATCTTTAACGGCGGAAAAAAGCGTTGAGGAGATACAACGCCTGCAATATGTGCGGTCAAATTGACCGCTATGGCCATTCAAGGTAGAAATACTCAGAACTCTTTTGTGTTTTGAAATTTTAATAAAATAACAATGTTAAAATAAAATTTACATTAATTTAAGAAAAGTCATGGAACTGTAGTTATATGGGTTTTATTTCAACAAAGTTATTACATTGCAAATCTTTAAAACGGTCAAAATGACTGCCTTGGTAGTTCTAGTGTTAATATCATAGTATTGGTTGCTTGCTGATAGTGCCATGTGAAAGGTAAAATGCTGCTCCATGTGCGTTTATCTTGAAAGCTTTGTAAACATCGAATGGAACTGAAAAATGAATTCATATTGGACAAAAGCAAAACCAAAAAAGGCACTTTGCGCCCTCATTCCAGATATTTACATGCCATTGTGTGTTTGATAATCTTACCTGCAGTTGTTCCGCAGTGAAGGACGTTCGTGCTCTTTTGGCCGGTTTTGGTTGACTATCCTGTTCTGACGGCACCGCCCCCTCCAGAGTGAGTCCGCTTCCTGCATGAAAACCCGGTAAAAAGTGGTTAGGAAATCTTTACAGATCATCGATACTTAAAGTGTAATGCCTCCAAAACACACGCACCACTCTCAGCAGCCCGTTTCAGGTTATCCACCATCGTGTCGTAATGAATCCGACAAAGAACTTTCTCCTCCACCAGCCCAAACTCCTCGCCTGTGGACAGCTGACGTTTGCAGGAGAAGCAGGCAAAGCAGGCCAGATGGTAGGCATTGCCCCTGGCTCGCCGTACCCAGTCGCTGGCGTAGATCTGCCGGCCACAGCGGGCACACTTTGTACCAAACCTACTGTGAGACAGAGAAGAGCTTGGGCATCAACACTCATTCCGAAAAAAACAAAACATTTATACATGTGCTTATTATTACTGTCTAAATTATGCTGCGTGTTTGGAATTCATAGTGTAATGGTATAACATGTACTTCAGTTTAACAGTTAAGCGGGTATTTTTTTTCTCTCCACAGAAAGATCTCGCCAGCAGAAGACAGAATACAGATAGGCTGAACCGTGTCCAAAAGATAACCACTAAACGTGTCAGACACGGCTGTAAAACTCTCAGCGCAAACAAACCACTAGTAATACTCTGAGCTGCAGGTCGACAGGAAATGTCTGCTGATAAACTGTTCTGATAGGATCCATAAACTCTTGATTTTATCCAACAAAGTGTGTAATGCATGTAAGACATCTATTTTTAAACCACCTCCACTTTTTCTTTTGTGTGAAGGACTTCAATTATAATGTATTGACATATCCAAATATTACACTTATAACACTGATGTTTAGGTTCAGTAATTTCACTTTAATGGCAATTAATAGGTCATTTTCATTGCCATTAATGAGAAATTGCTGAACGTAAACATACAAGCTTGATAAAAATGCTCATTTTAGAAGAAAATGTCAGATGGCACTTAGAGGCTTTTGCATCTGAAGTCTTCATATATATATATATATATATATATATATATATTATAATGTTTTAGTTTTATATATATATATATATATATATATATATATATATATATATATTATAATGTTTTAGTTTTATATATATATATATATATATATATATATATATATATATATATATATATATATATATATATATATTATAATGTTTTAGTTTTATATATATATATATATATATATATATATATATATATATATATATCAGTTGATTTTACAGTAATTATCAGGCTTTTTCTGCAATATATTGTCAAACTGCTTAAATGTACACAATTCAAACTTGTTTTTTTTCTGTTTTTTTTTATTTTTATTATTAACTAGATTTTTTAATAAATGTAAGATTATTTATTTATTTATTCATTCATTCATTCATTCTACCATTGACTGGCATTGCCAGAATAACTGCCTCAAACCGACATGTCATTGAAATTTGGTTTCGATTGGTTCTCCTTTTTTTTTTTTGCATTTATTTGCATACCACATAGTAATTAGTCTTTTCTTTCTCGCATCTGTATAATTATTTCTAATTATATAATACACTGCAAAGTTATGTGTTGATTTTCCTGCAGAAATGGAGTTAAGATGTTATTGATGTAACTGCTGACGTTACATGTTAATCATCACATTCTCAGCCAACTGTGATTTATAAACAACTACACATTCCATATTTAATTTAGCACTGCCATTTTCAGCAGCCGTGTTGCTTACAGCACCTCTTCTGTTATTCTGTGATCAACAGGACTTGATAAACAACCCTGCGGCGATACAAACCAACAGCAAGTACACTGAGCCTGCTATATAATGAAGTGATATTTTGACTGGACGGGGCTGACCATGCCGTGTGTTTTTGACCCAGACATCACATTTGGGTGACCAAAGAGAGGGTTCCGGTGTTGAGAGGACTAGGAGAGACTAATGCTCTGCAGATGGCCAGTCGCGGCCCTTTCTTGGCCTGAATTTGAGCCCCCCTCCACCACCACACCTCTGTCATTGGGAGCTCTTGTGTAAACAAAGTGTCATACACAACCTCCTCTGACTGCGAAGAAACACGGGATATCAAGATAGCCATGTTTCCCTCGTATACGCTACTGAAGAATGATGACACCGGCCCCGAAGCCCTGCAGCGGGGCCCTCGGGGGGTTCATCCACTGGAAATGACATCATAGCCCACCAGGGAGCCCCACTGGGCTCAACAAACCAGGAAACTTGTGTGCATGTATAATAATTTGTTTCTGCCAATCAGCACTTGAGCAGGATGAGCCAAGAAGCAAAAACAAACCCGAATCAAAAAATATTTACAGTCCACTTATGTGCAAAGTATCAATACATAAAACACGCCTCACGTATTAATGCCTGCAAAAAGCATGCAAAGGGCTTTCTGTGTACACTGCACACTATATTCTGACAGCATCATTCCAGACAAAGAATACAACGTTTGAGTAATGATGCATTTCAGACGTGTGTTTAGAGGAGAAACATTGTGGAACGGAGCCGTAATCCGTCATGGCAGTTCATTTACCGCAAAGCCTTTCAGAAAAGCCATAAAGATCTTAAGGGGGTTTTGTTTTTGTTCAGATCTGCCGCACGTCTGATTGTGCGTTGTTGTGCTTATACTGGATTTATTTCTGTCCTGCATATCATAACTCGCCAGGGAAAATTCCTACAGCCGCAAAGCGTTTCCCTCAGTTCTGAAGAAATTCACCTTTGGCTGGAAAAGAGAAGCTTGTGGAAGTACAAATTCAGTTGATTAAATTTGATATAGTCTTGGAGTATTATAATCTCCCTCTCAGAGACTGCTGAGACTTATTAGTGATGTTTGCTACGGCAAGCATCGCTATTACTGTTGCTCATGGTGGGTTTTTTTAAACCCTAACCCATGAGATTTAAATTTGGTGTAACTCATCCCATCCCACAGTTTGTGCTACGGCCATAAATGATACCGCAAATCTTGCGACTTGTTGAGGTGTGCTCCATTCCTTAATGGTGATTAATTGTATGAGAAAAATAGTAGTCTTAAGTCAAAGGAGGGACTCAACCATGTCTAGAGACTAGGATATAGACTTGCACTGCATCTGAATGTGCCTACTTCCATATTAAACAAAAAAAAAAAAAAAGAGTAGTATTTCCAAATTCATAGTATTCGAAAAACAGTAAGTGAAATGTAGCCGGATCAACTACTACTTTCGGCGAGATTCTGAAGTGTGCACGATGGACACTTTTCCTATCCCATGAGGCTACAACTGACGTCGTAAGTCACATGACTATGACAACATGGTAGATATCTGCAAACTTCATTCATACTACTCACACAGAGAACAAACTTTTCACACAGCTTTTCACAGCATTGGATGTTTGGTTGCTAACTCTTACAACCTAGCAACACCTTAGCACCCATTCACAGCTAATGATTTAGCAAACTTTCTGGCCAGAAAATATCTTTCTCTTGATTTTTTTTATTCTCAAATATGTGGGAGCCTTTATTTTGATATATTATCTCTCTTAACTAGAAAAAAAAATGAAATAAGTAATTTCAGTCACTCATATAATTTCCACCAAGTTACACAAGCTTTGTTTACTTCTGTTTGCATTTAAACACAAGGAGTCTTGCACACGCATATGGCCATTACAGTACGTCATCTCCTCCAAATCTAGCGATCTCCGCTCCGCACAAACCCACTCGGGTTACCGCCTTACTCCATCACCCTGTCCTTATCCCTTGGTTCCTCTGATTAACAGCCTCCTCTGACTTCCTGTGTGGCCTGATGCTCGTGCCTTTGTGGCTGTTTCCCTTTAGTGTAGGTACAGTCTCCGCTCTGACCCTTACCGCCAAATATACCCCCACCCCACGGCACACAGAGCAAACCCACTTTGATTTCCTGTAATTACACTCTATTAGAGCAGCTGTCAATCTGGCCCAGATGAGAGACTAACACAAATGAAACATATCTCCTTGTGTTTTGGTTTCCTTTCTTGAAAGAAATCAATGGAGATCCTTTTCCCTTCAAGCATATGATGGCTGTCCTCTAATGGTGTTGTGCAGCACCAGCGAAACAATCCAGCTGCCAAAGAACAAACATGGCATTGCATTTATGAACCTGTGCTAAAGGTACACAAACGATTCATATTATTGATTCATACAATAATTTGACTGCATGACATAATCTTAAAAAAAAACATACTGCAGGATAAGACCCTTTACAGATACATTTCTTGGAGCTAAATGCACAGTTTCAAGCAAGGGGTTATGATCTTGACTTCTTTATATGAAAGATATAATTGGGTTCAAAGGCTCAAACAGACTAAAAAAGGGTTAAAATGGCTCATAGGCATACCAAAAACACTTCTGTTTGCAGAGGACTTGCTAAGAGGGATGTTTCAGTGCCAACGGAGAAAAACATACATTCAGTCTACTTCAGATCACTGATCTCGACTCCACAAGCTTGGAGCTATTACTGTCTCTTTTACTAGGCAAACGTGAATACATTGCAGAGTCAGCCACTATTCTGCTGCCGGGTTCCTGCAGTGTGATTCCATGTCAGAAAAATGTATACACCATCCTGATTAACTTGCATAATTAGGGGGGGGAAAAAGCTGAGGCTGTATTTTGTTATGCAGAGACCAACATAAACCAATATGGTTGCTGTTTTGACAACAACAAAAAAAAAAATTAGAACAATATGAAATCTAAATAAAATACTGTTTGAAGGCAATGTACATAGATATTAAATATTAAATAAATATTACAAGCTACAAATCACATGAAAATCACACTTCAAGTTTCAAGGTCAATTAGAAGAAATGTGAATATCTTTGGCATATTTATAATATTTAATGCTAAAAAAAATAAATACACATTTAAATCACTTGGAAGCCTTTGCAAAACCCTCGTCTATTTCATTTAACAGTCGTCAGTGAGTTTTTCTCAAAGCATTCCTCTCATTTCAGATTTCTATTGTACTAAACCACAACTCGCCATCTTCAGAATATGGTTTCATCCTGAATAAGATCTACAACATACAATAATCCCCTTTTGTGGCAGGCTCTCTTGCATTCATACATCCTCTGTGGCAAAGTTTCCTCTTGAAATCTCTCATGTATAAACAGCTCCACCAACCACTGTGAGATCCTGACGCCCGAGACTCAACTGAACCGTTGTTGCTCAGTGAAGATCAAGACATTGATTCACCATCTTGTGGAGCATCTCTTCAGATTATTGGCCTTAACGTAGAAAACAAACCCTCTCCTGCAGCATTGACTTTAAAGGGGCCAGTCATTCACATTGACGGGCAATAAGCAGGGAAGGCTGGCCAATATCATACTGCCATTCACAGGCCTTGCTGAGTGCTCTGCAATCATGCCATATCGCAGCCCTTGTACCCTCAATGCTATTTCACAGCTTCCCTGTCGGATTTCCCTCACTCCATGCCTTCCCATGAGCATATTACTGGATCTCAACCAGAGCTTGATACTTTTGAGATCTTGAATTCTTTAACTTGTGTTTGATTTCTGACACTATTCAACTGCATTCAAGGGAATAGTGGCAAATTTAACTCAACTAATAATCAAGTAATCAAGTACTATTTAGACCTCTCATTATATTACTATTGGCATCATCTCCTTTTGTTGACCTTTTTTTTTTTCATAATCGCACAAAATGTGCTTCATGTGATAGCATCTAAATTAACTGGTCAAAAATATTATTTTATATTGAATCAGAAACATCAACTGAATTATTTTCAGCTGTAAAATATTTACTTACAATAAGCCACAACGTTATTTTGACCACAGATTAAATTATTTTATTAAACGGAAGACAAGTAGCCTGTGGAATCTCTTACTGATGAATAAATTTGCTATACAAACGAAATACTTCAAATAAGTCGATTGTCGTGAATAATTATGATGTTATGATTTTAAATTGTTAACGTAAATGAAGTCTTTAACACTCACTTCGTCACTACACAATTCAACTCAATTATAAACCGCGTCTTGTGTAAATATATGCAGCCTTCTGTTGTGGTAAGAATTAGATCGATACTTTTTTTATTAGCGTAAGGACATCTTATTTTTAGCATTAAACCATAACACGCTACACTCACGCAACACATTTTCAACCATAAAATATAGTTACGCGGTAGGCTCGTTTATGCGCACACCTGATATTTTTGAGGACAGAAAGTGAAAAACTTACCCTACCTGAAATAATCCATTTTACAGAAGATTTCCTTATTTTTAATGTAGCAGCTGCTGTGTTGACGTAGTGAAGTCCTGCAAACGGAACATTCCAGACACCTCACGTGCCAGATCAGATTATTAACCTGTAACAAACAGAAGGGCGAAAATGAAAATACAACAACAATAATTATAATAATAATTTAATTTAATGAAAATATTATATTGCTTTTAAAATGCTACATTTATGCACAGTGGTACTTGTAGCCTATTTTTTTTTTATTTTTTGTATTAATTATTTTTATTTTATTTTTTTGCATTTCGTAAAAATCGTATTTTAAAATGAATGTCAACGTGCATCAAAATTATTAGGTCGAAACTAACACGTGACTTATTTGAACAATCCCAAAATCACACAAAATATTCAATAAAATGTTTTGTTTATAATTAAAGTTGTAATTTAAACTGTTTCTGTAATTTCCTTAGAATTGCGTTGCATACAAAATTGTTTAATATAGATGTATATGAACGCATGTTAAGTAGCATATTTTGTTGAATTGCACGAGTAAATATATAATAATAATAATTTAATAATGTTAATGAAACCTGCGTCATATTTTGTCCAGAAATGTATATTAATATTTTAAACCTGATTATTGATATTTGAAACTAAAATGTGTGATTTTTAATGTTGTCTTTGGAACATTTAGGACACACGTGAGATGCATCTTAGACGGAAATGTTTATTTAAATATTCTGACGGAAAAAGAAGAAGTGTAAGGCTGGCGTTTGAAGGTTTTACTTGTGACACATTTTCAGACTCTTACACCTTAAGAGTTGAGCGAAAACTTACAAAAAAAGAGGTCTGAGATCGTTCATCCTGAGTCCAAACTGTAATAAACTCACACGGACTGTTTTATTAGTTTCCGCAAAAAAGCAAAACACAAGCAGATAGATCGCGCTCTAAAGATCCTCGCGCGCAACACACGCACTTCCTGAAAAACAAGCAGCCCGAGAGCACATGCACGCGAGCGGGGAGGACAACGATACTGTCAACATCTTCACTTAAAAAAAGGCTTTAGGCCTAAATGTTTGCAGCCAACTATTATTCGTAAAAAAAAAAAAAAAAATAGCAATCGAACTTTATAGATTATATAGATAGCCTGTAGATTAAAAAATATTCGCAGTATTTTTAACCATCACATTCTGCTGAAACTGACTAGTCTGCCTACTATTTATATAGGCTATGATGTATGTGCAATAATAATAATAATAATTTCAAATTAACCTCTTTTCCCCTTCACATTATTTTAACATGCTCCTCTGACCTAAGCAAAACACTGGCAGATATTACAGAAACTTTAACCAATCTGTTATATCAAAGTAGACGTGCATTGTTCAGAAACATATAGTTTACGTTTCTGCTTGTGATCAATTTGATCCCAGCAAAAAACACATTGTCACAGGCCTAACATTAAAAATAAATAAATTACGAGTCTCTTTGTAGGATATTTATCTATTTATATAACCAAACACAAGTATCCTCATATATAACCTAACATTTTTATTAAGGCGTTTGATCAAAATTCTGTTTAGTATCAGTTTTCATAAGATTACGAAAAAATCACAAATGTTAAAGTGTTTAGTCAATCATTGCATGCTATATTCTATCTATTCAATAGGCAGAAACGTATCAGTTCCCAAACATGAGGGTTAAAAATACAGACAATCATTAAAAAATGAATATAACCTAACGAAGGCAACACTTCTTCAGCCGACTAAATCACTCCAACCTGCATAATGTTGTTTGCAAAAGTTTTACAAAAGTCTGCCAGAGGCTCAAATCAAAACATAATATTATATCACAGTCAGTTCACTCTTCACATGAGACACGACACACACAAACGCACACACACGCCCTCGTACCTTGAGCAGATATCTGTCCAGGATCTCGAGACCGCAGCTCGCGCACACGTTCTTCCCGGTGGACGGCACGGAGGAGGCGGTGGACGTGGGCGAGCAGATGGACGGAGTTGAAGGCGGACTGGGCGAAGAGCGCGTGTCGTCTTTCTCCATATTAGATCTGTGAGATTCTCCGTCAGACTGTGACTGCAAGTGCGGCATTGAAAATAACGCAATAAATATGATGCATAATGTTATTTTGTTGACAGGAATATTCTGTGAAAAAATAATTCAACCCACTAAAACTGAAAAGGTAAAAAATTAAGTCACAGGCTCCAGTGATTTGCTGGCCTTTTTTCGAACATTTAGGCTAGTTAGAAAGAAACTGTTCAAACTAATTGAGTAAAGTCTGAAATGGTCGAGTAAACTTAAATAGCCTAATAATTATGAATATTTGCAGTCTACGAGGGAATTTATTGACATTTAATAAGCGCAAAAGTTATTTACTAAACTAAAATAATACAAGAATATAAAAAAATGCATTCTATCAGTACAGAGTTTTGTATTTTATCTGTAGGCCTTTTCTGCGAAAGCTCAACGCACCGATCTATAAGCAGAGACGCAATAAAGGAGCATTATCGCCCCGCGCGCTCACCATCGCGTGTCCGTGTTGTCCGTCCACGCAGCGCGATGCTCCCGGTGTGCTGTGCGAGTCTGGAGAGATCACCTACAACACAGTCAAGCCACAGTGCTCCATATCAGGCATGTTCCCTGCACTATATATGCGTCCAAAACAATAAAAACGCTTTTAACTGTGCATTGAGAGCCTCGCGACAAAAGCCCCTGTTTTAATGAAGCGATTTCAATTTGGATTGATTTTTTTTCCCCACACTTAACCCGTGCCTCTTCCCATAATCGTATTTCCACGCAATCCAGGGAGCTGAAAAAAAATAAACTACCTGCAATTACAAATAGCTTGAAATGCTCGCGATAAGAGGACCCCAGAGTGTCAATTTCAACTGCCAATCAGAGAAAGCAACGGGCCACCCAAAGAATTGCAAATTTGATTTTTAATGGCAGTAATTAAAATCTAATTTTTCCTCAGCAGACTTGGCATGTGAAGAGGATGGACCGCAAATCACACTATTCAGAATAGATCCTGATTCTCATGACATCACTTTAAGGTGAAGATGTTGCAGGCTGCAGGAGATGATACACAGGACTTTTTTAATAGCTGCTAGGCTACTTCTCCAGTGAAACCATCCTTATCTTTCCGTGCAGTTACATGGAAAAACAACATAACTGCATTATCGTGAATGAGATGCAATAAATGTCTTACCTGTTTTGAGGGAATTCCTTCGGATAGAAACTGATTTCCCTCTGATAGAGGGGCCAAAACCTCATTTTTCCAATACATTTGACGGCTTAACCTTCTCTTTAGATATAAATTGCTTCAAGCGTTTTTTTGTTTGTTTGTTTGTTAAATATTCCTTATCCCATGCGCCCTATCCGGTAAAATTCGGTCTAATATGAACCCTAATCGCCGTTTCTTCTTGTACAGTCAATCAATAACGACAATAACGATCAATAATCTCTTTAAAAACCGTGTAAAATAAGTCTCCACATTCGTGATAGGTCAGTAAACGGGTAGCAGACGCGCCGAGCGCGAGCGGTTCGTCGGGAAGCCTTATTTAAAACCGTTTGCAGGATATTTCCTACTTTTTCCCTCTTTTGGGATGCAGTTGCTTGAGTACAGGAAGTGGAGAAAATTGAGGGGCTGGCAGGTTTTGCTCCTGCTCTCCTCATAGGCAGTCAGAGCACAGCCTACCTTCTGAAAGTTTACAGATCAGAGGGGAGGGAAGAGATGTGGCCTGAGTATGTATCGACATTTTGTGATGCTGCTGAAACCTTGCATGATGTTTGGGCTTTAACTGTCTGACAAATTAGCGATTTAAAAATAATAAAAATAATAATAATAGGCTAAATAATAATAACAGGATGCTAAGTCAATATTTAACTGGTCTGTTATTGGTATCGATCGCATTATGATTTAATTACAAATATTTAAAACTGTTTGAAATTTAATAGTATAAGAATATTTCATGTTACATTTGATTCATAAATTGATACAGAATAAACATGATCTTCCAGTTTATAGAACATAAAATTTAGAAACCAAAAATTAATTACTTTTCCATTTTAAAAAAGTAGCCTAATTAAAAAATCATTATTTGAACAATTTTCTCTTTTAAACACCAGGCTGCTCCAAATTAATATTTTGGTCGTATTTGTTAATTGTAGCTATAGTTAAAATGTATTTACATTTTTTACTGATGCAGTTCATCTATTCGCGTACTGTCCAAACGTATCATTTTGATTATTTATATTATTGATTTTATTTGCAAAGAAGTCCACTCAAGCAACAGGGTGTCGTATCTGTCTTCTATGGCAACAAAATTGTGTTAATCGTTAAGCATATTTAAAAACCAAACTTTAGGCTACATAGCCAATCTAATCACCATATTTTGATGCAGTTGATTCTATCGCAAACTTTGCATTCACAATGCCATCTGCCATTGAATTGGTTTAAAATGGGCATGTGAGATAAAAATACCTTTACCAAGCCTGAAACAGTCATGCTGTTATTATGTGGGGGAGAAACAGAGAGGAAAATACATATCCATTCGATATTCAGGTAGAGCGGCGTAGACCTTTTCTCTTTTGCAACAGTTGAATTACGAGAACGAGACTGCTAAAATGAAGGGTTGCATGTAGAGATTATAAAGGAAGGCGTTCAGGTTCAATGGGGACAGCAGTTATAGAACTCACATAGTCTCTTTCATTTGAATTTATTGTTCTTCGAGGTTTGGAAATGAATAAGGATAAAAGAGGAATAATAGTGACCTTACGCACTTTAGTAATCACCATATCGACAGATTACACGGAGGAAACTTGCCTCGATGTGACCGATTTATTTTTATTCCACACAGGAATAATGGTGGTGTCGAAAATTAAATGAACCCAATAAATTAAGAATAAATAAATAATAGGCTATAATGAACAAATAAAACAAAAGAGAGCAGCATAAAATTGAATGGACAGGGGTCAAATTCGCGAGTACGCTAATGACGCGTGTTAATTCGAATTTAAAACCGGTTTTAATTAATCTAGAAAAATGATTTTAGGGTTAAATTGATAATGAAATAATTAATTCTGCGTATGGCAAGAGATTAACTACCGTAGCCTGTACTCACTAGGCCTGTTCGTAATTGAAAACGGTCGCAGTCTAATAAACGTATTAAAATTATAGGTTCTATTATCGATCATTACAGACAGTTCAACGCAAAAACAACACAGCAGGCCTTACTGTGATTTAAACACACACACACACACACACACACACACACACACACACACACACACACACACACACACACACACACACACACACACACACACACACACACACACACACACACACCCACACACACACACACACACACACACACACACACACCCACTTTAAGTGAAAGCACAAGAATCCAGTTTGGACTCATATGGACCATTTCATTTATTTTTGGACAGGACAGAAGCAAAATCTATCAAAATACCTGGATATTTACACTTGAATCAAACTGTCGATGACATCCACTGTTGTGATGCCCCTCTCCAGATCATGTGATAAAAGCCCTTTTCGCTTTAGACTTAAAAAAGGCAAGATATTAATAGTTAAATAAACAATGCAGAATATTGTGCTTCCTTAGACTCCAACAGTGTAACAAAGAATGGCAAAGTCTGAGTAGTAAGTAGATTTTGGATGATAAGATTCATAAGACTCACAACACACAACAATACTTTCGCAAGCAGCACATGGGGCAGTTTACAAGTGGATAAAAAAACCCAACTAACACTATATTCTGGAAGGATATCAAGGAAAGGGTGTAAATTGAGATGTTTGAAAAGGTGCAAAACACTTAAAGGGGTAGTTCAGCCAAAAATGATGTTCCAGACCTGTACAACAAATCAATGTTGGGGTTCAAACAACATTGGACCCCATTAACTTTCATTGTATTGACATAAAAAACAACAACAACAACAGTCATTTATCAAAATATCTTCTTACAGGTTTGGAACCACATGGGGATGAGTAAATGATGACAGAATGTTGATCTTTTGGCTGAAATTACTTGGGCAACATCAATATCCAAAAAACTAAATTCACTAGAATCTTGTGGTTAGGTTCTGCTTACATCAGCGGTCTTTCACAGTAAAAAGACTCCTTCCGCTGGCCGAGAAACAGAACAGCACTACAAATCAAAGGTGTTGGAGTCCCTCTTCTCATGACATCCTACAGTCCCACACTGGCCAAGAGACAAGAACAGCTTATCTCCGCACATCTCACAGTCCGTTCGGTTCAGCGACACTTGGCCAGTTTTTGGAGAGGTCATCTCCTGAATCTGCGGAACTGCTTGTGGTAGGGCTGGGACCTCTTGTCTCTCTTATCAGGGGGCTTGTTGTAGATGTAAGCAGAGGGTCCGGAGTAGTCATCTGGGTTTTCTTCCATCATCTGCAGCTTGGCTTCAATGGCACGAATCTTCGCATTAACACTTTAAACAGCAGAGGAAAGAGAAAAGGAAACCTTCTTATCCAGTTCAAATGAGTCACTTTAGTCACAAGGCCATTTGGAAAGGGAGTAGATGAGAACAAAAACAAAAACAGGAGGGAAACTGAAGGACAAATTTGAAACAAGGAAAAAGAGAAATAGGAAAAATGAAAGGAAGCTGAGAGGTTTAGAGCGGTAATGTCCCAAACCTCAGTGTGGTTGGCATCTCCTCTGCTTCACTGGACGAAGGCTCTAAACTGGCTGGCAGATTTTTGTCTCCTCTGAAGGGTTCAAATTTCTGAAAGACAACAAACACACACCAGGATGGATACAAGACAGTTTGTGAGACACTGGGACAACATGCACTGAGGGTTGGTTAAACTTGCCGGGCCTTTAGTAACTCAATCACATTTGGTTGCATTAGAGACCAGAAAAACAAAGAGTTGGCTGCTTATTAGTCATATGCTCCCTTGGAATAGTGTGGGAAAAGTTGGGCTATGCAACGTCATAAACATTCATTCCACTCAAAAATGTCCCTCCAACCACCCTTGCGACCATGAGGATGATAGCAGCTCATGGGAATCTGTAGGGAATAAAAACAAAGACTGTTTAGAAAATGCTTTAAAATTTGTGATGTTTAGCAGTTATGAAAAAGAAAAACTGACAGAATGACACGCTCAAACAATTTGACATGGCAAGAAAATATCTGTATTATTAACTAAAACAATCTTTGGATTCCACATATTATATATAAAATACAATAAAATACATTGTGAAATTGCTTTTGCAAAGCATTTAACTTCCAAAACGTGACACATTTATTAAGTTAACCTGAATATCAGCTTGCAAATGGTGTGGGCTGGGACTTATTTCTTTTTAGAACGGGAATTTTATCTGTTGGGATCAATTTGTTTAGATCATGATCAGTTAGCCAATGCTGCTAATAAGTGCTTGCCGTTTCAAAAGTAAATTTTGGCTGAACATACATGAATAATACTTCAAACATTCATTTGGAACAGGGCTATTACTTTTCAAAGCAATCAGACCTGGTGGACAATAAAACAGGAGAAAAAAAACAAAACAAAAAAACATGGACTTTTATTGAATGACCACATCTAGGGGCCAAAATATCAAATATATCAATATCACCTCCGTTTGAACGTAGGAATACCTGGGCACAACCCAATCATGCAACCATATGATTCCTAAAATTAAATAATAATAATAATAATAATAATAATAATAATAAAACATTTTAAATATTTTTTAAATTTAGCTTTAATTCAGTTAATGAAAAACTGATGTGAATAAACATTTATTTTGGCTTTATTTCCTCAGATAAACATTTTTTTTTTAAATAAAATATTTTTATTGACAACAAAACAATGAAAACTGCATGCTGTTTCAGTTTTAACTTTTTGAAAAAAAAAAAGAAAAAAGAAAAAAATATAATTTTTTTATTAAATTACAAAAACTAAAAATAAATTATTCACTGTAAAATTATTCACATTATTCACGTTGTTATTCACTGTAAATTTGTTCTCCCATTCGTGACTGGCATATATACAAGAGTGTGTTTTTTTGTTTGTTTATTTGTTTTTTTTTGGTCAGCATTCAGACAGCAGCGCAGTCGCAACATGACAATGTACTTTGCATGGGTAAGCAGTTTCTTCTAGAAAATTAAAAAACATTCAAGTTCTTGGTACTTAAGCACAAAATTCTTGTAAAATAATGCATACTAAGACCAGGAATATGTATCAAAGTAAACTTTGATTTCTTATTTATTTAAAAGCAAAAGCAAAAGCAAAGTTTTTACAGTCAGTTTCTGATCCTATACATTACATTACATTACAGTTCATAATTTTCCTTTTGTTTATTTTCCTTTAGATCACTATACTGTGCTCTCGTACATTTATCAGACAGTGAACTCAGGGGCTTCAAAGGGCACGGCTAATATAAACACAGTATATATCACAGGTCTTGTCAGTGAGATGGCCAAACGGATCCACACAAACACTTTCACCAGCCTCACAATAAGCACAATGTTGGGTGGAGGTGGTCATGAGGACCTGTCTGCTGCTGCTTGTCGTCAACAACTCTGCACTGTTGACCTTGACCCCAACCTGGTGTCCCTTTCCCCTCAGACGGGGAGGGGCAAAGGGGCGTGATTCTCAACCATACAGGATTTCCTCACTCCCAGCGGCAGCTGCCTATTGTTAAGGAGCAGGGAAGCCTGAAGAGCCCCTCTCTATAGCTTAACTATAGGTGTGATGATCCCTGATCTGTTCATGTTTTGTTGTAGCAGCATCCAGATATTCCATGGAACAAGCTATACAACTAGAAGCATAAATGAATGTCCAGGATCGACAGAAGTTACAGTACAGACTAGAAATTTACATTTTCTGATGAAAAAATGTGAGTGGTGCACATGAAAAGTTGGCTGCCATGACGCATAGTTGTCGTGGTTGCTAAGGTGCTGTGAGTGTTTTTAGCTTGCTGCTAGGATGTTTTGAGTGGTTACTAGGTGGCCGTACTGGCCCAAGTCAAAACAGCCCACCCCCAGGACTATATGGCATTGTTCACACTCTTCTAGACTTCACTCTTCTAACTCTTCAAGTTATATGCTAACCTGTTTAGGTTCACCGTGCGTGACACTTTAGCAATGGATGATGTTTCCATTGATTACGCTTTTCATGACTGCAGTATTTAAACATATACACAAAAAACTGGGAAACTTTGGCCTATAGTTGTTGCCGCTGTCAAAGGGGGTACCACTGTTAAGTAAGAAATAAGATTGGTGGGAAGGTAATTAGTATTGCCTGTTTTTTTTATTAACATTGCCTGGTATTTATTTTTAAAAATGTGATTCCAGATTTTCCATATTACTGTTAGTTACAATTACTGTTTAGTTACAATTATCTTTTTTTATTCATACACTACAGTTCAAAAGTTTGGGGTCAGTAAGGTTTTGTAGTCAGTAAGTAACAGTTTTATTCAGCAAGGCCACATTAATTGATCAAAATTGACTGTAAAGAGAAGTTTAGGCCATTTCTTAATATGCACTCTTAAAGGTGCCCTAGAATTAAAAATTGAATTTACCTCGGCATAGTTGAATAACAAGAGTTCAGTACATGGAAATTACATACAGTCAGACTCAAACTCCATTGTTTCCTCCTTATATAAATCTCATTTGTTTAAAAGACCTCCGAAGAACAGGCGAATCTCAACATAACACCGACTGTTACGGTACAGGATCATTAATATGTACGCCCCCAATATTTGCATATGCCAGCCCATGTTCAAGGCATTACACAAGGGCAGGCAGTATTAACGTCTGGATCTGTGCACAGCTGAATCATCAGACTAGGTAATTAAGCAAGAACAACAGCAAAAAATGGCAGATGGAGCAATAATAACTGACATGATCCATGATATCATGATATTTTTAGTGATATTTGTAAATTGTCTTTCTAAATGTTTGCTAATGTACTGTTAAATGTGGTTAAAGTTACCATCGTTTCTTACTGTATTCACAGAGACAAGAGCCATCACTATTTTCATTATTAAACACTTGCAGTCTGTATAATTCATAAACACATCTTCATTCTTTATAAATCTCTCCAACAGTGTAGCATTAGACGTTAACCAGGGCGCACTATCAAACTCATTCAGAATCAAATGTAAACATCCAAATAAATACTATACTCACATGATCCGACTCATGCATGCAGCATGCATGACGAACACTTTGTAAAGATCCATTTGAGGGTTATATTAGCTGTGTAAACTTTGTTTATGCAATGATAGAGTCGAGAGCTCGGGAGGGGGCGGAGAGCGCGAGCAATTAAAGGGGCCGCAGCCTGAATCGGTGCATTTCTAATTATGCCCCAAAATAGGCAGTTAAAAAAATTTATTAAAAAAAATCTATGGGGTATTTTGAGCTGAAACTTCAGACACATTCAGGGGACACCTTAGACTTATATTACATCTTGTAAAAAAAAAACGTTCGATGGCACCTTTAAGCGATTTTGAATCTTGAGTTC
Source organism: Chanodichthys erythropterus (assembly GCF_024489055.1). NCBI lineage: Eukaryota > Metazoa > Chordata > Actinopteri > Cypriniformes > Xenocyprididae > Chanodichthys > Chanodichthys erythropterus. The sequence goes on along the minus strand of NC_090230.1, from coordinate 53,894,563 downwards.
TCATACTACATCATCAGCCATCAAAGTTCAATTCCAATACTCAAGAACGCAAGAATGAGGACGCATGAAAGTACTAGGATGTGTTCTTGATATCGAGGATGCATTGAGTGCAGACTTGAGAGAATCGAACCATTTGAACAAAGCCACTTGAAGGCAAGCCTGCAAGCTTAGCTGAAAAATGTGTAACGCCTGCTAACGCTGCAGGGAAGGAGACAAGAGGCCATTTTTTAATAGATGTCAATGGAGGAGAGGCTTCACTACGCTCAGTGAACTGCGTTTGAGAGGAAATAGCTTATTTAATGAATCGATATCCCATTGGCTAATCTTCAACATTTGTTTTGGATTTATCTATCAAGAGAAGTCATGGAGAATTACACGACAGGTGTGTTCAGTTTACGGCACTTATTCATTTCTATGGTATCCTCAAACAGTGGATGACTGTCGCACAATGAAATTCAATGACGTCAAGGCCATAATGTGATTGGTTATCAAGGCACACGTGATCAGAGTTAGCCTTTATGCTTTCTCCAATGGTAGAGCCACAGACCCTCGTATCTCCCAATAATAAGACCACCTCTGGTTAGAAATCCCAGAAGACACTGCAGGCAGATGACTTACGGAAGCCTGTAAGCTTTAAACATCTTTTTCTCACTTAAGAGATTTCCGCTGCAAATTCGCAAATATGTGACGGCTTGTGAAAGTAAACATTTTTTGCTTTGTTTTCCTTCATTTTAAAAAGTGATAAAGACCTGGAGAAAGCCTGCAGTATTTTACATTGACAAAGCATAAATAAAATGATATAAAATATGCAAATAATGTCTATAATAATATGAAAGAAATGCTTTAAAAAGGTTTTGAAATTTGTTTGTGATGTTGTGTTGTATTTATTGTGCATTAGTCACTACTTCTAATATGCTGGGATGGTCAGCTGAGCAACAAGACCAAAGCACATCTCAATTCTCACAAAGATGCGTTCTGTGTCCTCGCATCCTTCTGAATTTGTCCTGTCAAGATAGACTGGCAAGACCAGTCACCACAAGAAAACAAGTCCGTTCTTTGAGTTCTTGAAATTGAGAAACAGCCATACTGTTACAAAAGATTTCTATATCAAATAAATGCTGTTCTTTCGAACTTTCTATTCATCACAAAATCCTGAAAAAAATATCAGTTTCGACAAAAAATATTAAGTAGCACATCTGTTTCAACAATGATAATAAAGAGAAATGTTTCTTGAGCATCAAATCAGCATGTTAGAATGATGTCTGAGGGATCATGTGACACTGAAGACTGGGTTAATGATGCTGAAAATTCAGCTTTGACATCAGAGAAATAATATTTCAATATATCTTCAAATGTAATTTAAGTTATTTTAAATAGTAATAATGTTCTACAATATTACTATTTTTACTGTATTTTTGATCAAATAAAAGCAGCCTTGGTGAGCTTAAGAGACATAAATGAATAAAAACTTACCGACCCTAAACTTTTAAATGGAAATGTATATTTTTAACAATTTCTTTATTTGTGAAAAAACAGGTAATAAAGTATGATTACAAAATAGAATCAAGAAGTAAGAAGCAAATATTATATAAAATAAATGTTTTATTTCAGCAATGTTATGTGTTATTTACTATATTTAAATTAAATTGCGTGATATATTTACAAGCTTTATCATCCACCGTGTTCTCGAAGACATCAGCATCAGCCATTAAAATCTCAAACAACAAAAGATGAAAAATCCAATCTGAACAATCTGTATTCTGAACATGGCCTACCTATTATATTCTGGCTTCTAGATATGGCCTTCCTTCAATATAAGTCTATTGGATTTTGTACCGTTTTATCATCTGTCAGACAAAAATCTAAAGTCTGATTGCTTAGAAAATTAAATGCTTCATGTCATCCATTATGCAAAAACAGTGTACAATGAGTTACCATGGGTTAGAGATTTTAACTAACTACTAAGCTATAGTATGAACAATAGTAATTGCAATTTGAGATACTTGACTTGTGACACTCACCTTTACCTGAGCATGAGCCCAACGCACCACTAACTTCTTAGAAAGTGCCAATTTTCCATTCAGACACTGAATAGCCCGTTCAGCCTCCTGTGATGGACAGAATAAAAAATTGTATGCTTTTATGATGATCACCATCAGGCATGCATCTATAAACATGTCACTATACTTTGTCTGACACAAGAGTGAATTATTTCACTCCTGATCATCCATCTACATTTGAAATCCACCATTTGTCCTGCTCAAAGATAGTCTCTGAAGAGTCTCTTCTGAAGTCTCTGGATTCCAATCCTTCCTGTGTGTTTGTTTGCTACTTTCGGCTTTGCTGGAAGCATGGTGTAATGATAGGGAACAATAATGGCTGATGATGGATCACTAGTTTTCCAAGCTCTTACGAAGGGTGTGAATGAGATCTGTAAACACACATTTCCCCTTCAACAACACCCTTGGGACTGCCTCATATTACACTCCAGAGAGTGAACAGTTCCTTATCTCAAAAGCTGTCTGGGTGCCTCTTAAGGACTTGCATATCATTACTGGATCAAAACTGACACTTCCTTTGGTATTTTGGGTTTTTAATTCACATATGTTGTAAAGTAGAATGAACAGAACCTCTTTGGTGTGGAAGTTGACAAAGCAGTATCCTCTCGGCTGGCCCTCCAGAGGACCTGACTTATGGAACAGGAAGTCAAACTGCTTCACTTTGCCAAACTTCTCCAGGAGTTTCACTAGGTGGTACCTGCAGGAACAGAGAGTGAGGTATTTTTACTTTGAATTCTATTTACATTTTTGCAAAATACCTACAATAAATAGGGGTTTGGCACTCATGATGAGATTCATGATGCTTCCTTTAGCAAATGGCATAAATAAATGTACTGACCAAGAATAAAAAATGAGTGATAACCATTATTAAGGCCACAAGGGAAAAATGCATGTCATGGAATCATAATTCTTTGTAAGTAAGGCTTGATAAGAATGACAGGTCTCTTTACACCTTTTTAGCTGCTGTAAATCTTTTATTCACACAATACAAAGGATACATCAGGGGGACAATGAGGACATAAAAAAGCGGAAGACTAAATTCCCTCGAGAGTTTAATTTAAGACAAACAATTACGACGAGTGCAGCTTCTATAACCTGCCGTCCGGTAATAGCCAATAGAAGACATGGGAAATAACTGGTTCGCCTTAAGCACCTTATTATTGCCAAAAACATTTACTGATTATTTTGTTATGGGCCCCATTGACATTCACTAGACAAACATATACAACATTCTTCAAAATATATAAAGCAACCGATTGGGATGACAGGGACGTAACTTTGAAATGTTGCAAGCCAGATTTAAATTCACAATGCCCACATGATCACATAGTTCAATGTGTCGGAACACGTCAACATGAAATGGAATTCGCAACTCATTCTACTTCTGAAATGTGCCATTTTTCCAAGGGAAATTGGGAAGTGCATCCATTGGGAATTGATTTAATTGTGAAAAGTGGGTGCTGCATACCAGAATGGGCCAGCCGACTGGGCATGGTCTCTATTTGAATAAAAGATTAAAATAAATAAATAAATAAATAAAAAATAGAGGGTTTGGTGACGTTTACTAAAAAATAACTCTATGAAAGAAAAGCAACCGGTCAATTTTTTGATGCAGCTAGGAGTACAAGTAAAAACTGAAAGCGCTTGTAAAACAAGAGTAATGAATTTCTTTCCAAGAGAACTTTACGCTGAACCTGTGCTATTCAAACAAAGAGAGAGTACAAACAGGCTTCTTCAAACAACCATGTCCACAGCATTCGAGAGCAGTCTAGCATGCCGTCCATACATAAGAGAGAACATTTGCACCCTTGTTCACCTGTACGTCATCCAAACGGTTGACATTTAATGTGACTTGATGCTGCACGAGCACAACTCTATTTGCACCCACAGTTTTTTCAGTTTGTTGGCAAACCCACATTTAAAGAGCACAATGTCAACAGTCAATGACATGATGCTTTTTTTGTCTATTAATTTATTCAAAATCACATTTAAAAAATGCAATATTTTCACACAATGTTTTACTTTTTTTTTACTTTAAAAAGCATCATTAAAAGGGTCAAATTCTTGAAAAGAATAAGTAGTTTTGCATCTTTTGTTATTAATTCCAAAAACAAAATAAGCAGTTTTGTTGAAATTATAAAATTTTAAAAACCTTCATGTGTCATGTGGTGCAACCAGTGTGCAGAAACATGAAGGGGGGGGGAAACAGGATATCACCCTCATGACATTGTGTCAAGGTCAGTAAGTCTTTAACTTAGCTGCTCTTTCTTGTCATTTATTCTCAAGTAAATATGAATTATCTTTTCACTAGTGTCGACAGTGTCTCCAATTATTTATCTTGACGTAGGATGATGATGTGGCATAACATGGGCATCCCCCAGACCAAATTCTAAAGATTCAGTAATACAGCTCAGGAAGGCATACAAGCATTTCCTTCAGCTGACAAAATGCTGGGAAAGCTACCAAACTGTGTCAGGAATGTGCAAAAGACGTGCTAAGGATAAACAACAATACATTTGTGGAGCTACTAGCTATATTGTTGTTCTTCTAGCATGACAGGCAGAGTGGTCTGGGAGTAGCCTCTTATACCGAGACGAGGAGATGCCTGGGATTTCTTTATTGTTTCGGGTGGTTGAGGTTATTTTTAATCCTGGAAAGGTAGGAACACAGATAGAACTGGGGGTCCTGGCTTCAGTATTAATGTTTTCCCCTTCTCTCCCAGGAGCTTTTCTCCAAGTAGTATTTCGCACTTTCCCAGCCACCACCCTCTCAGGCTTGGGCCACGGGATCTTCCTGACTTGCCGCAGATTGAAGATTTGATAGTGGCCTGACTCAAAGGGACAACCTGCAGATTTTTTTCAGACCACAATGCACATCCCCAGAGGGCCATAAAATGTGCTGTTGGGAGGAAGAAGGGGTCTGTCCAAGGAGCTTGGAGTATTATGGAGTAAGTGTTGACATGAGCCAAGCATGTCATCTGTTTGGGCCAAAATCATCGGAGCGCTGCCCACCCACCTGCAACGTCTCCCGTTTCAGTATCGCAGTGTGCAGTTGCAGACCTTGAGAAACTTTGCAGCACAGAATCAAGAAATCAGCACGGATATCAAGGTCAAGGAGCGTTTCCAACAGACACGTGTCTATTTCAGATGACTGAAGGGTGTGGTCTAAGGCCAGTGCCGTTTTCCTCCTCGGCCGTCCCATCGGATAGGGCCTCTTGTTCCCTGCTGCCCACGTAACAGACAATGCAAAGCAGAGCTCCAAAAGCACAAACAACCTGCGGCACATGGTAGATCCATCACCGGCCCTAAATGGGCCCCAGCGGAGCATGGACAGGTCAATATGTCAACCTGTTATTACGACAGCAGCCCCTGCTTTGTGTGAACGTGTCGCGTCCACCACAGGCTTTAACTGTGGGAAACGAACCCTGAAATAAAGAGTTTGTATGTTTGTGTCAGAAAGGCTGTGCATGCATGATGGGGTGGAGCTCCGTAAATGTTGACGGATATTTTCATTAGACGGAAATGCGAAGAAATGTCATCGCCGTCCTCATTATGGGTCGGTCAATCTTCAGCACCTGCTGTCAGAATGTCACTCAAACTGCAGGATTAAGGCCCCGACATACTTCAAGCGAAACTGAAGAACAAGCTGGTCTGATGTCATTCCGAACAAAATCAGGCCAACACAAAGGAGTTCGTTTTAGCCAGGAGTTCAAAACGGCTCACCAAAATGAACTTTTTAGAAAAGTTTGCTCTGGCTACCATTGGGCCGTGGCGATTATGTAATAGGTGTGGCACTGTGGCTCCACCTTCATTGACATCTCCTCTGGTTCACTTCTGTTCAGTTCATCGAGGTCAGACGCAAGTAAAAACATGATCACACTGGAGAGCTGCTCTATATTAGAAAATGATGTTTTGATTCTAATTAAAAGTACTTTAATTAAAAACACTGACACTGTGTTTTCATGTTTAAAACTGTAAAGCTGCTTGCTTTAAAGCAGTCTATTGTATAAAGTGCTATATAAATAAACATGATGAGACTGAAGTGGTGAATTGTAGAGCTCATGCAATTTTTAAAACTTCTTTTTACTCTTAAGTAAAGAACAAAAAAGAACCATGAGTATATTGGCACCTTCAGTAGGGGCTTTTGCACTGGGTAGTTCTAGGAACTAGCCACCAGGGTGGTTCCCCGAGAACTAATAGTTGCCCTAGGGCCGTTTTCCTGGGTGCAATCGCACCGACAGTAGGAACTCTGAAGTGATGTAAGCTGCAGGGCTTAAAAATAAAAAAAAAAAAAAATTCAATCATTTCACTCCGATCGGTATTTTAACGTTTCTGTTCCAGCATTCCTTCTGTATTATTAACATTCCGAAACCGGTTTGTTTAGAAAAAAAATAAACGGTTAATAACGTTATTATTATTATTTTTTTTTTTTTACTTTTTTTGTTTGCATGTAGCCTACTTAATAATAATAATAATAATAATAATATGTACAGCATTATATTTATTAAAAAACAAAGGGAGTATTTACCATCTTAGCCAATAGGCCTACAATTACCTTTCATAACGAGATTCTGTCCAAATGTAAACCTAATAAATGAAAGGAAAAACTATCAATGGTTTATAAAGTATTTCTTCAAGATATAAAACCATTTGCTGCATGGTTAAAAATACCAACGCTATTCCTGAGAGGAAAAAAGATATGTCACATACACATTGCATTTTATTATTACATTCAGAAATAATGCAATTTATTGGTAATAAAATGTTTACAAATAGCCTAGCCTATATAGCTTTGCTTGTTTGTAAACATATGAACAAAACTGCCCTATTTTATTTTACCACAAAACCTCTAAATTTAACAATTGGCCTATTCAGGCTTTATATGTCAAGCCAAAACAATTTTTTTTTTAAAATTATCTTTTCTTTTTTTTAACACTATTCCAGCTTCTATTGCTATATTCAAGGCGAGAAACAGGTTTATTTATTATAAATAAAACTAAATAAGACGCTAAATGAATTAATTTAAAGTGAATCTGAAGCCTACCTTTCTCATTTGGCACCGTTTCCATTTTCGCGACGAACGCTAAACTATTATTTATTATCTAATCTTTGTACTTCACTCGCAGTATCGACCTCATCCTTCACATAACAGCACAGTCAGGCGGTGGTCCCAGGTGGTAAACGGCAGATCGTATTACAGAATTGAATTGAGCAGTTAGCGTTTTATATGTTTGGTTGATTGTATTTTATTTTAATATTTAACAGGCTGCGATATCAAGTAAGCAATGCAAGAATTTGTTTGCGCGTGTGAGAATATTTTTCCCTTCTATGACAGTAAACTGTACTCCATAATTTATGGTCATACAGGTAAAAGCAAGACATAATTCATACATTTACAGAAGACACTTAAAGCAGAATGTCTGTTTCCTTTCCTAGATCTTTGGAGTGCACAACAATGAACCACTTTCGTTTTGTTAATCTGTAGACCTAATTATTTAAGCGAAATATTTTGTGTAGCCTATAGGCCTAAATATTCCATTTTATTTTATATGTGTTACGTAGGCCTATAATTTTATTCTGTTTTCTCCGTTCACAGATGCGCTGCAGCTGCGTGATGTGGCGTTGTGTGAACTCATGTTCTACTGTCGTTCAAAATTATGTTCGTTTCCAGCTTTCGTTTTCGCTCCTTGAACCGGTTCAGAGCCCTGTCAGTGGCTGTGCTTGTTGTTGTGACTCTTATTTTGACAGTGTGGCGGACTTATTTTCACGGCGCTGAGAACACCAGAGCCTGATCACATAGTACTCCTATTATCCATTCGTTTCTGGTTTCAAAACACACAACAAACTTCATATTACTTGACATTCATTTTCACTTAAATGTAGGCCTAATGCTTGACAGTTGGTGACATATATCATCGGAAAAACTAATGCCAGGGCATTGCCATTGTGACTTGCCTAACCTACGATGACTTGACAGCTGAGCCTGAGCGCATCAGTACGGGTATTTCACTCACTTTAGAGCGTGAGCGCGGGCATTTCACTCACTGTAGACTGAGCACGGGCATTTCAATTGCGTTGGATGCGTCACGTTTGCATAGGCTGTACTACTTCAATTCATGATTGGTTGACTGCCAAATCAAAATATTAAACAGAACGATAAAATAACGTTATTAACCGGTTAATGGCCATTTCAAATGAGCGTTTCTGTTCAGTAAGATTACATTTGATTTCGTTTCCGTTTCTGGTTACCTTCCGGTCAAAATTTCGTTCGTTTCCAGCTTTCGTTTTCGTTCCTTGAACCGGTTCAGAGTCCTGGGGCTGTGCTTGTTGTTGTGATTTTTATTTTGACAGTGTGGCGGACTTTTATTTTCAGGGCGCTGAGAAAGCCAGCGCCTGAGCACACAATACTCCTATTATCCATTTGTTTATGATCTGTTTTCAGTCCTGTATAATATATGTTATATAGATCTATTATACAAAGAAAGTAGACGGTATATGAAAAAGTATTTGCGTTTGCCATGTGGTAAATGCCTAATGTCACTAGTTGAGCATGTTTTTCTTGGTCCAAAGTATCAGAATCAGAATCCACTTTTATTGCCAAGTAGCCTACAACATGTACAAGAAATTTGCTTTGGTATGCAGGTGCTTTAAAAAGGATTAAGAATTTAGATCATAAAATATTAAATAAGCCTTTGATAAGAATACACAATTTAAAAAGTTGGTGTAAGCGCAGCATACGGTCTGAATAATGTGTGTTTAGTAAGTTGCATTGGATTTTCTCCTTAGTGTAAAGATTGAGTGGTTCATCTATCACTGTTTTCTATGTTCGTAGAGTTAGTTTGTGGAGTAAATATATAGGCTATAATCTTTGTGTACACAGCCTTTTTTTTAAAAAAATGGCGAGTGCTCGTGTTTCGCGTGTGTTCGGCCAATCAGCATACACTTAAGTCACTGGTAGTTCCTATTGTGCTGGGTTAGACCCTACTCTGAAGTAGGAGCTAATTTAGTTCCCCCAAAATGAGTTCCTAGAACTAAAATCATTCCTAGTTCCTGTGGTGGGAACATGCCAACAAGCGGGTACTTCCGCAAATAGTTCTAGGAACTATGAGCTACTCAAGGAATAACTGTTAAAAACTATGAAGGGAACAAATTTTCATTTAAATGGGCTTTGCATGTAATTTCACAAACTTCTATTCAAAGCCAAGCCCACTTCTGGATTTATCTGAATATAGATACAAATAATTTTGAGATTGTTAAAGATACAGAAGCAGGCACTGCTGCACACCCCTTGTCTCATTACACTTTCTAGTTCCCTATGATGTAAATCTGTATATCGGGATTTCTTGATATCGGGACACTGATGACTAGGTTTCCAGTTTTAGAATGATTATGACAATAAGACAGCTCTAGAAAAGGCTGATTCCTCTGGAAGTGTACTTAGCTGACTAGCAGATTAAGACACACCCTTGTCAGAGAGTTGGGTGGAAAGTATGAGACTTGGGCAATTTCAGCAATGTGACTTGTCATGGTGCCCAAGCACTGACTATCAGCATTATACATTTATAACACGTTTCAGTGGAAAAGAAATGAGAAGAATTGAGCAACTGCTCAAATGTGTCCAGAAACTGTAATTTTCCATCTAGCTACAGCTTGTGATTAATGTAATGATGATGGTGAAACTTACGGTCAGTAAAGTAGATGGATTAGCACTAAGAAGAGACTGTTTACACTGAAAGAACAGAATGATTTTCTTTTTGTAGGACTGAAATTTGTTGGTGACTATTTGCAGAACTGTAAATGTGAACTTCACAGGCTTTTCCAAAATGGTGATGTATTAAGATTGATCATATTAAATAAATAAGGCTGTTTGTAAAGTGACATGATGGAATGACTGAAAAAAAGTTTTTTTAAATGAATTACTGTTACATCAGAAACTAGGCTTGAAGGCTCACAGCTGATTTTTCCTATATTTTAATTTCCAAAATGCTACTTTAGCTTGCTAAATTTATAGCAAACTGACAGATGATAATTGCTTGTTATATATAACATAAGAGAGACAAATGGAGTGTTCATATTGTGTTTTTGTGTTCAATGCCAAAAACTACTGGGTAAATTTCACAAAAACTGTCAAGAAATGTCATATTTCACACAAATATTTTGCACTAAGAAATGAAGCTTGTGTTTTAGGCCACTAAAATTATTTTTTGTACTGTGACAATTTTTTATTATAATTAAGCACCCACTTCTGCACAGCTATAGATTATTATAAAGTTTTTCTTTTGATTTTTGGGTGAAATTTAACCTAGACATAATTGAGATCTGACATATTGAGCTGAGTTTGATCCCCTTCTGCTGCTTTCTGCCTTCTTGTCCTGTCATCTCACTACTATCTACTATACAAAAACAAACACTGCACGTGAATGGGGTTGGCAAAGGTCCTGCTTACACCTGTATAAAAACACCTGCCAAATGTATAAGTATAAACAACATCTGTCTCAGGTGAGCCAATCACAAGTGGACAGCTTAGGCACATTACTGTTTACACTCTGTATTAACAATGCAGCTAAAATGCATCTCTGTAACAACTTGCGATCAGACTTAAATAAAAAAAATATGGGTCTGGTTTCACAGACAGGACTTAGATTAAGCTAGGATTAGGCCTTACTTGAATTTAAGTACCTTTTATAAACATGCCCTAGAAAAAAAAACATTACTGGTGTTCACTGAGACAAAACAGTGGCACTGACATATTTTAAGACATGTCAGTGCAAGTTGCTTTCTATTAATAAAAGCTCAAACATGCATTTTAGTCTGAGACTAGACTTAAACCTCATCTGTGAAACCAGGGGAAGGTTTCATAACTTACTACTAGACTAGCTGGTGAAACCCCTATTGGACATGGCACACTGAAGAAGTCTGTATGAGTTTGGGATATTCCAAATGTTTTCATCAAACTGGTATTTTCTTTTAAAAGCTTTTAAAACTCTTATTTTAGAGCAATGGTTGACTGACAGGTGACTTCATTGTCTGAGATGCATTAGGACAGATTAGAGTGCACACTACAAAAGCAATGTGGTTACAAGATTTTCTGGTTGCTTTTTTTTAAAAACTGTAGAACTGACTAGTAGTGGTTGACCGATATGTGACATTTTTAAATTAATCGGCAAAGGTCGATACATTTTTCTTTTTGGACTATAATTGTCTGAAGCCACTTTTATTTTGACAGCTACGGGACTCTTATTTTGACAACGACAAAAAGAGCACCTGAGCACTGATGCAAGTGTAATCTTTAAATTCTTAATTTCAAACTATGCTGTGCTATATTCAGTTGGCCACTCAGATTCATGTCATTTTCACTGTGTACTGTGTGTGAAAGTAGCATTACCCGGTCTTTTCTTTTTTTTTTTTTTGAGAAAATATGATTCCAGTAATTGACAAATTTACCAGATTACTGACTGTTGATTACTTACTTTCTTTTTATAAATGTTTCAAATATTTATTTGTGCAAAATACCATAATAGTTTACAAAATCAAGAAAGCATACCAAAGCATAAATCTGTTTATTTTTTAATCAAAATCAACTTTTTATATTGATTAATTTTAAAATTATTTATTTGTAATTTAGCCTTAATCTAAATTTCATTGCAGCAATTGTTATGCATGTTATTTAAATTAAATATTGAAATATCATATGTATCGTATCGGCCACCCTTCTCTCTAAGAAATTGGTATCGGCCATCAAAAAAATGTGTTTTGATCACCAAACAGGTGAAAACAAGTCCAAAATGCCATACTGTTGCAAAAGGTTATTGTGCTGTAACCAGTTGACCCATCAACACCAATAACTCAAAGCTTTTACCTCTCGTCTTGGTTTCTTCATAAATCTCTCTGATGATCCATCCACAGCCGCTACAGTGCAATACCTAAAGCACCTTTTTACCTCCCAACTCAATTACTGCTCTCAATTATCCACTTACTTGGAAACCCCAGAAAAAAATAGCCTTTGGGTGAACGCTGACCTCACATAGCAGGACTGTGTCTGTGTGTGTGTGCGCAAGATCTGCAGGACCCTGAAGTGGAACTCACTACTACAAACACTCCCAGCATGTGAACTAATTAATCTTCCCAATCACCAGCCTGTGGGCATCACGGCTGTTTTCATTCAAGCAGGTTATTTAAAGAAAAACAGAGAAGCGAGAGGGAAGGAAACGCCTGTCTAGACGCCAGCCCGGGCAAGCCGTACATTTTCCAGGGGCACTCTCGCAACGTGTGCTATTTCTCTCGTGCTTCCCTTCCGTGTCACCCAGCCACCCCCTCTCCACCTTGAGCAGCCGCTACAGGTTCACAAAGTAAACACGCCAGGTGAATGAGAAATGATGGCAGCCCCTCAGCAAAACAGGTCTCCACGGCCGAGTGGCTCTCTTTAACACGCCTTGTCGTCATCTGCTCATTCTCCAGCACAAAGACACACTTGGCTAATCAATCACCCAGGCAGGGCCGCAGGTCTGCCTCAGAGGCAGTGCAGCATTGGTTTTCATGCGCAGGCAAACACTCACTCTGTGATTTTGGGGTCAATGTTGCCGATCCAGAGCCGATGACCGTCCTGTGTCGAGCCACCTGACAGGATGGAGGCATTCTCCACAGTCTCTGATGCAGACTGCATTAGGGTCCTGAGAAAAGTCAGAGAGCTGTTTCAGTCACGTTCAGGTAAGTATGTATCACCGGAGATATATATTTAATTTTTATATTTTTTTATGGAAAACATGAGTCTATCTAGCTGACTGTGTGTATGTCTATCTATGTGTATATCTATCTAGCTGACTATGTATATGTTTGTGTGTGTGTGAGTATATATATATATATATATATATACAGCTATGGAAAAAAATTAAGAGACCACTTAATATTGATTTCTGAACTTGGAGTGGTCTCTTAATTTTTTCCATAGCTGTATATATAAAATATAGTGCTATATAGTAATAAAAGTAGTTCTTTGGCTCGTATCATAGGCGAATCACTAAGTCTTGGTGCTTCAGTGGTTCTTCAACAGTTCTTCAGACTGAGGTGCTATATAGCACCGCTACTGCATACAGAACCTGTTAAGCGACTGTATAGTTCTTCAGCGGTTCTTCAGTGGTTCTTTGGGGTGGTTAAGGTGTTATATAGCACAACTTCCGTACAAAAAACATATTAAACCCCTTTAAAGGTTCTTTACGAGCCAAAGAACCACTGTTGGTGCTGTTTAGCACCATTTTGGTTGAAGAAATAAAATGCGACATGGCATGTGTGTGTGTGTGTATATATATATATATATATATATATATATATATATATATATATATATATATATATATATAGATATATATATCTCACTTAACAGATCACATTTACATAACTGAGCTGAACTCTAATTTCTTGTCAAACATATAATAAGGTACCCTGTCTTGAGATTGAGATGCAGGCTGAACAGTTACAGTTTAGGTCTCTTGGTGTGAAATTATTGCAGTATAAATACGATGATAATATCAATGATATTTTACAAATCATTTGTCGTTTAGAAACAAGCATAAACACTGATATAGAAAGAAATGCTACTGATAAACAATATAAACCAAACCGAAAATAATCAATTATACACATAAATGGCTGTTGGACTAACAACTAGCAAGCAATGTTAACAGATTACAAACGTTAACACTCACCCTCCTCTCGTATTCCTCTCCTCTTCTCTCTAAACCTAAACTAAAGATGCTATATGCAAAATTTGGTGGCACTGCCTCAAAACCTAAAATTCATCTCGTATATCTGCCACACGAACGAGTCAGACAAAACATTGAGTGCAGCCAGTTAGCTTAGCATACCTATCAACAACGGCGCCGTTGAGTGACGTTAACAGCATGTTCTGATGACGCAAAACACAAAAATGCGATGCCATGTGCCCTTGAGCTGCTCATGTTGTCAAAAAGTGACTGTACTGAAAGCCATGCCTGCTAGGACATATTTTTCTACGTGAGAGGAAGTAAGTATGTGTGAATTAGACTTGTATTGTTTATTACATTACATGGTTATTTGTACTCGCTGTGTTTGTAGCGAATAGGGATGTGTGGGTTTGATTTCTGTACTGCTCACAAGGTAGCCCAGTAGCATCATGGCACTGCTGTTTTTCACTTCAGTCCTTGTCAGCTGACAGATGCTTGGAGTACATTTGTCATGTACTACTACAGTGTGTGGTAATGCACACTTGGGTTAAAATCAACAGTTTGACTGCTGAAAATAATCACGGAAAATTCGTATTCCTTGTAAGTTATTCCTTGGCTAATGCTTGGAAACATTGTTATTAATGACACAGGGCATAAATAAATGGAAGGCAAAGTAAAGCATGTTTTGTTGTTTTTTAGTTTCAGAATATGATATTCATATATCACTGGCAAAAGTGTTGTTTTAGGTTGCCTTACCAGATGAAGAATTATTTCACTTTTACTAACAGTCTTCTGTTCTTTTAATGTCCCCTTGTAAGCACTTTCTTCTTATATATGATGGATCATAAACTTAAAACGCCTCACTTCTCATCGCTGTATGTGAAATAGAATATGTGTTAAGCTATAGATTTTGTGTAGAAAAATAAACTGATTGCACTAGGTATACATTAGAAAATTTTAAATCTTAAAATCATATAACATTCACCCTCATTTATTATATTATACACATATTTAAAATCTTTTAATAAAAAAATGAATGTTCAAAATTAAAAAATATATTAATAATACAGTACATAAATACAATGACTTAAATAAACCTCTTATATGATACATTTGTTTTTAATTTCTGAATTAATATTAATAGTACTATTTATGGAAAATAAACATCATGCCATATATCATAATTAAAAAAAAAAATCATTTTGTGATATTTTTGTCATTTTTGCAGGAACTGTATTTCAAGGCTTTTTAATTAAAAGCATAGCTCACACAAAAAGGAATAACATGTCATTTTTATTCACCCTGAATTATTCATGTTTCATTTTGATAAACGCACAAGGAGATGTTTAGCGGAATGTTCATGCTGCTCTTCTCCATACAATCCAAGGTTAAAAGCTATGCCAGTATTGAAATACAATAAATGGCCAATAAATCACGCAACACAACCACTAGTTTACATTACCGCAACCAAGCCGATATGCTACACTGTCTCAGTTTTTACAGTAAGGACTTTAATAGTTCGCACTGTAAACATTTCTTTCATGAGGTGAGCTCACGCAATGAGGGTATGCCAACCGCTCTCATTCCTACCTTTATAAATCAAACGGCTGCGCACTGTAACCCATGGACCACCTGTGCAACAGTTTTTCTGCTTGACGGCCCCTCTAAAAACCCTCTTTTCACCATCCACACCCTGTGGACCAAAACACCCTTGTTGGACAACTCCCATCTCCTAAGGATGACAAGAAGAGTCACGCTTTTCATTTTTTGAGCTGCATCTAACCATAACAGCTGCAACTCCCATTGAACCTGCAACATGCATCATCAAGGGCTGATAAAAATCGCGGCTCGTGCGTGTTTGGGGAAAAGCTGTAGTGGCTGCTATCAGACCCGTGCCATCGAGTTATCTTTATCACAGCAACTGTAAAAACACACAGCCAAACTTTTTTCATTCGCTGTCCTTTTGGAGAAGCAGAAGCCAGGCTGTATTTTGACTACTGGGATACCTCACACTAGCCATAACAAAGAAGCACTGACGGAGGTGCAAGCAACCCGTGAGGTAGCTCTTTCCAGAGCACCTGCGCTGTTGTTACAGTATACGCTGATAAACAACCACCATTTGAAGATTTATGCTACTAAACAGTGGGGAAATAAAGCACCAGCGACACACACGTTGCAGGAGTCTCCACTAATGAGCTGATGAGTTGAATCAGATGTGTTCGTTTAAGCAGACAGTGTTGGGGGACCTCCAGGACCAGGATTGAGGACCACTGCCCTAACCCTGAGAATTAAACTCAGCACTGTTTGTGCTACGGACATGAATGATACGTCAAATCGTGTGGCTTGAGGGGAGTTGTGCTATCACTTTTCTAAGCCATCAGACTTACAATTTTCACCTGGCGGACTATAAACAAATTGGGAAATGTATAAACTTACATTGAAGGAAAGTCCCGAGACTAATATCATAGAAACTTGGGGGTGGATGTTTTTTTTTTTTTTTTTTACATGATCCAACTAAGAAACCACCCAGAACACCCTCGCAACATGATAAAAACGTGCTAAAATGAAGTTGTTACACGGATTATGTAATATTTCAAATGTCTTTATATGTTATCTATTAGGAACAAAATCCAATCTTTTAAAAAACAAATATTCAAAAATGCATTAAAAATGCAATGATTTGAATAAACCTTATTTTAATGATACATTTGTTTTTAAATTCTGGATTAAAATCCATTTTGTGACATAAATATCACACTATATATTATAATTATAAAAAAAACCCCTCAAGGTTTTAATTTTTCAAAGGATGAAATTCTTGACGAAAAAAATCTTGAGTTATTTGGCATAATTTCTTTTTATTATTATAATAAGCAGTGAAGTGCTTAATATGGTATAAACACTGGAAAAACATTTCTCTGCCAAATCAAAGTCATGTGGTTTGACCAACATTCAGAAACTTACAGAAAAAAAAAACATCAAACAGGAAATGATATCATGTAGACAGCTCCTGCAGACCCTCATAACTGTCTTTTAAAATATCATTTGACTTTTTTATGACAAAAAAATTACTAAAATTAATAATAAAATATAATTATTATAAAATATAAAAAAGTATTTTTTTACATGAGATTTTTTTTCGGGTCATTAAATTTACTTCTTTTAAAAATGACATGAATGTTTTTTCAACTGTATAAAACCAAAATGAATGCAATGAGTTCACTTCTGAGAACTTTGCACATGCATTTTAACTTGGAAGTTTAAAAAAAAGTTTCTTTTTTTTATCTTGGACACTCTGATTTGTCATTTATCCATTTGCTGTTAGATGTATTTACTAAAACAACGACACTATTTTAGAAACTATAGCTATGCTTTTTAGTTCAGTTTTGACTGTCCGTTTGATTAAAAAAAAAAAAAAAAAAAATGGTGTGCTTCCCTGTCTCTGTCTCTGCTGCCTTGTCTCTGCTTTCACATTTTCTTAATGGTATAGTTCACCCAAAAATAAAAAAAAACTGTCATCATTTACTCACCCTCAAGCTGTTCCAAACCTGTATGAATTTCTTTCATCTGCTGAACACAGAAGAAGATATTTTGAAGAATATGTAACCAAACAGTTGAAAAATACTATGAAGTCAGTGGGGCCCATCAACTGTTTGGTTACTGACATGCTTCAAAAAATCTTCTTTTGTGTTCAGCAGAAGAAAGAAATGTATACAAGTTTGGAACAACTTGAGGGTGAGTAAATGATGACCGTTTTAGTTTTTGAGTGAACTATCCCTTTATATCCCTCCCTGTTCTAGCTTGTACTATTAAAATAATGTTTGAAACTTTGCATTCCTGTTATTGCCTGTTTAAGAAGAATTGCTTGATGTATTCCACTTTTGTAAGTAGTTTTAGATAAAGCCTCTGCTAAATGAATGTTAGTGTAAATGTCTCTGTACTGGTCTTTTTAGATTTTAGAGACGCCCCCTGGTGGCATACAGTGACCAATGTCCAATTTTTTTTTTATTTTTTTTTTTTTTTTAACAGATCACAAAATCCATATTTTATGTAAAGTTGCTAAGACTGTTTAGCATCCTTGCATTAAATAATTTTCTTTCACTTTTTTTAGTATAGTTACCACAGACATGGCATTGAGTCATCTGAACCTCCTGCGGCCAGTATTGTGCAGATGTCTGCCTTCTGTTGTGAGGACCCCGCTGGTGACTGGTTCAAGAGTCTCCTTTCTGCCTGAAGCGAGCTGTCCCATGGTTCTGCCGAATTATGCCCGTCATTATGCCACAAAGAAGAGTAAAGGTGAGTGGAGGACTGCGGCTACTTATCCCTCACAGAGCCACAACAAAGAACGTCCAGCATAGGGGTAGGAGTGGATGTTGTATTTGTTTTCTGTAGCAGTGCTTGTTTAGCTTCACTCAAGTGGGCTTTGAGCCCATATGAAGGGAGGAGAAATTCCCTCTTTTCCCTGTCTGACCTCCAAATCCTGCTTTCATTTGTAATTGCTGAAACAATCCGCCAGCATGCTGGTCACAGTCTTTCATTTCTATCTCCAGCTCTTCTTTTGAAGCCATCAGTGATGAAGACATTAATGTTTCTTTCTTCTTTGTTGCTTTTTTTATATGTTAGCAAAGGCAAAAGGGCAGACAGCTAAAGTGAACATCAAGGCGGCATTGGTGGAGGATATTATTAGCCTGGAGGAGGTAAAAGAAGACATGGCTGCTGTCCTGACTACCCTGAAAGACGATTTCAGCCGCAACCTCAGCATTCGCACATCACCAGGTCAGGACCTAGCAAGACATTGACACGCAGGCAACTCTGAAGCTGCAATGCTTGGGTCAAGGTTTGACTAGTTAGCCCCTGCTGGTGGATGTTATTACTACATCATCAGGCTGCATCTTTGATCATATTAAAAGCCATTCAAAAATTCAGAAATGTGCCTATTCTGACAATTACATTTGTTTCTAAGCAACTTTTAAATTATGCATATTTCATTATATATTATATATATAGTGTTCAGTTATGTTTTAGAGAGCGTTATTGAACTCTTTCACAGAATTTGAATTAGAATGACAGAAAGTGGAATTGACTGAATTGCAAGTGATAATTCTGCACAGTCACACAACAGAGGAATTACATAATTAATTTTGACTAATTTATTCACTGATATGTAGAATACATTGGCTTGTCAACAAATTCAATACTCTCAAAGCATGAAAACAGATTTTAAATTTGTCTGCAGCACCACAGCATGTCTATCATATTTCATTTAATTTCAAACTTTCATTTGATGATATCATTTATTTATTATTCTGGAAAATGCATTATATATCTAATGTTTGATGATGTATGATAATGTATTTTGATATGTTTATGGGTGTTTATGCCTTCATACAAGTCCAAATGAGGTGTGTAGACAAAAATACCCAAATAATGAATCATTTCAAAAGAGTCTGCACATTCCACCAAAGAAGAAAAACATCAAACGCGAGACAAAACACAAAATTTACTTAAAAAAAGAGCAAACGTTTCGGTCACATGTGACCTATGTAAATGCCAACCTGGTTTATTCTTAAAAAATAAATGTATTTTTATAGCACAGTTATACCATATATTTTGGATTTCATTCCACTTCCTTAAATTCAAATTGCAATTCTGTCCTCACACTTTAAATTCAGTTAAGATAGGAAAGAGACAATTAAATGGATGAACAAAAAAAGAGACTTGATGATATCTACTATATTTTTTATATTTATGTATTTGCTCTGATATAGCTTTTATTTTTATTTTTTTTTTCCACCGTTTTTTTCACTACATGAACACAGGAAGAATATATCTAATTAATTTAAATTTTTATTATTATTATTAAAAGTTTTAATAAATGAAATACCACATTGAGACTTCCATGGACTGTTTTAAATAAAGCTAACAAACTGTTAAATCATTAAAGTTTTGAATCGGACAGTTTGAACTGACTCACAGAAATAAATATGACTTCTGAAGCAATAAAAAGCTTTATTCACTGAAAATCTTCCCCCAGATGATCACATTTTCGTATATACACTAAACTTGTGCATCACGTTGAGTTACAAGACACAAGATCCAATTGTGTTTGGTGCCAATGACTTTAACCCTGGTGTGCCACATCATCTACATCCGGGCTCTTCGACTCCAGTCCTTGAGGGCCAGTTTCCAGCAGACTTTAATGTAATTTAAAGTACTGGTTTGTATTTTGCTATTTGAACACCTTTTTTTAGCTTGTACGGGTGTGTTTGGTTAGGGTTAGAGCTAAACTCAACAGGACACTGGCTCTTCAGGACTGGAGTTTAAGAACCCTGATCAACATTATCAGTGTCACTGAGGTTACACAAGGCTAAAAGAGTATTGTGTTGCCTCGTCCTCCCATGAGGATCAATGCACAGCGATCCACGTTTGCACATGTTCTGGCCATGACCATTGTTCCACAAGGTGGGGTCACCCTGTTTGCAATCCTACTTCCTGAAGTACATCCAGGTCGACCCCGTTCACTCCAACCTTGTCCCTAAAGACCCAGCAGTTGGGCATTTGGGACTTGTGGTTGTGGAGTCCATGTTCTTCACTTTCACCTCCTGACCTTTGCTAGTCCTTCCCTCTCTACTCCTTGATCCAGCATGGACTTGGCTCCATGGAATGAATATGGAAATTTAGTGAGATGGCATGACGTTCTTTTAAGCAAATGATCGAATCATCTGGATTTAATTAAGCAGCGAGTTGATTATGAAGGACAGGAGAATCACCTTGGCTGAGGGAAGCAGGTTGCGGAGTGCAGGATTAATGTGGTGACCCAGTGTCTGGGCACACTACACGAGGATTACGACCTGTCGGTCTGTCATCTGTAGGATAGACCGCTTGTGCTTGGATCTCCGCAAATGTACATTCTCTTGTTCCAGATAAATCTGCTGTCAGAGAACATCGCTTCACAAAAACATTTGTATTTTCCAAACACCTCATCTCAAGTTCGGTGGTTCAAAACAGAAGGCTCAAACAGCCATCATATGATGGTTCTTCAGCAAGCAAGTAAATCTCAAGCCAGTTTGCTTCTGAATATTGACTAACCATAGTGTTCTGGAAATGGAGAGGGCAACAATTGGTACCATGACCAGGAAGAGCCCATTTGGCTAATAACTTCCCTGTTAAACTTCAAGGTTTTTTAGTGGAGGAAACAGCAATATGTTCCATGGAAGCGTTAGCAGATGTGAACGCTTCCAGGTAGCACACACATAATCTGAGGTGGGTTCCAGGGCCAGATCTCTCCATACCTTTGCTCACGACAAGATGTTGGTCGAAGTTTGGTCAAAGTCCCTTATGCACTGTTGAACCCATCAGAAATTGGACAGAAGCTGGTTTGCAAAGTGTGATCTTCTTAGATGTTGCTGACTAAATGGTACATATATGGAGAATTTGAAGTTCTTGAGTGTTTTCTTTGGGCAAAAAGGCACATGCAGGTTCTCTTGTGAAAGATCAAAGTGCAGTACAGTGCGTCTCAGCTGTTCTCCAGCCTCTCAGAAGTGTGGGATAAAGTAAGGTAAGACCGGGGACAAAGGGCGGGAGACAGAAACATTGCTGTGTGAGGTAAGGCAGATGAGGGAAGGAGACATGCTGGTGAAATGTTCTGGTTTTCTGTCTGGAGAGAAAGGAGAGGGTGCTTTCATCCCTCAAAGAGAGCGAGACGTGTCGTCACAACAGTCATCCAAAGGTGCCTCTTCTTTTGCAACCTTTCATTTTTTGAGACAAGTTGGGAAAAGATACAGAATGCAGGCAAATGTCTAATTCTCAGACAGAGTGAAAGTAGTTATTCCATTGTTTTTCTTGAAGGGATGGTTCACTTAAGAGTGGAAATTTAACCTTAAACTTGTAAAACATTCTTCTGTAGAATGGAAAAAGAAGATATTTTGATGAATGCTTCAGCTTTTTTATGTACAATGGGATTCTGTGTTTGTTTGGGCCCCAATGACTTTCATTGTAAGGATAAAAACAGTTGCAACATTCTTCAGTTCAGAAACATGCATTTCCTGGGAGTCAAACCCACAACCTTGGTGTTGCTAGCACCATGCTTTTCTTTTTAAGCTGCAGGAATGCCCCTCAAATGAGTTTTTGGACAAACTAGCTATAACTGTCAGCAGCACTGAGCAGCAAGACGTCTTGTTGGTTTCTTGCGTTCCATTTTTGTCGTGACTCACTAGATAACTCCACACCACAGTGAAATTTCATTGCTCCAGTATCCCATGGCAAATAACTGTTCTTCTCTGATTGATTGTGATTTTGTCATTTTCTGATTTTTATGTGTTTTGCTTTCATTGAGGACAGAAAAATAACTTTTCCTATCATGTTTTGTAAGAAGTAGGTATTATGATTCTTTATGGTGTTTTATATGGCATATTGCAATTTTTATTGCTATGCGTTTTTTGAATAACTCTCCTAATAACTGTGGAGAAAACCACTGATTAAGGAAGGATTGTGTTCTGTGTTCAGGTGCGCTGGACCACATTATAGTCACCACAAAAGATGGCAAATTTCCCCTCAACCAGCTGGGCCAGATATCCATGAAGTCTCCTCAGCTACTTGTGGTCAACATGACTGGCTTCCCAGAGGTATGGAACCAAACTACAGATGGCTTCCTAGCAGAACTTCTCAGTTCATACTGTTTCATGCAAAGTCAAGCACACACACCAAAAACAAACTCTTTCTCCTTCTGAAACCTGAGTGTGATGGACTCTTTCCAGCCTGGTTTCAGAGAAATTGATTGATTGTTGGGGGAAGCCCTTTGTTCTTGGAGAACGATTGAAACGTAGGCCAAGAGTCTGTGGTTAGCTGTCAGGCCAGGAAATGACCGCAAAGTGCCCTCTGGAACTTAGACCTGAGTTAATGTGTGATATCTCTCTCTCTTTTCTGTGTCTTTTTTGCCTCTCCACACATGCTGTCTTTCTGTTTTTCCTTTCCTCCTTCTCCCGTCACCACACTCTCCGCTGATATATACGAGTTCTTTCTGCGTGATGTTCAGATAACCCTAATGAGATTAATGCTCTCTCCTCTTGGCCTATGTCCACTCAATACCAAAGGCTCTAGTTTCCTGGTGGCTCTAAAACCCACCAATCTACCTTCATCATCCATCCTGAGAGACGTCAAGAAAAAGCATGTAAGGGTTCATGTACAGTCAGCCAGCTGTTATTGCAAAATACACCTTGATGACACTTTCTCACTTGTAGCTTTGACTTAAATATTCTTTTAATAGTCCATTACAACATATTAGCCAATCAATAACACTCAATGAATATTACAGTGTTCATTTATTACATTACATTGCATGGCATAACCAGACTGAAATATACAGTTACTGTAAGTAGTCATTATATAAAAATATTTAGCTGCTGAATGCTGCAATGGTCCATGCAATAAATGTAATAAATACAGAAATATGACCAAATGTAATTTTCCTTGTGTTAACAGCGGTCAGGGTGACACGTTATGTTATTGATATAATAATTAACCATTTGCAAATGGATTTGCCTCTATTCATCACCTCTATATTAATATAATACAAAAAAGACCCTGCACAGTATTAAGAGGTCAGTTTTCATGCTCGAATGACCATAATGCCAGATGCGGCCGTTTAGGGTGTCATGAAAAACTGGCCATTACCTAACAGGCCTGCAAAAAACAACACAGAGGTGACTGGCCTGGCCCAGAAATAAACAGCTTCATGATTGTTCTAATCCATTACACACTCTTTGAGAAGACGCCGTTGTTTTCCATTCATTCATTCAAGGGCCAGAGAAGGTCCAGTCTTGTTGAGAAACCCCAGTGGCTGTTATGTGTTGTAGTGCAGACGGCAGTCATTAGCTTTCGATCTCCGTGTGCCTGTGTGGTATCCAGAATCATTAAGAAAGTGTTTTTTTTTTTTTTTTTTTGCCCACTGTTTCTCAAGCTGACTTTGAACCCTCTTGTTTTTTGTTTTTTAATCACAATTACAGAGGGTATCTGGACTTTATTTTTACTTCCTAACCAGAACAATACTGGTTTTACCGTAAAATTCTGAACCACCAGGAAATAATGATGGATGACGTTCAGAGAGGAATCACACGCACACAAAGGCTGTGAGTCACTGAGTCAGACCTCACAAGAAATGCATTTAACATAAGAGGAATGTGTGTACAGCTTAAAAAACAATGTGTGTGCGTGTGTGTAAAGGTAAAATGTTATGTTGATTATAGTTCCAATGGGCATTCCAAACACCGATTCCTTTACAGATGATTCCACTTTACCTTTGGATAGTAATGAATAATTCTCTTGTGAAATATTTGAATGTTTTTAGTATTCCATTATTAATTTATACAACAAAATTCTGTTGTGAATATGTATCTTATTTACACATTGTCATGAACAACCAGTCAGTAAATAAACTGCATGAATCTAAAGGCCGAAAAAAATGACACAATTCAGTGAGAGTTTTGTGAATCTTTTTTTAATGGCTCATTAAAAAGAATCTTTTCATAAGAATCATTTGTTCACTAATCAGAAATCACACTGTTGTGCACTCTTAAGATGATATCTGATGAAATTACATAAAGACGCACAAAAAGCTTTGCAGACTTTGGCCAATTAATATTATAAGGTTTTTAATATATGTATAAATATGTATAAATAATATATTTCAGTACACTAGTATTCCAAACAGCCTAAATCCTTATTCGTGAATCCGGGCGGCCCCATAATGTATACATACTAGACTGCCTGCACACAAGTTCATAGTGTAATCTCAGGCTAGCCACAGGAGTTGTAATAGGTTATGAGGTGAACAGGCAGAAACCCCTGACAAAGGGTCACGTGGGTCAATGCCCTGCACTGCAACCTCTCAGCTCCATCCCACGGGATCTGGTGCTGACAGCACCCCGCGGCGCTTCCTACAGCACACACTCCACCCCTCTACCCCTCTCTCTGGAGCTCCATCATGGGGAGATGCTGCCCAGCTCCTTCTGGATCAAAGGGCCTGGGGTCGGGGTACTCCACTGATCTGGAAGAGGGTGGTCTAGTGAGATATGAGGGCTGGAGAGATGCAAAGGGTGCGTGAAAGTTTGCAGCAGGTACCGCAAGCCCAGCTGGCTGTCATTAACTCTGATGTGTATGTGTGTGTGTGTGTTTGTGTGATGTGTCCTCAGGCCACGGCAGCCGTCACCCGTGCCTTGCAAGACAGCAGCATGGGACTCAACCCAGAGGTGGAGGGCACCATCATCAGGGTGCCTGTTCCCAAGTGAGTGTTTTACCGCCCAGGGCCTGAATCCTCATGACCACTCTCACCTTTCCTTTTAACATCACTTTCTAGTATGTTTGCTTTCACTTCACTTCACCTCACTCTCTTCCTGTTTGTCTGTTCAATGCTATTTTACCAGTGCTAATGTCTTTTGTCTTTTTAACTTAAAGGATTAATTCACTTTAAAATGGAAATTACCCCAAGATTTACTCATCCTCAAGCCATCCTAGGTGTATATGACTTTCTTCTTTCTGATACACACAATCTGAGTTATATTAAAGGTGCTACAGAGGATGTTTTGTTTTATACAATATTACTTGAAACTGTCTTTACTAACTGATAAAAGACTATTTATTAGGTGCACTGAAAGGAATAATATTAATTATTATAATTAATATTAATTATTAATATAATAATATTAATATACATCATCTGTGCACGAGGTAGGGCCTTAAAAACATCAGCCAATCGTTTACGTGATCATCGCATAAACGATTGGCCCTCTGGCTTGTCAATCACTGCCGTGACGTTCCTTGTGAGAGACGTGTGCGGCTGCGCGCTCCAGTAACTTTCCACACTCCACAGGCGCTGCATGCAATGTTTTTGTCAGGAGACAGGAGTAACAACTGCAGATTATGAGTCACCTGCGGTGAGTCCGACATAATGAATCCACTAACACGACACAGCGAGAGCCGTTGGTAAACACTCATTTACCGTTCCCACGAAATGAGCTGTGAAGGAGGGGGGTTGTTCTTACGCATGCGCTCATTTCAAAAACTCACTAACAGTCTTTGGTTTCTCAGACGACGAAAAGATCCTCTGTAGCACCTTTAATGAAGGAGGGCCTCTTTTCACTTGAGGCAGTAAACAATCGCTAACAAAAGTCACCTAGCATTGTAACACCCTAACAACCACCCAGAATACTTTTCAACTGCATAGGAACTCCTTAGTAACCACCTAGAACACTCTGTCAACTGCATATCAGCACCTTACAACCAGCCAGAACACTCTAGCAAGGGTTGCATGCTTTTCTTGAAGTTTATTTCATTTCAGTCGTATCCTGTTCTTTTAAATTTGAAATATGTATTCAAAATGGATCTGTTGTCTGTTCTGTTAGTGTTTAAGGTAACATTGTATTGTTATTTTTCATGTTCCCTTCTGTGCTCCATACTCTCTCTATTATATTTGATGCAAAGAAGAAAACTCAGTGGTCTTCAATCTCTGACCACCGCTTCTTTTCTCTGCCAAGCCAAATAGTCTCACTGCACGGCCTTCATTCTAGAAACCACAAAACTCTTTGATTACGAGGCCGCACTACAGCTACAGCAGCAGGTGCTTGTCTGGCAGCGTGTATGGAGGGGCCGAACGTCTCGCCCGTAATCAGCGCAGCCTCGTCGCATGCATTTGCATTTCTAAAGAGAGCGGGAGGCTTGATTGGCTCGGAATCAGTAATTATGAACATTGTTTGCAGTAAACAGACAGTACTCTTGGACTGTTTGCAAATGGCTGGCAGCAAAATGCCAATTATAAGATGGGGAAACTTCTACACCTACATCAGAATTTGGGCGAGAACAACAGTTTGTTGATTGTCAAACTTTTTTTGTTTTGTTTTAAAAAAGAGATTGTAGCTGTTTCTGGCTTGAAACCATTTCATAAACACACATTGTCTATCATAAGCGCCATAATATCAAAGTGTAAATAAGCGTCTGGACAGTCAGATTTCCTCTTGGTGTCTTTTGGACTAAAAATATAAGTCTGATCTTCAGAAAATTATTATGCTCTAAAATGAGTTGTGTACTGAGTTAGTTTAACCATGTATTTGTCTGCCAGGGTGACGCGAGAACACCGGGAGAATCTGGTGAAACTGGCAAAGCAGTTCAGTAACAAGGCCAAGGACTCGCTGAGGAGAGTACGGTCCAACGCCATCACTCAAGTGAAGAAATCCAAAGAAGGCGTCTCTGATGATACCATTCACTTGATTGAAAAACAGGTCAAACAAAAGAGGATCAATAGAAAAAGTTGTTTGGATTTATCAGTTGGAGTAGTGATGAAGTATTTAGAAAGTGCAGTAGAATAACAACAAAATGACAGAAATTCAATAAAGCCACCAGAATAAAAATTCTTACATGCTATAATACATTTCTATTATTAATAGTAGTAGTATTAATGATAAAATAATAATAATTGTTTTTATTAATAATAAATAAATAAATATTAATTTGAAAGTACTGGTGGAGAATAACAACAAAGTGACAGAAATTTAATAAAGATGTCAGTGTTTAATAAATATAATAAATTATTATTATTATTATTATTATTATTAGTAGTAGTAGTAGTAGTAGTAGTAGTAGTAGTAGTAGTAGTAGTAAATAAAAATAATAGTTGTTTTTTATTAAAAATAAATAATTAAATAAATGTTGTAGACTAACAAAAAAATGACAGTAATTCAATAAAGCCACCAGTGATTAATAAATAAATATAATAAATTATTATTAACAGTAGTAGTATTAATAATAAATACAAATAATATATTTTAATATTAATAAATATTAATTTGAAACTACTGTTGTAGAATAACAAAAAATTAATAAAGACACCAGTGTTTAATAAATAAATATAATAAATTATTATTATTAGTAGTAGTAGTAATAGTAGTATTATTAATAAAATATTAATAATTGTTTGTATTAATAATAAATAAATACACTAATTTGAAAATACTGTTGTAGAATAACAACAAAGTGACAGAAATCTAATAGACACCAGTGTTTAATAAATAAATATAATTTATTACTAGTAGTAGTAGTAGTATTAATAATAAAAATAATAGTTTTTAATTAATAATAAATAAATAAATGTAGAATAACAACAAAATGACAGAATACATTAATTGCATCTAACATAAAAGTTTGTAAATATATAATGTGTGTGTACATATATATACACAAACTTTTATGTTAAAAACTATTAATTATAATATTGTAATTTATTAACTCTTGAAAGTATTGTCATTAGTAGTAGTAGTAGTAGTAGTAGTAATAAATAATAAAATATTATTATCAGTAGTAGTAGTATTAATAATAATGATAAAAATATTATTAATAATTATTGTTGTTGTATAACAAATAACTATCCACACTGTATTTTTTTGCAGTTACATGAACATGTAAATGTGTGAATATTGTAAAGTAAATATGTATAACATATCACAATATATATTTGTTTTGTCCAATATCACCAGGTTCAACAGATGGCAGATGGTTATGCAGCAGACATTGACAAACAGCTGGCCACTAAAACCAAGGAGTTACTTGGATGACAACAAGGCCTTCCAAACTAACGCTCCTGACCTGTTTTTCGCGCAGGTCAAAAGGAGTCAGCTGTTGTTGACTGGAACAAAAATCCCCCAAACAGTAAAACAGTTAATGATGGTGGTGATGGAAGCACTGAAGGTGGTGTTTTGGATGGTGTTTGGGTGTTTTTCTCATGCATAAACAAATGTTGGCGTGGCACGCCAGTGGCTTATGGTGCTCCTTGTGTTCACATCTCCAAACAAACAAACGGAGGACAAATGAAGTTTTAATGTGATTTGGGGTACTCCTCCTAATCAAAGCGATGCCACAAACGGGGTGTTTATGTAAAAAGCACCGCACTGAATGTAAACTCTGTGGTCTTCACAGGATGGTGAAAGTCACACAGGGTGGAGAAAGAGTGCACAAGGCAAAATGCTGCCAACATTTGTTTCCCAATCACTATTGCAGCCACCAAGCTAAAAATAGTCATTATTTTCATCTATATAGTCAGATCTAGCAATGTAAACCGAATAAAACGCATTGGTTAGTATTCTGGTGCTGTAGCCCACTCTGTTTCTTGTGTGTGTGTGTGTGCATTTTGTCTTTTGAATCATATTTCCACATCCGCTGTTTTTTTTATTTATTTATGTTGAAACTGAATGCGTAAGATTATTCTAGAATAGCAATTAGAATATGCTTTATTTTACCACAACGATTCTGAGTTTTCCATGCTGAATTATTGATTTGGTTAACGAATATTCCAAGGTGTTTTGGCTACCATCAGCTTTTCACTTATCACTGAACAGTTCATGAGAACCTTTTTTTCTGAGTGTGAAGAACATTTTAACAATCAAAAGGCCCTATTTTCCACTATAAAGAACCTTTTAAAGGGATAGTTCACCCAAAAATGAAAATTTGATGTTTATCTGCTTACCCCCAGGGCATCCAAGATGTAGGTGACTTTGTTTCTTCACTAGAACACAAATGATGATTTTTTTTTTTAAACTCCCAACCGTTGCCGTCTGTCAGTTGTATAATGCATGTCAATGGTAACAAAATCTATGAGAGTAAAAAAAAACATGCACAGACAAATCCAAATTAAACCCTGCGGCTCGTGACGACACATTGATGTCCTAAGACATGAAACGATCGGTTTGTGTGAGAAACCAAACAGTATTTATATAATTTTTTACCTTTATCTCTTGTGCGTATCACTCATTGTTTACACAGTACACAAACATTGTAGGTACGACGACTAATCAAAATGGTACTTACTTGAGCTTATCCGGATAGTTCAAACCGACTTAAAACTAAAAGATTACGTTCTCTCACTCAAACTCATTCGGGAGTGGTGACTTTCCACATATTCCCAACTTCTGAGCCTGCTCGCCTGAAGTTATGGTTGATTGCTCTTCGGCTTGGATATCAACACACCCATTAGCGTACTAAAGTTGTCGAGGGTCTGCAGCGATCATTTTTCCCCTGATGATTTTACATACCCAGGAGAGGATCACGTACGACTCACGAGCTGTGCCTATGGTTTTTCCACATCCAACTGAGGTATGTGAACAAGATCTTTGTATGTGTCCTTTTTATTTGTAAAGCTGCCCTCACTAAAAGTAACAAAATAAAATGAAGTTTTGATGTAATAAATCCATGTTTTTTAGTGGTTTTCTTCCATTTGTATAACAACTGTTGTACTACAGGCACCATATTTAAACTATGCCAGAGTTACACACCTCGCACACCGGATGCCATGCGCATGCGGCAACGGTTGGAGTTAAAAATCATCATTTGTGTTCTACAGAAGAAACAAAGTCACCTACATCTTGGATGCCCGGGAGGTTAAGCAGATAAACATCAAATTTTCATTTTTGGGTGAACTATCCCTTTAAGTGATGAAAGGTTCCATGGATTTGAAAGGTTCTTCATGGAATCAGATGCTAACCTTTTTAGACTTCATATAACTTCAGCATGTGCTTTCTGAGTTGTTACAGTTTAAAGTCACCATGAAATCAAAATTGACAATTCTTCTTTATTTTTATTTTTTAGTTTGTGTTGTTTTGTTTTACGGAAGATTGCAGTGTTTATTATAAATGACTTATCTCTGCACATCGTTTTTCTAGAATTCATGTGCCCTCATAATCTTTAATCAAAATAACTTCCTCTCCCTCTTGCAGCATCTCTTCTCTGATGACCTTTACTGGCGCAAGGGCGCGGCAACCTGTCACTCACATGACATCCACCAATAGCAATCCCCAACCATCCAATCAATTCCCCATGAACAAAATCAAGAAAATTTTTCTTGTTTGAGATGCCATTTCACTAAATAGGGAAGAAAAGACCGTCGCAACTTTACTTTCATGCAGAATTTAAAATTAACTTGAACCATAAAAATCAGATTTTTTTTTTTTCTCAATTACTTGGCTGAAAACCAAAAATGGCAATAACGTGACTAGTAAACATGTACTTCGGCTGTTTCTAATGTGTAAGAAAATGAACTCACTTATGGTCTTACAGCTTTGTGGTTGCATTGGCCGCATTAATTTTTAATAATACAACATTCTGTCGTCAGTTATTCCTTACATATCCAACACTGTTCCTTGCATGCTAGTGCTGGTAACGGAAAAAGCATTGTCTCTAATGGATGAAAACATGGGGTCACTAAATAAACAGAAGTTTAGAGGAGCTAGTTCGCAGACAGAGGAAATGGGCAGGTTTCCCCCGGTCCATATGTCAGCAATTTGGGGGCATTGTATACCTTGGCCTGAGAGAGAGGCTCATGATCGATGGAGGGGTGAAAATCCCGAGTCTCTGGCTCTGCGCATTGCCCCGAAAATTGCTTTCAGCTGATAGCTTCATTTCACTTGACATTTATCAAGTGGATTACTGTGTGTTTCTCTGTTTACCACTACCATGATGGAGAGGATTGCGATAGCAGCAGGGAGACCAAATGTTTTTCCTTCTGTGTCACTGGAAATATATACATGTAAATTGGCTCTGTAAACTCTTGGATTGACAGTAAACTCGCATCGCAGAAATATATACTCTACGTTTTGTGGACCGTCACCTCTTGACCTGGGTCAGAAAGGGGTCAGTGAATGCGCAAAATCAAAACAACAATGCATCTGATAATAGCCGACTTAAAAGTGTCCAGCGGTCTTTTTTTGTCCTGCAATGTGGAAATGTGTGAAAACCTTGCACATTTCCTGCCTAGTTTGCATGCAAATGATTTAGGACTGCACTGCATTATTCATCCTCTCACTCTTGTGACAATGCTAGAACACTGATATGCTGGTTAGGTGGGAATATGAGTACTTTACAGACAACGGGGTCTCCGGGAGCAGAGCAGCGCTATTATACTTTGCCTGTCCGCGTGCGCTGATTACGGTCCACGCACGCATCCGTACGCGGAGATAGTTACCGGGGACCTCGAGAGCGCGTTTAATCACTTCAGCGGCACCGAATTGGCTCCCGCGAGCTCGACGCGTCCTCGCCTGAAGTGCGTGAGCCACCCCGACCGCCTCATCAAGAATCCAATCAGTTTAAGCGCGAGATGCACTTCGCTGGAGATGAAAAGAGCTTTTCCGTCGGGATGTCGGTGCCATAAGGGCATGATCACTGCATATGCAAAGTGGAAGGGAAATTAGCACGGATTCTCTTCCCTCTGATAGTCATGCATATATCAGGGGAGCGTGTAAGGAGTTCAGAACGAAGCCTTTTCTACCGAATGCATTATTCATTCTTGATCTCAGGTCAATCTGAGCGCTTTTTAAAGAATTACACAACTTAATATGTGGCTTGGTTTTGAAACGCATTGAAATGTAGGCATGATGATAGCCTAGCATATGAATGTGCGGTTAGATTTAACCGCTGCATGCTCATGTCACTTCACACTTGAATTGGACTTCGAGCTTGCTGCTGTTATTCGATATCAGCCTAACAAACTTTTCCTCCGTGATCATTTATTATGCTGCCTGCGATAAAGCACAGTATACTGAAATCCCTCTTGTCTGACTTATTTTTTACTTGCTTTAGTTTTCTGCAATTAAACTCGAATCTCTAAACGAGTCTCCCTTCATTTTGTGGATATTTGCAGTGTTTTTGTAAACTGTTTTTATTTTATTTATTAATTAATTATTTTTTTAAAGAAATTTGAGAATTCTGTGCTCTCCTAATCTTCAATTCAAGTGGCTTCCCCTCCCTCTTGCAGCATTTTTTCTCACCCTGATGACGTGTTTACTGGCGCAAGGGCGGGACAACCTGTCACTCACATGACCGAAATCGCCCTCTATACCCTTAAATAGGGTACTAGAGGGGACAGCCATTTATAGTTGTGTCCGAAACCATAGTGGACATTATCAAATGTGCTCATGAGTGTACAACTAATGTAGCCGGCTTAAAACCAATCAACCAACAGCTAGAGAATAACCACTGTGAGAGTCATGTGCCGGAGCCCGAAGCTGAATCATCCATCCATCCATTTTCCAAACCGCTGGTCCAATGTGGGTACAGTCACAGTGTAATATTATAGATGTATAAATTCCTTTTTAATTAATTATTAAATTGTTTAATTAAAGGTGCCCTAGATTCAAAAAATGAATTTACCTCGGCATAGTTGAATAACAAGAGTTCAGTACATGGAAAAGACATACAGTGAGTCTCAAACTCCATTGTTTCCTCCTTCTTATATAAATCTCATTTGTTTAAAAGACATCTCAACATAACACAGACTGTTACGTAACAGTCGGGGTGTACGCCCCCAATATTTGCATATGCCAGCCCATGTTCCCAACATTATGAAAGGCATTAGACAAGGGCAGAACGTCTGGATGTGCACAGCTGAATCATCAGACTGTAAGCAAGAAAGAACAATAGCAAAAAATGGCAGATGGAGCAATAATAACTGACATGATCCATGATAACATGATATTTTTAGTGATATTTGTAAATTGTGTTTCTAAATGTTTCGTTAGCATGTTGCTAATGTACTGTTAAATGTGGTTAAAGTTACCATCGTTTCTTACTGTATTCACCGAGACAAGAGCCGTTGCTATTTTCATTTTTAAACACTTGCAGTCTGTATAATTCATAAACACAACTTCATTCTCTATAAATCTCTCCAACAGTGTAGCATTAGCCGTTCGCCACGGAGCATAGCCTCAAACTCATTCAGAATCAATGTATACATCAAAATAAACACTGTACTTACGCGATTTGACATGCTGCATGACGAACACTTTGTAAAGATCCATTTTGAGGGTTATATTAGCTGTTTGAAATTTTTTTATGTTGTTTAAGGCAATCGCGAGCTCTTGGGGCGTGGAGCACGAGATTTAAAGGGCCACACACCCTTAATCGGCTCATTTCTAATTATGCCCCAAATAGGCAGTTAAAAAAAAACTCTATGGGGTATTTTGAGCTGAAACTTCACAGACACATTCAGGGGACACCTTAGACTTATATTACATCTTTTAAAAAAAGTTCTAGGGCACATTTAAGGTTTCCTACATAGTTTCCATGACATAATTCAAGATAAATCTTTTCTACTTGTGCTACAGTACTGTGCAAAAGTCTTAGGCACGTCAGTATTTTCACCCCCCAAAAAAGGTTTTAAGCCAGTTATTTATATCTTTTGCTGTAGTGTGTCAATTGGAAATATCCGTACACATTTCCAAACATTCATTTTGCCATTAATTGTAATAATCCAGTGAGATTTTTGAATACACAAGGAGTCTAACAACAGCCAGTGCTCCACACAGTGATCTGAGCTCACCATCATCGAATCCGTCTGTGATTACATGAAGAAACAGATGAAACTGAGACAAACTAAATCCAGGAGAACTGTGGCCGTGTCTCTAAGATGCTTGAAGAAACCTGCCTGCAAAGATACAGTACTGTGAAGAGTTTAAGGCACTTGTGTAAAAATGCTGTAAAGTGAGGATGTTTTTAAAAAATACTGTTATAAACAGATTTTATTTATCAACTAATATAACTAAATCAAAACAATATTTTGTGTGACCACCCTTTGTCCAGGTACACTTGGGCATCATTTTTCAGGTAGCTTTGGAGGCAGATTTCTTAAAATCTCTTGGAGACATGGCCACAGTTCTTCTGGATTTGGTTTGTCTCAGTTTCTTCTGTTTCTTCATGTAATCACAGATGGATTTGATGATGGTGAACTCTGATCTCTGTTATTAGTCTTATTGTGTATTCAAAAATCTCACTGGATTATTACAATTAATGGCAAAATGAATGTTTGGAAATGTGAACGGATATTTCCTATTGACACACTACAGCAAAAGATATAAATAACTGGCTTAAAATCTATTTGGGGGGTTGAAAATACTGACGTGCCTAAGACTTTTGCACAGTACTGTACCATTTTGCTATAAGCTTCAAATAATTTTAAAACAGAAAGCACAAACTACGCAAAAGAGGCAGCCCTTCTGGTGCATTAAGTGTCCGAATTCGCTCACTCATTTTCATGGACTCCCTCAAGTGAACTATATTAGTGGAGTATAAGAAATAGTGAATGAGTGTATATGGGGTGATTTCGAACACAGCCCATGGTTTACTACTTGCTGTTGCTAGTCAGCTTCAGGTGGCATTAGAGGGAATGACATGTTCATTTTGTGGGCATCTGATAGGACAAAATGAGTCATCAATATTGAATAAAATATAAAGTGGAAATAAGTGAATTTTTTAAAATGTATTTTAATTTAGCTTAGCTAAAACTTAAACATTTTGCTGTCTTGCACTACAAATACGAATCTAGTTTTTAATACAAAATGAAATCTGTTAGTTGGGAATTTATTCTGTGGAAATAGTTTCCTTCCGGTTGCCCTCCATCCAACCTGAACGACCTAAACCTGCTATATATGCAATTACATCCCGGCACAGGGTGCAGTCATTAGATGAATCCTATTGAACAGAAACGTCTTTGAGTTTGAAGTGGTTAAACTGTCATTTCAAATCGTCTGGACCTTGTGATTACTGGCACGGGAGGAATTATATATTTAGCTTTAAGTCCGTAGCGATTTCCTGCCCCTGTCTTGATCCTAAGTGACTGGAGCACTAGATACCCCCATCTCCACGGAGTTGTGATATCCCCCCGGGAGGACTGTAATCAACGGCTCAAAGCACAGAGAGATGCAAGATGAGGCGAGTGCGGGTCATGGCATACATGTGCACATGCACAAAGCTGTCTGTGCTGAGCGCATATTATTCATAAGCCTTTACTGCACAAACGAGAAGGGAGGCACCTGCCATGCAAGTTAGTTAGAGGGACACGCGACTGGGGTGAGAGGCCTCTCATTGAGCATGTGATCACAAGTGACAGAAGGGAATGAAAGTGGACCACAGTTCTGTTTCACAAACAGATTTAAAGATTGGGTAGCGGTGTGACTACCATAAGGGCCATTCACACAGAACACGTTTTTGTATTCCATTTTTGTTGCTTTCCCATTGTTTTACTATGTAAGCATACACTTTTATAGATGGATGTGTTTGACCATTGCGCTCACATCTTTTGCAGCGTCTCATGCCTGACCCGGCGTTCTAAAAGCGCAGCGCTCAAGTTTGCATCTCTATAGACTGAGGGTTTTTTTGTTGTTGTTCCACCTGCATCTTGCATTTGAATAGCCCCTTTAAAGGTTTAGTTCACCCAAAAATTAAAATGATATCTTTAATGACTCACCCTCATGTCGTTCCAAACCCGTAAGACCTCCGTTCATCTTCGGAACACAGTTTAAGACATTTTAGATTTAGTCCGAGAGCTTTCTGTCCCTCCATTGAAAATGTATGTACAGTATACTGTCCATGTCCAGAAAGGTAATAAAAACATCATCAAAGTAGTCCATGTGACATCAGTGGGTTAGTTAGAATTTGTTGAAGCATCGAAAATACATTTTGGTCCAAAAATAACAAAAACTACGACTTTATTCAGCATTGTCTTCTCTTCCGGGTCTGTGTATATCCACTTTCAATCAACAGTGACGCTGCTGCTTCTTCTTCTATGGTGGTTGGCATCCAGCTTTATTGATGCATTACCACCCCCTTCTGCTCCGGACTGTGATGCAATTAGGACATCTGCGACATGCACACATACACACCATTTTAAAAAATATAGCAATACCAAAATACAAACAATGTATTATAGCTTGAATACAGCATGCATCTCTCTCAGACTGTAAACGAAGCTCGGGCGCACAAGATAACACGTCATCAGCGTCACTGTCCGGAGCAGAAGGGGGCGGTAATGCACCAATAAGCTGGATGTCAACCGCTGTAAAACAGGAAAGAAGAAGAAGAACTGTGGATTGAAAGCAGATATATACAACAGACCCGGAAGAGAAGACAATGCTGAATAAAGTCGTAGTTTTTGTTATTTTTTGACCAAAATGTATTTTTGATGCTTCAACAAATTCTAGCTGATCCACTGATGTCACATGGACTACTTTGATGATGTTTTTATTACCTTTCTGGACATGGACAGTATACCGTACATACATTTTCAATGGAGGGACAGAAAGCTCTCGGACTAAATCTAAAACATCTTAAACTGTGTTCCGAAGATGAACGAAGGTCTTGCGGGTTTGGAAGACATGAGGGTGAGTCATTAATGACATAATTTTCATTTTTGGGTAAACTAACCCTTTAAAGCATCCATTTTTCATTTAGTAGCATGTAAAATTACACTTTTTATTTCGGGAGTTTATAGAGTGGTAGGTAGAAGTCTCACATATAGACAGACGAGTGGCATAAAGTCTGGTCAACTTTTGCTGCATCCAAAATCACATACTCTCTAAGTACTACATTTGAATTTGAATTTACTTCGCAACCGTTAAAAAAGCACACTCTATATAGTATGAATATGGGTAGTATGAATTAAATTTGGACGTACTGCATCCACCATATTGTTACTGTGATGTAGACTACCAGAGTCAGTTGTGTCGCTTCATAAATCCTCTCCTGTGGCCTCATGATATAGTAAAGTGTACATCGAATGCAGACTTCAGAATCTCAGTGGAAGTAGTAGGAACTTTTCACATACTGTTTTTCGAATACTATGTATTCGGACATACTACTCCTTTAGCGTACTGTTTTTCGCGTACTATATAGTAAGGCAGTATTACATTTCGGATGCAGGGTTTGTACCTTATTCTGGTCAAGATCTGCCTACTTACACAAGAACAAGTAAAGAAACCAACCACATAAATTTTATGTCTTTCAGGGGAGGTTCATCTGAAATAAATGACATGAAAATAATTGACCATTGTGGGAAAATTTTAAATATGGTGTGGCACTAATATTTGTGTGGAAGAAACTGGCACAAATGTGTAGATTTCGCAAGTAAAATTTTTGTCTGGAAAGGTCTTTTAAAAATCCAGTTTTAAGTGCCAAGTGCTTAGTAATGTATACTCTTTATATTCATGTTCCAACAATGACTAAAAATATCATGTGGTGTAACCATCAAGTAAAAAATAAAATTTTCCTCACACCACGAATGCACTGAATTTGATTATTTTAATTGTTTTTCTTCATTATGATATAAAGGATGGTTGTATCAATGATGTTTTTTGATACATGCTAATAGAAGAGATGTATTCAAGTTTTTTTTATCTATAAATTTTTTTTTTAATGTATATTTGAATAAATTAATTGATATTACAAAAATGCTATATGCTATGCTAATGAGTTATATGTGCTCCTGACATCAGAGAGCAGACTCATGATACGTTACAGAGCCCCTCTTATCAAACGTTAAGTCACAAAAAAGGATTAATGCATCTGAGTCGAATACATGATAAGCTTCATTAAAAAGGATTGTCTTTTCGAGGGTAAATGCATGGAGTGGACAGGAAGTCTACTAATCTGTAACCTGATGCGCAAGGAAGGAAGGACTCAGGAACCAGCCTTCAGAGCTTTCACCAATCATATTCATCACAGAACCCAGTCCAGCCTCATTAGACCACAGCTCTGCACTTAACTAAACATCTTTTCCATAAAATAAATGCTTCCAGGTTACCCTCTGAGCAGGTCGCGCTCGCATCTGATCTCAATTATCGTCGTGCAGCGGTCGAGGATCGAGCCCAGCCAATGGCGGTGATGTTGGACCCTCTGAATTCACCGGCTGAAAGCGTCAACTGCAGCGTACATACGTCCTGTATGTCACATTAAACAATGGGGGTTGGGGGTCTTATTGAATAATTGGTTCCTCATGGGTTCTTTCTTGAGGAATATTAATTACGGGATGATTAAAACCTTTTTGGGGTCTTTGGGTGAGCGCTGTGAGGGGAAGTCAGGCCTAGCGCGGGACGGTGTACCGTTTGATGGGTTTAACTGTCATTTTGGGAGGAGATCGGACATTTGGTTTGTAGTTCAAGAGGAGGCATTTCTCGTCTAGAGAATTTCATGAGGACTGAGGTTTTGGCAGTGTTTCCCAAATTAATAGAGTCTTTCAGCATCTAATTTTTCTTACGGTCACTGGAAATGAAGAAAAGAAAAGCACAATGAAGAAAGCTGCGCCACATATGCTTTCACAGAAAAAAAAAATGCCTACTTGTTTTTCTCTCAGACAAGATGCCAAAAAAAAAAAAAAAAAAACTGCGGAAAGAGTTTGTTTGTCTATCTCTCCTGTGGTCCTTGGATCCTTAAAGACACATATCAATCTTCTATCTTTTTAGTCTAGCTGTGGTTAGTCTTAAAGGCAGCACAGGCTTCATTTTAATGTGTTTATTAGGACCAAGTATGTATACTAAATTTCAGCCAATTCACTTTCTCCTGATTTAGACAAGACTCCACCATGTGGCAGTATGTAGAACAACAGCCTGATGTGATTCAAAACCTCAGGTAGTCGTTAACTTTATGGGATATGAGCAATTGAGGAGTGTCCAATTCCGCTCCTGCAGGCCACTGTCCTGCAAAATTTAACTCCAACCCCAATTAAACACACCTGAACCAGATAATCAAGGTCTCACTAGGCATATTATAAACTTCCAGGCAGGTGTGTTGTGGTAAGTTGGAGCTAAACTCTACAGGACAGTGGCCCTCCAGGACCACCTGTACACCCCTGCCTGACACAGATTTTAATGATGGTGCGTTCAAGTCCTCCTGGGAAGTTCATATTTACGAGTTGGGAAGTCGTGTGTATGACGTCAGGCTTATTTTGTTGTAAATGAAAAGCCTGACAATGTCAATGCTAAATACCTAGGCCTAAGTTTTGTGGTATTCCGCCATGTTTCTCACTGACACCCCACCAACTCGTAAAGATCGGGGCTTAAAAAAAATGTTGAGCTCCCACTTGTATTTAAGACTTTGTGGTGGCGTTCATGTGTGTTCAACTCGTACAATCTTTTTGATATGACTTGAATGCACCATAAGTCCTGATGCATATTATAATAAATTATGTTTAGGAGGGTTGCATTTGACAACTTCCTCTTTTTTTCTTTTTAAAATGTATTTATTTATTGTAAATTTGCTTACATCAAAGTTCAGAATCTTTTGGAATGATTAAAAGTAGGCTGGGACTACTGACACACATTTCATTAGTCAATTGGATTTTGATTCACAAGCAAGTGATTCGATTCCGATTCAATTCAGTTTGATTCAATATCGATTATTTCGTATATGCTATATATCAGGTAGCCTACAATACAAATTTTCTCAAGGGAAAAAAATCTCTCATGCTGTAAACTACGGGAGTCAGTTGGTATAGGCTACATTACTAGCCTATAGGCCTATATGTAATATTTAAGGTTAAAATGAACAAAATTTTACATAAGTTATAACATAAGTTATAGCCCACAGACACATAACTTTACAATCACATAATTATAGCCTATATTCCAATTTGTTTTTTGAAATATAAACATTTAAATGGTGGCTGTCATAACTTTACAGATTTATTCAAACATGCATTAAATATTGAAGAACATTAAAAAATAATGTATAATATGTAATATGGTGCATAGATATTTAGCAAAATGCTCCTCTCAAGAGTTCACTTTCTAGCTGACTAATGAGTTTATGGCCACTGAAGAGGCCATAGTAATTTCCTGAGGTAAATGTGACTTACGTGACATATTGTAAGCTGTTTTTATTGACGTCTTGCAGCGGTTGAAACAATGATTACATGATTACATGAGACATGATACGAATTTCGGTACGAAGGTGTACTGTATCTTTTAACATACCTTCAGATGTTCATTCATATTTATTTTGCGCTGTAACTGGTATTAAAGCGGAGGAGATTATAAGTTCACGTACGCTTCGAGCTGCCGCTACGCTTAAACTCAGGCGCAACACAGCGATCTGTCAAGCCACATTAAACAGTGCTAAAACGGTATTTATTTTTTTGAATTTGAGTCTTTGTAAGGAATTCGCTCTACAATGTTCCGTTCATTCATCAACTGAAAACAGGATAGAATAATCGATTCTTGAGATTTAAGAATCAATATCGGATTGTAAAAATTAAAATCGAGAAATCTATATTTTTACCCAGCCCTACTT
Source organism: Chanodichthys erythropterus (assembly GCF_024489055.1). NCBI lineage: Eukaryota > Metazoa > Chordata > Actinopteri > Cypriniformes > Xenocyprididae > Chanodichthys > Chanodichthys erythropterus. Next base: position 53,853,718 of record NC_090230.1, on the reverse strand, counting down.
TGTAGTGCAGTGAATATTTTGGGGTATAGGTTTATTTTTGAAAGTAAATTTCTCTATAGACACACACCTTAAAGTTATGCTAGGCTACAAAGACGCTATTGAACATTTTTCACTGTTTTTGCCCAGAAAAAAAAAAATACAAAGCAGTTTATTCAATACACATTATAATATTGTGTCAAGAAACACGGCCTATTGTAGACATTTTAGCTAAATTTAAACAGTAAACAATTATGAAACATTAAACGCATTTTTTAAGAAAAGCATAAAATTACATAAAAATACCAAACCACAGTTTAGTCATAAAATATTGTAATTCATGCATTTAAACAATACTTTTATAGCATATTTATATATTTTTTTAAAAATGTATTCGAAACAATTTATAAAACATACTGTGACATGACATTAATGAAAAAATACTCGTTAAAATCTATTGTCATTATTGACTATTGTTTGAATGTGCTAGTTTTATTGTTTTCACAATAGTTACCCAACAGCTTTAGCAAAAATATGAGTAGCCTATTCAAAGCAGAAATATATATATATATATATATATATATATATATATATATATATATATATATATATATATATATATATATATAATGCTCATATTTATCCTACACAAGTTGTGAAATAATCATAGACTGTAAAAAAATATGGACGTAGCGTCCGTGACGTCACCCATAGAGTTCTGAACAGCAGTTTTGAAGCGAAAATGAGGCCGCGGCCATCTTAGCTGCGCGTCACCGAACGTCACTCCCGGATAACTGAAAATGGGCAAAGAGGCGGGGAGGTGGTTTGAGCTGATGTGATTGGTTGCTGAAACCACGCCCGCCTAGCTCGACGTGACCACGTTAGCAAGCAAAGGAGCTAGCTATCTAGATACTATCTAAATTATTAATGAAGATAAGTTTTAACATCAGAAAGTTATAAAGGTTTACTGTCAATTTACGGTGTTTTTTTAAGATATAGATGCTCCAACACCAGTCATTTGTGTTGGGTGTGCAAATAACAACATGGAACATCAAATGGGACTTCATACCTTTATAATAGAGATCGCGAGATGAATCCAATCTGTGGCACTTGGGTAAAATATAAATGTCCATTGCAAAAAAAAAAAAAAACATTTCACATTTCTTCTGAATGATCTGCTCTCTGTCATCGTTCTTCAAGAAAGGATGCAATCTGAGCAACGATCGTATCTAACAAACAAATGAGCCTGTGTCCAAAGTATATTTTTTTCAAAATAGTGCAGCAGTTTTCGTTATAATATCCAAGCAGTGCTGTCAGAGTTGTATATCCTCCTGGTTTTGTCATTGTAGTAACGTTAAATCTCGCAATCAAAACTTTCAGCCAATGCCACGATCCAACAACGTGTGTTCTGTCTCTTCCGCATGCATGCACACAGACACACATCAGTCTCGACTATTATGCAGCAAGCCATATTTTATAATTGTATAAAATAATCGAGAAAAAAAGCACAAAAACGGCTGAGATGCCAAATTCAGCGGCAGCTGAGGTAACATGACAGCTCACAGACAGCAGCGCACTCTACCTGTCACTCAAGTGACCACGCCCTTAATTATGCAGAACTTTTAAGGCTTAATATAATTTAAACGGATAAGTTATAAAAAAATTCACCCCCCTCAGAGTTGTCATGAAGGGCAAAAATAGCAGTATAGACCAAAACCACAATTTGTACCAACTTGTAAACATGTTTTTTTCTGCTATAAACTTGGCCAATTTAACATGGGACTCTATGAGATTCTGCTCTCTTTTGGAGCCTGTCCCTAGCGGCCAGTCGATGAATCGCAGTTTAAGTTACTTCCGTATTGGCTTCACGAGAGAAAGGGGGAGGTTGCCGCTTGGAAATAATCAGTACATTTGTTCTGTTTGTGAAACCAGGCCAAGTTTGGTTCATGTTTAGTGCAACTTGTGATTTGAGAAAAAAAGAAAACAAAAAACAGAAAAGCAGTCATTTTAAATGTTTATTAAATACAGACACTCATTTAGCAGATAAATCATCTTTTATGAACATCTATATATATATATATATATATATATATATATATATATATATATATATATATATATATATATATATATAAAATGATATCAGTGTTACAGAGGACATTATAGAAAATTAGCCCAAAACTGATATATATATAAAAAAAGTCACATTTTGTAATGACATGAAATTTTTTTATGAAATTTAAAAAAAAAAAATCCTTTTCTTTCTTTCTTTCTTTCTTTCTTTCTTTCTTTCTTTCTTTTTTCCCCCCTGGTAAATCCTTTTTTTGGTCCCTGGTAAATCCTTTAGCGTCTAATTTTTTATTTTTATCCCAAATATTCCATTGTGCTCACTTTATCCAGTAAATCAAAAGTAAAATAATACATTTCTCTAGGCCTACATTTTTCATATGGAAGTGTTGACTATGGATTCTGTATTTGTCTGCTTCAGCTACTCAGTGATCTTCTCAGAGCACAAAGCTCTCCTGGTCTCTCTGGGAAAGACTTGGCATCCCACAGTCCCAATCTGCACTTAAGACGTTATTCTCTGACTTGGATCATCAACTGCTTCCTTCAACCCACAATTTGCTCAAGTGTGCTGCAGTGGAGATTCGACTATAGATAAAAGAGGGCCGGTGTTTTACATACACTCAGCAGGGCTCTCCTGAAATTGAAATATTAATGTATCTATACAGCGGTGGTGTGGAGAACAGGTGATTTACTGAGGTTGTAAACCTCAACAGCTCTTGACAAATGAGAGCTGCATAAAAAATAAATAAAAAAACCCTAGACTTTCATCAAGCTCTTTAGTTTTCACACTTTCTCCGTTTCTCATCTCTGAAAATTCCACGAGGTCAAGGCTTTCGAAAAAATTAAGCTAATTTTGTATTTTGAACAGTAACGACCAGCAGAGGGAGACAGTAGACAGTAACCGACTAGAAGCCGCTAAGTCTTTGCTAAATCAGCAAGAAATGAGGCTAGTTGTCACAAGGGCTCACAAATTATTATTATTATTATTATTTATCTAGCAGTTTTGTATGTTGGTTTCAAACGTCTCTATGATTTACATGTATATGCATTTTGCAGAAGTTTTTATTTCAAGCAAGATAGATAGGCTACAGACAGACAGACAGACAGATAGATAGATAGATAGATAGATAGATAGATAGATAGATAGATAGATAGATAGATAGATAGATAGATAGATAGATAGATAGATAGATAGATAGACAGACAGGCAGACAGAGATAGATAGATAGATAGATAGATAGATAGATAGATAGATAGATAGATAGATAGATAGATAGATAGATAGATAGATAGACAGACAGGCAGACAGAGATAGATAGATAGATAGATAGATAGATAGATAGATAGATAGATAGATAGATAGATAGATAGATAGATAGATAGATAGATAGACAGACAGGCAGACAGACAGAGATAGATAGATAGATAGATAGATAGATAGATAGATAGATAGATAGATAGATAGATAGATAGATAGATAGATAGATAGATAGATAGACAGACAGACAGGCAGACAGACAGAGATAGATAGATAGATAGATAGATAGATAGATAGATAGATAGATAGATAGATAGATAGATAGATAGATAGATAGATAGATAGATAGGCAGACAGACAGACAGAGATAGATAGATAGATAGATAGATAGATAGATAGATAGATAGATAGATAGATAGATAGACAAACAGACAGACAGATAGATAGACAGATAGATAGACAAACATAGATAGACAAACAAACAGATAGATAGACAGACAGACAGACAGATAGATAGACAGACAGACAGACAGATAGATAGATAGATAGATAGACAAACAGACAGATAGATAGATAGATAGACAGACAAACAGAGATAGACAGACAGACAGACAGATAGATAGATAGATAGATAGATAGATAGATAGATAGATAGATAGATAGATAGATAGATAGATAGATAGACAGAGATAGATAGATAGACAGACAAACAGATAGATAGATAGACAGACAGACAGACAGATAGATAGATAGATAGACAGACAGACAGATAGATAGATAGACAGAGATAGATAGATAGACAGACAAACAGATAGATAGATAGACAGACAGACAGATAGATAGATAGACAGAGATAGATAGATAGACAGACAAACAGATAGATAGATAGATAGACAGACAGACAGATAGATAGATAGACAGAGATAGATAGATACATAGATAGATGTTAATTGCACATACAATTACAATTCTAAAGTTGGCCAAAACAATGGTTTGATATTTATTATCGTTTAACTATTCCCATTGCTACATTTATGTTTTCATAATGGTTTTACTAATTATATTTTAATCAAAGCCATTAAATACCAGACACTGAAAAACAATTGGCGGACAATTGGATTTACTTTAAAAATATGTTCACTCAGAAACTGCTAGTACATTTATTAAAGTAATTATGAAGAAATAGCAAGTAAAACCTTGATTTAAACGAAATTTAAGTAGAAAGAGTGAAATTGTATTTTCTTGTAAAACACAAATTAAAAAATTAAACTAAATTAGTTTTATTTACAATTTCGAAAAAAAATTTTTTACAGTGTATAATTTGTATCGAAATGTTTAATATGTTGTGTAAGATGGCTTTTTTATTTTAAGATATACTATTTAATCAAAAATGTATTCTTGTCAATAAACAGAAGGTTCCCATTTTGACAACTTGCCTTGCTGAAACATGTTTTTAATAATATATCCTTTTTCCTGAGCAATAATTGCACGTTCAATAGGTTTTTGTAGCTACGACTGTAGAAATACATTGTTTGGTATGTTTTGACCCTGTTATGTTCCAGCTCTCAGCAGTACTGCTGTTATGGTATGACTGATGAAAGCTTGTCCTATAAACGTCTGAATGTGAATTGGGTCACTTTTTCCTATGATCCTCTTCAGACATTTGACTATAAGTAACATTGCAACTACATGCAACTAACTCTCATTAGAGTATTAGTAGACTCGACTGTTAGGTTACAATTAGGATTAGTAGAATAAGTTGACATGTACTTGTAAAGTTACTTATAGTCAGTAGAATGTCTGTTGGGGACCATAAAATAAAGTGTTAGCAGATATTAAGCAGACAGTCTAATACTCTAATGAGAGTAAGTTAACATGCAGGTGCAACGTTACTCAAGAGAATGTCTAAAGGGGACCACCAAAATAAAGTGTTACCGTGAATTGAGTTGTGCTCCACATAAATAATGTTTTTATAATGTTTTTTGTTGTTGTTAAGACCTCATTTTTTATTACACCATCATATCTTTCCATGATGCTGAAGTGACTTTTCCAACCCTCGATATCAGTTACCTCACTCTCCATGTTTGCTTTTGCTCCTGGAGTCAGAATGCAGATGGATGGTATCCTGCTGTCGTTTGTTCTGTATGGAACAGTCATATGGGCAGTGGTTTCAGTCTATCTTCTTATCTGTCTCTACCTGCTCTGCACTTTACGCTGTAGGATTCAAAAAGAGGAGAGTGACATGGAAAACACTGACTTTGGAGACATCTTATAGCTTAATGTTACATCTGTCTCAGGTAAATATTGTTGTTGGGCTTGTAGAGTGAGTTGGCTAGTGATGGGGATTATTCACTGTCTTATGCATAGGTTTTAGTTTATATATAGGATGTGTGGTAGAGATCTTCAATGCAGGACATTGTGTAACTTTCACAACCAAAGTGTACAGGAAAGGACTAGTGAAATAGGTTATATGCATTATTTTATGACTGAACATGAGTATATTGTGCAGTTATAAATCAAGAGTTTGTCCAGATTATTTCTTTTTATTTTTCTCACAAAGATCCAGCACTTTTAAAATACTGTACTCATGAAACATTCAGCTCATATATAAACATATTTATATTTAATGTTTCATTCAGATTATGGTTTTATGACTGTGCTAACAGCAGCTGGTCCTGGCAGAAGATTCAAAGTTAATAATACAATCAGTCAACTTCCTTATTTGCTTAGGAAATTATGAAATGTGGTTTAATGTAAGTTATAAACCTAACCGGATATGAGGTTTCTTTTGCTCATTTTGGTATAAATGTACTGCTAACACGAGCCCTGACTCATTAAACTCATAGATTAATCATATGAAAAAAAAAAAAAATTGTTGTCCTGGGAACATGAGCTTTTTTAATATAGGATTTATTTATTATACATGACAAAAAATGATAAGAAAATAAATGTGTACTGGTGGGAAATGAAATGTTATTTAAAGCAAAACAAAAATTAAAACAAAGAAACACTTTAGAAGAATAACGATGCTTCAATTTTCAATATTTAGTAATAATTTTGTAGCCTATCAGTAGTAATAATAGGTAATTTGTTATGCTTATGCTAAAAATACAACGTATAATAGAAATATTGGCCCTATATTTAACATATAGTACGGTGTAGGCTATGTATTTTACCAATACTGCATTGGGGAATAAATGCAAAGTCATATTATGAGCTGAAACATTCGCCAGATTTTATCACCACATTCATCATTTAGGGAGGCTATGTGATTTTTGGCTCTCAGTTGTGGCCACGTATGTAAAACTAGCGTGATAAACGCATTCAGGCCGAACTCATGATCTCATTTTGATCTCATATCCTCTAGTGTTTGGGAGTTGTCACAGTCGTGAAAGGTGTGGCTTATAGTGGACACACAGAGACGATTTAGCAGAGGTAAAGTTGAAAGTTTTGTTGCGATGTATACTGAAATATGTGTTTATGCCAGTCCTGCACTTACCAACAAGGTCGATTTTGATGTTTTTCTGTGTTACGATGTGTGTTGCCAAGTATTCGTCTGTAAAAGACGCGAGAATCATCACGTTTTGTTGGGTTTTCTCTCAGCGAGCATAGTGATGTTAACGGATTTTGTCATGCTGTCGTTAATCGTTCATAAAATTGCATAGAGCATAAAACTTTGCTATGATTCTTGCCTGTTTGCGATGTAATCCTCCATTTTGACCAAATTCATCATAAATGCGTAAAGATACGCAGCCTTAGGGGAATTAATTCAGCTTTACATTATCCAAACTTTTGATAGTGACTAAAAAACAGAAGAATATTCATTTACATTTATTTACAATATAACTAATATCTGATTGCAGAACTTAAACCGACCCACAAACAGCAGGAATGTCTTCTGTATGGGTCAGTACACTTTTTTTTTTTTCTTTTCAGTTTCACTTCAACCATTTCAGCAAAGATTAACATTACATTTACTTTTCTTCTTCTGAAAGTGTTATTTAATAAAGATAATAGTTTATTCAGAAAATGTAATACTTTCTGTTTTACTTTCAGGATGATTTGGATCTTCTCCTGGAGTCCCCCTCCTCTCTGACTGTTAATGTAAGTTTGGCATTGTATATTAATAGTTTTATACAGTAAATTGTATTTGAGCATAATTATTTAGTTATCACCATGTCATGTCTTTTAGTAGTTTTATACAGTCAATATATATTGTATTTTGAGCATAATTATTTAGTTATCAGCATGTCATGTCTTTTAGTAGTTTCATACAGTCAATATTTATTGTATATTCAAGCATAATTATTTAGTCATGTTTTATTAAGTCAACATCACGTGGCACCATTAAGGAGAAGCCTGGCTTTAATCCAGGGGAGGATGCTGCTGCTTTAAGGAAAGCCATCGAAGGCATTGGTAAGGCACTAACCTGGGTGTGGACTTTAGTAAACTTACACTGCACACATTCATCTGAGATGTTGAAACCTTGTTGCTTTTTTTTACTGGCTGTCATTGACCTTATGACACAATGAGGAACTGTATGTGTAAATATGCATGTTTGCATTTGCAATTTCTCAGGCACTACTGAAAAGACTCTTATTGACATTCTGACTCAAAGAAGCAATGCCCAGCGCCAGCTGATCTGTAAAGCGTATCAGGACGCCACTGGAAGGGTAAAACACCACCGCTGACACATTCCCTGGACAATGTTGCAAATTACTGTTGTCTAATGTTTTAAAGCCATGCATATGTTTTTTCATCTTAGACTCTTTGCGATGACTTGGAAGGTGATACACGTGGAGATTTTGAAGATATTTTGGTGGCCCTGATCACTTCTCCTGCTAAGTTTGACTGCCAAGAGTTCATGCGTGCTATAAAAGTACACAATCTTGTTTCTGTTTGACAGCTAATAGTTTAAATGTCTTTATTTGGACTTTATTTAGAATTGAACCAAAATGAAGTCATTAGCTATGTTTTGCACACATCTATTTTCATGCAAATTTTGGAATACAGCATAAAAAACGCTGGATGGAAATGCAAAGATGCGTATAATTCTAAACGTATGCATATAAGTAACATTCTAAAAACATATGCGCTCAGTTGAGGCTGATTTTATTTATCCAATATGAAGACTTGCACATACAGTGGGTACAGAAAGTATTCAGACCCCCTTACATTTTTCACTCTTTGTTATATTGCAGCCATTTGCTAAAATCATTTAAGTTCATTTTTCCCCCTCATTAATGTACACACAGCACCCAATATTGACAGAAAAACACAGAATAGTTGACATTTTTGCAGATTTATTAAAAAAGAAAAACTGAAATATCACATGGTCCTAAGTATTCAGACCCTTTGCTCAGTATTTAGTAGAAGCACCCTTTTGATCTAATACAGACATGAGTCTTTTTGGGAAAGATGCAACAAGTTTTTCACACCTGGATTTGGGGATCCTCTGCCATTCCTCCTTCCAGATCCTCTCCAGTTCTGTCAGGTTGGATGGTAAACATTGGTGGACAGCCATTTTTAGGTCTCTCCAGAGATGCTCAATTGGGTTTAAGTCAGGGCTCTGGCTGGGCCATTCAAGAACAGTCACGGAGTTGTTGTGAAGCCACTCCTTCGTTATTTTATCTGTGTGCTTAGGGTCATTGTCTTGTTGGAAGGTAAACCTTCGGCCCAGTCTGAGGTCCTGAGCACTCTGGAGAAGGTTTTCATCCAGGATATCCCTGTACTTGGCCGCATTTATCTTTCCCTCGATTGCAACCAGTCGTCCTGTCCCTGCAGCTGAAAAACACCCCCACAGCATGATGCTGCCACCACCATGCTTCACTGTTGGGACAGTATTGGACAGGTGATGAGCAGTGCCTGGTTTTCTCCACACATACCGCTTAGAATTAAGGCCAAAAGTTCTATCTTGGTCTCATCAGACCAGAGAATCTTATTTCTCACCATCTTGGCAAACTCCGGGCTGCGGGCTTTCATGTGTCTTGCACTGAGGAGAGGCTTCTGTCGGGCCAATCTGCCATAAAGCCCCGACTGGTGGAGGGCTGCAGTGATGGTTGACTTTCTACAACTTTCTCTCATCTCCCGACTGCATCTCTGGAGCTCAGCCACAGTGATCTTTGGGTTCTTCTTTACCTCTCTCACCAAGGCTCTTCTCCCCCGATAGCTCAGTTTGGCCGGACGGCCAGCTCTAGGAAGGGTTCTGGTCGTCCCAAACGTCTTTCATTTAAGGATTATGGATGCCACTGTGCTCTTAGGAACCTTAAGTGCAGCAGAATTTTTTTTGTAACCTTGGCCAGATCTGTGCCTTGCCACAATTCTGTCTCTGAGCTCTTCAGGCAGTTCCTTTGACCTCATGATTCTCATTTGCTCTGACATGCACTGTGAGCTGTAAGGTCTTATATAGACAGGTGTGTGGCTTTCCTAATCAAGTCCAATCAGTATAATCAAACACAGCTGGACTCAAATAATGGTGTAGAACCATCTCAAGGATGATCAGAAGAAATGGACAGCCCCTGAGTTAAATATATGAGTGTCACAGCAAAGGGTCTGAATACTTAGGACCATGTGATATTTCAGTTTTTCTTTTTTAATAAATCTGCAAAAATGTCAACAATTCTGTGTTTTTCTGTCAATATGGGGTGCTGTGTGTACATTGAGGAAAAAAATGAACTAAAATGATTTTAGATTATAGCTGCAATATAACAAAGAGTGAAAAATTTAAGGGGGTCTGAATACTTTCCGTACAGACTGTAAACTACTAATAAATTCCTCAGTGCACAACAAGAAACTCAAATAACTTTGCCTCATGTGAGAACTCATGTGAGATGGCATAACTGGACTAACCAGTGGACCAATTTTATTGCACAGCATCTCAAATGTTGGTTTGATCGTTTTGAAATGCTTGAGCAAAAGTCTGTCATCAAAATGATTTGGTATAATGACCTCTCGCACGACTGGGTTCCCAAACACCAGACGTTATTCACCTCCGAACACAAGATACCATGACAGTGTTTATTGCATTTTGTCTGTGCGCTCTGAGGCGCAAGTCATTTGTGATGTAGGAAAATAGAGCCACAGTGGCTTCACCGATTGCAACAACTTCCATTTTTATTACAGATATTTTGCACCAATTTGCCAGGAAGTGATGATTTAGTTCTCTTGAACACATGGGATGAAACTGTGCTTTATTCGCAAATGTTTTATGTGAAATCCCCATTTGGTGCATAAGTTAAATTTGCTGCTTTGGATGAAAACTTAGCTATTGAAGTTGCTAACAGAATGACTTTCATCACAGGGTGCTGGTACAGACGAAAGCGTTTTGGTAGAACTATTTGCATCACGCTCCAACCATCAGATCAAGGCTCTGTGTGATGCATATTTGGCTGGTTTGTATCTTTAATGTTACTCTTTTCATTTTTTTTTCACCCAAGAAATATTATTTACAATATTTTGCTGGGTATTTTGACCCTTGAATCTCATTAACTGTCGTTTTCAGAAACCGGAAGAGCTCTAGTTCACGACCTGAAATCTGAGGTGTCAGGGGACTTCGAAAAAACATTGTTGATCCTCGCTGAGGTACAGTCAAATCATTTTTTTCAGTCCTGCATCATATTTAAATTAATTCAAATGAGTTATGCAGCTGTCACGCTTACAATTTGTTTGTCTTTCTAACTAAAAGGGCAAGAGGGATGAAAGTACCAATGTGGATGTGGCAAAAGCTAAAGCGGATGCTAAGGTGAAGTGAAGACACTATTGCTAATCTTTTGTCAGTTGCTTAACTTCAGCTAAATGAATCAAAATGAAAAAACAAAATGTCCCAAGACTGTGTTCCACCCTTCAAAATGGCGGAAAGCATGTGGCTATTTTCTGTTATATCTACAATTGATATTTTTGTGCAGATCTTGTATGAGGCGGGAGAGAAAAAGTGGGGAACGGACGAGAGCAAGTTTATCGACATCCTCTGCCACAGAAGCGTTCCTCAGCTCAGACAAAGTATCTGAGAAAAAATATCCCTCATTTTATATATTATTTTTATAATATATAAATTAATTTATAGAATTTATAGTAATTTCGAAGTAAACTAAATGTCAAAGAGTGATAATCAGAATTGAATGGAATACTATAGTTTCAGAATCACCCACTGATGAGCAGTGTTACTGTTTACTTTCAGCAGTGTGAAATGTCTTTCAATCTTTTTGTCTTAGCTCTGGTTGAGTATAAGAGTCTGAGTGGAAAGACCCTTCAGGAAAGCATTGAAAAGGAGATGTCTGGAAAACTTGAGGATATTCTGGTGGCTATAGGTGACATTTTAAAGTTTTTTTTTTTAGTGGTGTTTGTTAAGGCACTATTAGGGGCCATTCACACAACACGTTTTTTCATTCCACTGCACTACTTTTTTCATTGTTTTTCAGTGTAAACTTGCTAGATGGATGTGTTTGACTGTTGTGCTCACATCTTTCACAGCATGTCATGCATGACACGTCATTCTAAAAATGCGGCGGTCAAGTTAAAATGTTCAACTTTTTAAAAAACGTGTCTCTATACCTTTCATGTTTTGTTTTTTTCACTTGACCTGCGACTGTTTTTAACCACAAAAACGTATTCTGTGTGAACGGCTCTTCCTTATGCTATGCATGCATTTTTTTTTTTTTTTTTTGTAAATTATTTTATCATTTTATTTTTACATATAAAAGCTTGTTTGTGCCACTGAATGAAAAAATAAAAAAAGCTAATTGCAACTTTTTATCTTACAATTCTGACATTTTTCTTCTCAGAATTGCGTGATATATAGTTGCAAGGGTGTGTTTTAAAGTCAGATTTGTGAGGTATAAACTCACAGTCTTTTTTTCACCCTCAGAATTGGACTTTATAACTGACAATTGCAAGTTTATATCTCACAGTTCTGAGAAAAGAAGTCAGAATTGCAAGATAAAAACTCACATTTGCGAGAAAAGAAGTCAGAAATGAGAGAAAAAAAGTCTCGCGATTCTGACTTTATAACTTGCAAATTGTGAGTTTATATCTCGCAATTCTAACTTTACAATATATCATGCACTTCTGAAAAGTCATGTGTGGTTAAAATAAAAAGTTGCAATTATCTATTTTTTATTTTGTGGTGGAAACAAGCTTCTAAAGTTACATGCTGTAATTTTCCACTTGAAAAATCTAATTGAAAATGCCTCTACTTTAGTGAAATGTGTGAAGAGTGTCCCAGCATACCTTGCTGAGCGCCTTTATAAAAGCATGAAGGTTAGATCTGTCTTTCTGTATTCCCCTTTTTTACCACATTACAATGAAATGTCTAAAACTGTGAAACTCTAGAACAAAACGAGCAGAATTTTTGAATAGAAACTTCTTTTTTCAGGGTGCGGGTACCACTGAATCTACCTTAACTAGAATTATAGTGGGCCGTTCAGAGCTCGACCTGCAGGAGATCAAGACAGAATATAAGAAGCTGTTTGGCTCTTCCTTATACTCCGCCCTTGAGGTAGGAAGCATTAAATAAGAACTTATAAGTCAAGAATGTCATTGTCCAAAATCCTTTTTTGCTCCTAAAAATGCGCTTTTAACAAGATCCCATTTTGTTCCTTAACTTTACTGAAAATTGATTTACACCTTAAGTAACATGTGAATGACTCGCATGACCAGTGTCTGAACATGTATTGCAGAGGAAATGATTCACATCCTCAGTGGGTGATCAGTCCCGCCCTAAACACCTTGAGAAAACCTGTGGGTTTTCTCAAGTATGCGTATTTGCAGGTTGAAGTAATGGGCATGCCGAAAAGTAGCGGGTGTGCTGAAAAGTCTTTGGTCACGAAAGCTGCTTGTTATGCTATGGGGTGAGTTAGGGGTTAGTTTCTGTTGTAGCATTGTGTACAGGGGTTGGACAATGAACCTTAAACACTTGCTAATATAGTGTTTTGCACCTATAAATGCGTGACCTAGTGGCCAATCTTCACTCATTTTACATTCCATCAGTAAGAGCAGAGTGTGAAGGTTGAATTAGCAGAGCAATAGCACTGCTGTACATGAAATATTGCAATCTACACAACATAATGGGAGATATATCAGAGTTCAAAAGTGAACAAATTGTTGGTGCGCATCTCGCTGGCTCATCTTTGACAAGGACAGCAAGTTGGCATACCACCACATAGGACGAACCACATCCGACAGGATTAACTGTTGACACAAGAGGCCCCAAAGAGGCTTAACACATGGATATATTATACACATTTGTTTTCTTTCTCAACTCTTTACATTCACCTAAACAGTTAGTTCACCCCAAAATGAAAATTCTGTCATTAATTACCCTCATGTCGTTCCACACTCATAAGAGTTTCGTACTTCTTCGGAAGACAAATTAAGGTATTTTTGATAACAGAATGCTCTCAGATTTCCTTCCATAGACTGCCTTTGCAACTATCACTTTGACGCTTCAAAAACGCTTAGTCCAGATTTTCTGAAGAGAATCAATCGCTTGTTATGATGAAAAGATTTAATTTATGCTTTTACCCGCATGTAAACATTGATCAGCCAACATAAGCAGAAGCTCAACTGAACCAAACTTCAATAGCTAAGTTTCCTCTTCCGTGCTGCGTAACACACGAGAATGAACCTCATTGGTTACGAAACACATTTGAGCTTCCAGAAGAAGTTGGTTCTTGTGTGTTATTCACATTCGGTTGAGCTTCTGCTTATGTTGGCTGATCAATATTTACATGCGAGTAAAAGCCTAAATGAAATCTGTTCATCATAACAAGTAATTGATTCTCTTCAGAAAATCTGAATTAGTTTTCCAATTTCTTTTTGAAGTTTTTGAAGCGTCAGAGTGGTAGTTGCAAAGGCAGTCTATGAAAGGAAATCTGGCAGCATTCTGTTATCAAAAACATCTTAATTTGTCTTCCGAAGAAGAATGAAACTTTTATGAGTGTGGAACGACATGAGGGTCAGTAATTAGTGACAGAATTTTCATTTTGGGGTGAACTAACCCTTTAAAACATAAATGACTGTTTACGTGAATACTCTCCAAGACCGGCATTTTGACATTATTTTGTGTGTATTTGACTGCTTAAGTGCAATAAGCAGCAAAAAATAACTCAATTTAGTACTGAGAGGCGGCTTTATGTTCGTGCACTTTGGGTGTGAACACAAAAACTGTGCGAATGCGAAAAATAATGTGCAATACGCACAATCCCACGCCGAAATTCAAGCTCTGTAACACCAAACACCGGCGTTCAGACGTAGAACACGGAAGCGCTGCACTGTGTTTACTGCATCAGTCCCTCTGGCCACTGTGTAGGACTTGTATCTGTCATTTCCAAGATACATTGATGCTGTATTGGTTGCAAAAGTAGGCCCTAGACCATATTAATAAATGATTGTGGTCTAAAACCAGGTGTTTCAGTTTCATTGTCCAACCCCTGTACCTTTCGGCATGCCCATTATGATCTGCAGTTATCCCTGTCTCGATTTTCTAGGTGATAGCTGCTTTCAAGTCATGTTGAAATCAAATTTTTTTGCTCATGAATGCCATCATAATGTTGTAGTTACCAGTGGGAAACTCTACATTTTCTTTAAACCCTAACTTACAACTGAATTGTGGTGTATCAGTTAAAAAAATCATGACATTTATAATTAGGTTTTAATTGTGTTGACAGTTTAGTTTTGTTGTGCACTGTTGGTGAAGAATGGTATTAAAGCTGGTCAGAAAACACTGCTCACTTAGTCAAGACTATGACTGAATTGGACTTGAAGCATGTGGCTGAGCATCTTGATGAGGTTCATAAATTGAATTTGCTAATTCAATTGACTGCATGAAAACATCCTAAGCCATGTTGATTTCACTGAGGTTCAGTGTAAAACCTCATGCCAGTTTGATATTGTACTGTAGCGTTTTGACCAGCATGTGTGCCTCTCTGCTAGACTATCAAACACGCATTGCACTGCGACCTGACGTCCCCTTTGTAATCACAAATCTCCTGCATTGAAGCCTCGACATGTTTCTTTGTTTGTTCCCTTTTCATTGTTTATTTTACTTTACTATGAACTTGCTATTATCCTCCAGCTTGCCTCTACCTCTCTAAAACCAGTGCTCTTTAGCAAAGATCTTAAACGTATTTCTAAATAATAAAGGCTCTGAATGTTTAGCAAGTGCAGTATGATGTTTAATGTCTGCAGTCACATAAATGATGATTATTTTTTTTAATTGTAGTCTGAAGTATCAGGGGATTATTGTCAAACCCTGCTGAAGATCTGTGGTGAAGATGACAAATGAATGTATCCAGCACAAACCCGTCATAACACAGAAGACATCACGGCTAAAGTGCTATAATGTGAAAGAATATCCAAATATATAACAACATCCAAATATATATTTTGAAAATACTATTAATAAATCAGAAGAGATTCATGAAATGTATTTCTTGTACTAACCTGATTGTTTATAATCATAGATCACTTGGTTTTAGAATAACCTTAATATAACACAAATGACAAATATACAGTTTGTTCCTTCATTGTGAAATAATAGCAAACAGTGACTAAAGAATAAACTTTTTTTTTCTATGCCATTTTGCATATTGTCTTCAATGTGTGGTTTTGTCCTTGATCCAGCAGGTGGCAGTGAAGTACATGTATATGGTATCCTAGTGGTCAACAATTAAAATCTCTTGGGATGCCATGAATGGGATGAGCATTTAAATAAAGTGAATGCTCATTTTGCCTTGTCACTCACTCATAAGTACATAAAACTACAATTAGGATGACATTTGGTTTCAATTCTGATGCTGGAATTAGACTTTCATCCTCATTTTGAGATGATTAATATCTAATCCCCAAGAACAATGCAGATTGTCATGAGAAAGTGAGGTTTGCAGATGCTGGTAAAACCCACAAACGATTCTTAGCCCCCTTTTTCGCATAAGGAGGCCACTGATGAGATTTTAATTTGCTGTAGAGAATCTGTGAGGTCAGAATGACAGATTGTGAAATGATTGGCGGCCCAGAAGTGTTTTTGTCAGGAAAAATCATTCTCATGAGATATAGTTTACATGAGTGCTAATATTACATTTGGAGATAAAGCAAGATACAATAGCATGAGCAGTAAATATGCTAATGTGTTGAAAACTGATTTTTACATAGGCCTACCATAATTCAGTCTTTTATTGCAATTCATCGGATATAATGTTCAATTAACATGAGCATGTGTACAGTCTGCAGTCAGAAGTGAAAACTCAGAGATTATCTTCATTACTGTTCATAATCTGTTACTTTAGTAAACGCTGACCTAAACCACAATCTCTTTTTTCAATTAGTCTTCAGACAGCAAAAGAACAATGCCCTGGAAAATCCCTAATGCCACTAGAGTAGGACAAAACACTCGGATTACAACAGATTTAAGAATACAATTCAGCCCTCTTTTATTATGTCAAACCTCCATGCAAGACATTTGATGATACTATCAAAAGATTAAAGACACACCAGGCCACAAGTACAAGGTCAACTTTCAAGTCAGTACAGTAATTGTTCTGAAGGATTACAATATATTTCTTTAAGTAAGGGATAATGTACATCCAGCCGGTTGTTATTTCAGATTATTACACAGCTGTGTGGAATACTTGATTCTGATTGGTCAATGGTGCCATCCGGCGGTATGTTATTTCCCGATAACAACCGCTGAAAACAGTTTTCCTTGTGGATGTTTTGCCTTTGGTGAGCTAATAAAATATTAAAAAGTATTCAAATTTTGTCGATAACAATCAGGTACATAAATAATTATAGGGATAAGAGATACTGATCTGAGATTAAATTGATTTAAAATCGTACCTGTTTATCTTAATCATACAGTGAACAAAATAATCGCAAAATGCCAGCAGCTGCTTTTTGTATTAAACGAGAGAGCGAGTCCACGATACATGATGACATGATTAAATAACTACACAAAATCTGACTTCTTTTAAATATTTTATTAGCTCACCAAAGGCAAAACTCTGACGAGGAAAAACCGTTCCTAGCAACCGTGTAACGTTAGCGCTGCAGACTTCAGTAACCCGGAAGAGCCTGTTAACTGTTTTCAGCTTTAGTGGTTGTTACCACGGCTCTGGTTGTTACCGATTCCTTCGTGAGTTCAACTGAATAGTTCCGACTTCTGGGCGATGTCTGAATTACAAGTGGATTTTTTTGGAGTGAACCAAAGATTTTACTTATGGTACAAAATGTTACTTGTATAGTAGAACATGTCAGAAATATGAGTTTAATCGTAGTCTACTGGAAATATGTTTATATGTCTTGTATTACATTTTATAATATTTAAATGAAATATATTTTATAAAAACATGCACATGTGCACGGAATGAGACCACGGGATACGTTAATTCAATCACATCATAACGAAGAATTGGAATTTTTATCATCGATTCGCGAAGGACTCATTCCCGTCAGGTCAGCACATTGCGACAATGACACAGCAGTTTTAATTTACAGTTCATTAAGTAAGATAAAATGTAATAACTATAAGTTCAGAGGCAAAATGACAACATATTTGTTTACTCTTATTACGCCAACAAAAATAGCCTCACATGAAGGCAAAGTAGAAAACCTGCCAATCAAATTAGTGAACCGGAAATAACGACTAGCAATGAGTAAACTCGACGGATTTACTTTATATATTGTGACTGAAATACACAACAGGAACAAGCAATGATTTTCATGCCGTTTCATCATTAAGATATTCATTCAGGCAATTTATTTCCAAAAAAAAAAAAAAAAAAAAAAAAGGAAAATCAAACAGCTAACAGAATTTAAAAAACGGATGAGGAGTGTAAGAGGATAAAGTCACAACAAAAGGTTCTGTAGTTCTGTAACATTCATAATCAATTCAGTGCAAGTATAGTGATTTTGGCCCATTGTTCACATAAAGTAGCCTACTTAAGATGCTTGGTCATTTAAATTCCCAGTGTCTAGTGCTACTATATAGGCTACATGAACTCTGTGCGTTTAATACAGCAAAACAACTCCCTTTACCAAAGAAGTTGTAAAAAGTAACAATTACAGTATCTTAAAGTCTTAACATACCATTTATCAGTCACAAAACAGTGACGGTTAAGGTCATTTAAATTATGGACATTCCAGAAAAGTGAGGCAACATATTAACAGCATGTACAGTTTCCCAACCCCGATGATACCATGGGCAAAAGGCTCAATAGAAATCAAAATACATAAAGTAACAGACAAGGACAGTGTATATCCAGCAGAGAATGTGTATGAAACATTTCTTCTTAAACCTAACTGATTGCACGAAACATGATATTCATTGCACGTAACCCTACGGTACGGTGTTCAAAGGCAAATGAGAGGTAAAGTTTCATTGTTCGATTCTGTTAGCACAACTTAAAATAATGCCAAACAAAATGGCTCTGATAATTTTATAGCCATGTTTAACCGCTGCTGCAGGGCTGACTGTGTCTGTAGTTCATGATGTACACAGCGGTCTGGTGCCACCAGTAGAACATGACCACCACCAGCACATGCCAGAGCTGGTGACTGGCACCAAGATAGTTCAGCTGGCCTGTGAGGACAGAAAACAAACAGCTGTGTAATTATTAGCTCTATTTTCAATGTGTTTCTTGACTAATGTGGTCATGATTTGGTTTGATTAGATTACTATAATTATTTACAGGAATTTAACAGAAAAAATAACCTGGGAAGTATCGTTCTGGGATTTTACTGACGTAGAAAAGGAACGCTGAGGCAGCGATCACATACATGATCATGACTCGAGGAAAAAACACCTGTAAAGAGAGGAAGTGCTTTCATGAATCAAGTGATGTAAACATTTAAATTAATTATAGAACAAGGTGATAGTGTTTCCACCTAATAGTGTCTCCAATACATGACAAGCAAATATATCACCTTTACGATTTCAGAGTCAAATCCTCCGTTGATCCAGACCCAGTGGCAGGCTGGGATAATGCCGTATCCGGCCACAGAGCAGAACATAACAGAGCGCAGTTTCTTCCACTGCTGTGTGAGGTAGAGCGGATGAATTTGAGCTGCAAACACAGCCAGGATGAGAGCCAGCACCGTCAGCAGGTACACCTGCCTCCAAAACTGAAACAAACATCACGTGTTGTTATAACCATAGGGGATATCAAAGAGTCAATCATTACTCAAATCTACATTTGTACTTAAATTAATCAGATAACTACGGAGCCCCTAAAGGGACATGGTGTAAAAAATAATAAATAAAAATAATATTTCAAATAATATTTGTTCGCTTGCAAAGAACTCAAAAGTTTTGCGAACAAATGCAAAGTTTCTTGAGGGAACGAAAAATATTTGTGAGTGAATGTTAAAAAAATGTATTATTTTTTTTTTTTGACAATTTAGGGGGGATTTACACAACACGCATCTAAGCATCTAAAAAGGGTTTGAATTTTTCTTTAAGGTCTTAAAGTCAGCATGAAATGAAAAATCTGAATGAAAAATTATCTATTTTCTTAATGCATGCTATAAATCTTATAACAATTCTTCTGTGCATTTGTTTTTTTTTTTTTTTTTGTTTTTTTTTGACGTTGTAATGTTTAATCAGAATGTCATAACTGGACCTTCAGGTGAAGCTCATGTTCCTCTGTATCGCCCTACCTTTTTTTTTTTTTTTTCAATAATCAGTTTCAATCCAAAATATGTCAATATGGAAGAAAATGGAAGGAATTTTACTTCCATTTCATTGTGACTTTATGTAAAATATATTGTACATCTATCTATCTATCTCTCTCATATATATATATATATATATATATAAAATATATAATATATATATATATATATATATAAATAATGAAAATAATAATACATTTATAATTTATATAATAAAATTAAATCAAAGTTGGAAAAAAGAAACCATGCATCATCAGGCTTGAAGGCCACTCATTTAAAATACATGCCATACACTGTTGCAGTAGAAGGCATAGAAGACTCCAGGCACATAACATCCCAAAATTCCCACGGATATTCCAGCGTAGTCCAGAGCAAGCCAGCGGCGACACGTCTTCTCCGAGCGATGACAACAGAACAAGTGGTAGCCCACAGAGCACAGCATGCAAACCTAACCATAGAATAATACCCATAAATTAAAAAAAGTGTATTTGTTCTTGTGCATTCTATGTACTTTATAAAAATATGAAGTATAGTTACAATTTTACCTGAAAACAAAACAGTCCTATTGAATAAATCACATAGTCCTCTCGTGACGCCCCTGAAGACGGCAGGACTGTGGCCATATCGTTTACTCCCAGCGAGAAGAACAGCAGGAACCCAAGCAGATGACTCCAGATGTTCACCGTCTCATTGGACAGAATGAATATACTGTGGGATATGAGTAATAATGAATAAAGGAGCAGCAACACATCCAGTGTTTCAACAGGGAAAGAAACGCACCTTTTGAGGCACAGTTTTGATGGCAGGTGTGCTCTGTATCCATCTGTGATGTATGGATTCTCCTTCAGAAACACTGGGATCTGTTCATAGGTGTACAAGCGGATCCCTCTGGGCACAAGCACAGGCCAGTACTGGTAGCTGCCCAGCTCGATGTAATGAGTGCTTTTGAGGGTGTTCTGAGGCATCTTGGTTCAAGTGGCTGAAGGAACAAGGCAGATCGATTACAGACCCTGCTTGCAACTTGGAAAGTTAATATAGCTGTGTCTCAGTTTAAATAACACACAAAACGCAGACTGAAAACGGTGCAGCATCTTTGAAGAGCAAAACAAAAAGCAGCTCAGCAAGACAGCTGTTAAGAATTTACACGGAGACAAATGAATGCTAAATCACTTCCTCTTTGCATATCTTATTTATTTTTGCTACTAAGATAACAATAAAATTCAAGTCTCTATTTTTCCTGAAAGCTAATATATCATTAACACAACCAAACAAGCAATACATTCCCGTTTATTTTATACTTTAATTACTCAAATATCGAACATGCATAAATGTTTTGTTTGTGCCGTGAGCTGCTGCAGGCTAACAACTGTGCTTCAATGAGGATTACATTAGGCTTTTAAATCCATTAGATCTCAGTGTAATTACTGTAAACCTCTCACCTCCACGTAAAGGCCTGCCGTCTATCCCATTCAGCCCTATATATTCGTTAATTTCTGTTTAATAATAGAATATGAGCTTCATGTTGATAACCGGCGACTAGCCGTCCAGCTAAAAGCTAAAGAAACGAATGTGTGACATTGAAATCCTGCGACAGACGCACAATGCGACGCAAGTCACTCTCGCTTCATAAATGGTTTTATTTTACGGGAAAGTATGCAAAGTAATGAAACAATTTAAAAAGGTTTTACATAAAAGTCTCTTAAATGTTATATTGTTATAAATATTATGTTTAAATGTAGATAAAAACGAATTTAGTCTCACTCAAAACAAAAATGTAGCGTCTTTTGATCACGTACAATTATAAATGTGAAATCCATATATATAGCCATCCATATATAAATCCATTATATATATATATGTATATACCAATTGTATTGGTCCAAGTATTGCTGTCCAAGTACAAAACAAAAAAAAACAAAACAATAGGCTACATTTGTTATAAAATGATACTTTTAGCTATTGTGTTCATGACAGTGATTTAAATCAGACTTATTTCGTTATGTAGTCCGTATTTAAATTTTAAATATTTAAATAACATGTACTGCTTCTCAATCACCGTTTTACTTTTCGCCAAAATAATCTCTCATAATATAAAAGATTAGGATTATCATTTGGAATATCCAGACATTCTAACATGCTATAATCAAACATTAAACAGTCTGTTGATTGTGCTTCAGATTAATCCCTGATTAATTCCCATATTCTCTCAGAACATTTGAGTAATGATAACGTCAAGAATTCAGTGTGCACTGTCAACACATAAATTAACCATTTATATTTTATTTTTAAGGTACTACAAGCTTTTACATTTCATCATAAATCATTTATTATTACATCATAAATCACACTCACAAGTGAACTGTATTATAATTTATTTGAAAGCATTCTAAATGCCATTTACATCATTAACAAATATTATCACTCATGTAATTGATTAAATCGAATTATAAATAAAAAAATAAGAACAAATATTTAAATATACATCTCTACTAATTAACTGGAAAATGAACACCTTTGCTAATAATAATGGAAAATAATAATTTACATTTCTTTCCTTTACAAACCCATTCATAATACACTTGCAAGAAGGCACTGTATTGATTTGTACCTAGAAAATCTTAAAAAAAATAAGTGTTATAAAAGCAGTAAATTCAACCACATACAAAGACATGCAGAAAAAACAGCAGGATAGATTTATACATGTAAGAATTAAAATCCAAAAGTTTTAATTCAGAAGTACAGCTTTGCACACTGTATCCATACGGTGTGGATTCCCCAATCCAAGTTGTCTGAATGTGTCTGAAAAGTAACATTTGAACACATACAGTCAAACCAAAAATTATTCAGACATTTTAGATATTTTTGATATATTTTTACTAGTGGGTGCAGGACACTATAGTTTATTTATGTAAGTGAGGATAGCAAAATAAAGTAAACTGTGACATATTATACCCAAAAATTCTTCATACAGTGGACTACCAGTAAAATTGATACAAATTTGGAACCAAAAATTATTCAGACACTTTGACATAAGTGTTATCCAACATAATTAATATTATTTTTTTCCCGACAGTTTAACTCTGAGATCTTGTCATATTTTATTACCATTTTTTTAAAACTATAGCGAATAAACTGTATTAATGAATGAAATGTTCAAGGTGTCTGAATAAATTTTGGTTTGACTGTAGGTCTAGGTACATCAAAATTTGTAGGCTTTCCAAAGTAGTATCTTAAAATTGATCAGAACTCACTTTAAAGTGTGTTTGGTCAATGACTCTGAACCCGGGTGAATTTGATGCAGCGCCCCTGAAAGACAAAAAAAACAACTAAAGCAGGTTGTTACACATTACAGATAGGCAGTATGGAGGACCAACTATCCCACCACCCCCTCTTTCAGTCACACTCATCTCTACCATCTCTTTACCCCATTATCTCTTATCAATGTGAAATATGACAAATCAAATCTCTTAATGTCTCTGCCTCATGTTACAAGCTATGCCCTCATTTTGAGACTGGTGAAAGATCTTTCTTCCACCATTCACTGACTATATATCACATTAACCCTACTGATGCTAAATCATCCATAATGGATTTTTTAAATGCACCTCATATGGTAAAAAAATAATTGTTTTGACAATATTTTTGTCACACTGACATCTGCGATAATTTGAAGTAATTGAGAGAGATTTGATTTTAATTGGTGGTAAGGAAGCAGCAATGATGGAGGTCAGGCAGGTTGATCAAGCAAAACTAATGTTTGACAAACCCTGTTTGGACAGATCTGGTACCATGAGTGCAGAACAGGTACCAGTATCGAAAATTAAGGCCTATTCACAGCAAAGCTGAATCTTTGAAATGAAAATGTACAATGAAGATGTACAATAAGATTTTATACAAAAAGATTTTTACATTTTATAAAGAAAATGAGTTGAAAATCCTGCCACAACATTGCAAGAGCATTGCTATGCAGTTGCTATGCCATTGCCAGGTGTTTTTTACTGGTCCAAGGGCACATTTTATCATTTGGCAGAAAAAAAAGCAAGTTGGCAGATGAAAAACTTAAGTTGAATGCTTTATTTGCATCAGACTTAAGTTTTTTTTTTTTTTTTTTTTTTTTTACATAAACAACTGCCAAAGACAAGAGAACGGAATGAGAAAATTTTAAAATAGATAATATTTTCCCATCATTAATATTTCTATTTATATATATTTATATATAATATTTATATAATCATTGTTTTTATCTTATTTTGTTTTTAAATCTTATTTTTCTTTCTTGTCTTTTAAGAAAAACTGTTTTACATGAGTCTATTCATGCAAAGATATACTGATGCCCACAGTCAAACAGTTGAACAATATTCACATTGTGCCCTAGAAGGACATCCAGTTAAACTCAAACTAAGTGTGACAGTGAAATCAGCGAGAGGTCAGAGGTCACTCTCGGCAGTGAAGTGTCAGACGAGGGCCGAATCAGTGACAGCCTGAACTCTGACAGTTAGACCTACCTAATGATTGTAATACTGACGACTCCTCTGATGAGTGTGTGTTTGAGGGTCAGTTCATGACCAGTCGGAGCACCATAATGAGATAAAAGACGAGAGTGCGTTTGCGTGTGTGATCTGGTCTGTCTGTGACAGCACTGTCAGCCTCGTTTGTGCAGCTTATTAGTGCTAATGAGCCTTTTCAGCTGCCCAAATGAGGGACTGAACTAAGCGGCTTGAGCAACATAATGGCTGTTCCAAAGCCTAGTGAGCTACTGTACATACAGTAAGCAGCTTTTTAAGGCATCATAGGTTCATGTTCCAAAAGGTAGGCAGAAACATTATGATACCTTCTTTTAGCAAATCATAGAATGCTTAACAAGAAGAGCAATACCATAAAGCATTCAGATAAGCTCAGAGAAAAAAAATAATAATTTAAGAGAAATGACCCTTAAAATACACTACCGTTCAAAAGTTGTGGATCGATAAGATTTTTAATGTTTTTAAAATAAGTTTTGTCTGCTCACCAAGGGTGCATTTACTTAATTATAAATACAGTAAAAACAGTAATATTGCGAAATATTATTACAATTTAAAATTACGGTTTTCTATTTGAAAATATTTAAAAATGTAATTTATTCTTGTGTTGGCAAAGCTGAATTTTCAGCATCGTTACTCCAGTCTTCAGTGTCACATGATCCTTCAGAAATCACTCTAATATGTCAATTTGCTGCTCAAGAAACATTTATTGTTTACAATTGTACAAAATATTTGTGTACAATATTTTTTTTTTCAGGATTCTTTGATGAATAGAAAGTTCAAAAGAACAGTGTTCATCTGAAATCTAATCTTTTGTAACATTATAAATGTCTTTACTGCCACTTTTCATTGATTTAATGCATCCTTGCTGAATAAAAGTATTCATTTCTTTAATTTCTTTTAAAAAAAATAAAAATAAAAATTCTAACTGACCCCAAACCTTTGAACGGTAGTGTAAAATGTTACAAAAGCTTTGTATTTCAGATAAATGCTGTTCTTTTGAACTTTCTATTCATCAAGGAATCCTGAAAAAAAATTATCATCATATTAGAATGATTTCTGAAGGATCATGTGACACTGAAGACTGGAGTAATGATGATGAAAATTCAGCTTTGCCAACATGAGAATAAATTACTTTGTAAAATATATTCAAATAGAAAATAGTTATTTTAAATTGTAATAATTTTTCACATTATTACTGTTTTTACTGTATTTTAATTAAATAAATTAAGCCTTGGTGAGCAGACGAAACTTCTTTTAAAAACATTAAAAATCGTACCGATCCCAAACTTTTGAGCGGTAGTGTATATCATATAATTTGTTCAAAATACTGCAAAGTATCAACAAAAAAAAGTTCAATCAAATTAAAACGTAAAGTTTGTGTTTTAAATATTATGTGTTTTTATGCTTGGTATCGTGCTGTTAGCTTAGCTACATGCTAATGACGAATTCTGTTGGAATCAATTGAGAATTGAGTCTATAGTTCTATTCAGTCGGGACTAGTTTTCATGGAGGAGGACGTTAGAGAAATTCATTTTTCACAATTGTACTTTGTGATTTTAATCCTGTCCAAATCTGCCATGTCTGTGTGTTTCTCTCCCAACCTCAGTGAAAATTCCAGGGCAAATTACCTACTGTTTTTCGGTAAACTCCACAGTCCTCTGGGAAATCTAATCCCATCCAAATGCGAATGTCTGTAATTGCTGGTATTGTATTACCCTAACACTTCTTATAATGTGTTTTTGATCTACCTGAGCTGCTTTTTGCACATCAATATTTTGCAAGCTTTCATTTCAATATGGATGATATATGACAACAAAATAAAATGATAAAATTAATAAATAGCGCCAAATCACTGAAACTGCAAAAACTGCCCATTTTTTTAATATCAGTGTCAGGAAAGATACTTGTCTTTATTTTTCTGCTCACGTATGTTGGTTTATTATAAACAGCTACTTCTATAAACTCATGTGAAGTTTACTTGAATAGTGTTTTAATAATAAATTAAAGATATATCAATAATAATAAATTCAAAGACATACGCCATACATGATGCACTCAAGAACAGTAGATGACCTTCTGTAACACCAACATCTACAAAACACACACTCCCACCTCTGTAATAAACATGAAGATGCTAGTCCTGTCCGAATCGGTACATGAAATCATAGAAGTCAGGTGAATTGTAACTCAAATATCATTTAGAAAACTAGTCCCGTTCAAATAGGGCTTATGGTGATGTCTTTGTAAGAGGAGCGCTATATAAAATGTGTTGTTCCCCATGTAGAGCATTCCAAATGGCCCATTTCAGTTCACTAGGAAGGTTTTGGAATAAAGCCAAGTAATGACTAGTATTTTTTTGTTTAATGATTCTTCTGTACAAAACATGTAAAATAAGTTCCTTCTTTGCTGATCCAATAATTTAATTAACAAAAGCAAATGTTCTTCTGTTGGTAACATGCAGATTTGCAAACAAAAAGCACATAGGCTTAAGATGGCAGCTGTACCTTGTCATTTGCTGTAGGTCTCATGATAGCAACTCTGTCGTATTGTCTACGCAGCAATGCTAACACAGCATCAAAACGACTCTACAAATTCAAATTACACATAAGCACATTATAACATTTCTCAATACATACTGTACATCATCCAAAAACAAAAAGACAATGTGTTGACAGAAAACTTACTTTAATGGGAGTGTACCATTTGTCTGGGACTGGGGCCTGATATATTGGTGGTGGTCTGGGTGGGGGTCTTATTACAGGCTCTTCAAACTCCTCCTCTGGCATTTTGACCACAGCATTTTTGGCTTTTGCTAACCGCGCCCCTTCCTCTGTAGAGCCCTTTTCACCCCAGCGAACCTGTGGATGTTGTAAGCTTTAGCGTATATCCATAGAACATTTGTTTTTGCCGTCAGTGGATTGCAATGGATTGTTGCGTTACCTCCATGCGTGTAATACCTCCCGGCCCTCTGCCACCATAATACGATGCATCCACTGTAGGCCATTTCTTCTTCGGCAAAGGGTCAATCTCAGGCTCCTATAAGATCACACCGAACATTTCAAGACATTTCCAGTTCAGCTAATTCAAATATATTTCAAGTCCCAATGTACCTACAGGTATTGGGCGTGGAGGCGGAGGGCGAGATGGGGGTGGATCCCTGATTACCTGCCATAGGATGAGAAAAACAGCCCTCATGAATATTAATATCTCATTAATATACAAAAGTGTGTGGAAAAGAACAGAACTCATGTTCACCACAGTGCAGCAGAGAGGCCAGAACCACCAGAGCACAATTAAACCCACAAGCACCAGCAGCACCAGGATCACAATGATCATCACTATCCCATCAGACTATGAGAAAACAAAAAGATGAATGGTACAATGTATAATATATATATTAAAACAATGATTATATGGAAATATTAATCATGGGAAAATATTATATATTTTAAGTTTTTATTATTCCGTTCTCTTGTCTTTGGCAGTTGTTTATGTAAAAAAAAAAAACATTTAAGTCTGATGCAAATAAACATGCAACTTAAGTTTTTCATCTGCCAACTTGCTTTTTTTTCTGCCAAATGATAAAATGTGCCCTTGGACCAGTAAAAAACACCTGGCAATGGCAGAGCAACTGCATAGCAATGCTCTTGCAATGTTGTGGCAGGATTTTCAACTCATTTTCTTTATAAAATGTAAAAATCTTTTTGTATAAAATCTTATTGTACATCTTCATTGTACATTTTCATTTCAAAGATTCAGATTTGCTGTGAATAGGCCTTTTCAATACTGGTACCTGTTCTGCATTCATGGTACCAGATCAGTATATATATATATATATTTAAAACCAAAAATTATTCAGACATTTTTGATACATTTTTACTAGTGGGTGCAGGACACTATAGTTTATTTATGTAAGTGAGGATAGCAAAATAAAGTAAACTGTGACATATTATACACAAAAATTCTTCATACAGTGGACTACCAGTAAAACTGATAAAAATTTGGGACCAAAAATTATTCAGACACTTTGACCTGACCATGTTTTGCCTAAGTGTTATCTGACATAATTAAGATAATTTTTTTCTGACACAGTTTAACTCTGAGATCTTGTCATATTTTATTATAATTTTCTTTAACTATAGTGAATAAACTGTATTAATGAATGAAATGTTCAAGGTGTCTGAATAAATTTTGGTTTGACTGTATATAAATACACACACACTTTTTCCTATAACCCGAATGTTCATTGTGATATTTATGTATTATTATAGTTGGTTTGTTTAAAAATGTATTGTACTTACACATGTGTTGGCATATATTGTGATTGGACTTGAAATGAAAGACTGGCCATTATTCAGACTAATGAGCACATCGATTGAGCTGTTGAGAGAGGGAAAGTACATGATTTAGTGCCAAATGCGGAGCATAGTTTGTCATACAGTGAGGAAAACAGCGCTGTGCTAAAGTCTTCTTTTTAAAACAACAAGACAAATGAAGTTGCTCAATTTGGGAATTCATTTGTTCAAAACAAACTTGGCAATGATGAAAAGCAAACGGTGGGTCATTTTGCATTTCTCCTTAGCTGGCAAACAAAAATGTGCTGTAGTCACACACACTGCTTTGTTTCAGCCCTGCACTTAGCCTGCTCCTTATCAGTTGTCTGTTAGCTAAGCTATAAACAGAAACTGAGATAGAAACCCCCAGGAAAAGATGATGAACTCGTTCCCTTTGCATGTCGGCTTGTAACAGCTGTAGCTCTGAATGGAGAGCCACTGTTCTCCAACAGAAGCTGGTCGAATGCCACTTACTGTCCAACCTCGGTCAACACTGGAGCTGGACACAGCACGTAATTATCCTTCACTATACTCGCCCTCTCATCTAGAAGGAAGAGAGAGCAGCATGGGATTGCTGTAAAATGCCAAATACAGGCTGAAACACAATGGCCTTATTTAAGGATGTAACTGCGTGCAACTTCCCCATCGGCTAAAAAGAGTAAGAGCCTCTCGAGGCCATGCAGATTTTGGGATCACACTTGCTAACAAAAAATAAATAAATAGCATTGTGGCTTACCACATATTCATTTGCTGAATGGGAAGCTGAATTATATGCCTTGTTTTATATGGGGTATCTTTGTGGATAGGGCGTCTTGTTTTGTTTTTATAATAGATGGAATGCATTAAATGGCTTACTGTAAGGATCCTGTTGATTGACAGATAATGTGCAGACCACACCCTCTGAGGTTCTTCCCTGTGTGAAGCCCCTTCCTCTCAAAACAATGTTAAACGATTCTAAAACACAATGATCATGAGCTGTACGATTAATTGTTAAAAGATCACGATCTTGATTCAAACACCCACGTAATTTTATTCTTAAATGATCACGATTCGCCTGTGTCTATTAAACCTTTACAAAATTATACAGGAACAGTCAAATCTGGTCAGCACTGCCACTGATTCAGAGAAAGGAGTTATCATGTATATGTATGAAACAGCTTCACAAACAGTCTTTTCAACCACAGAGTATCATTATTTTTGTCTTAGAATAATTCATATTATTACAGAAGTACTGGGATAAAGGTTTACAGTTCAGATATAAACACTAATGTATGTCTACGGTAGCGTGACAGATGCAAGATTGTATCATTACATCGTTACATCAGTAGGTGGCGACAAGTGACTGTTACAAAACATATGTCATTGAATCATTCTTTCAAAAGATTTGTTTAAAAACACTGATTCATCCAGTAATGAAACAACTGGCCTTTATTTAGAATTTAGAATTAGTGGTCTTTATTTATTTTTCCAGAATTGTGCAGCTCTAGTTCAAAGGGATAAAATCTTTTACATGGACCTTTTTAGACGTACCATTCACGCAAATGCTGGAGGGCTCAAGGTTAAAAATCTCTACACAGGATTTCTTTAAAATCTGTAAACGCAAATACAACTCAATTAGAAGGCAGCATACAAACCACATGTAATAAATGTCATTTTTGGTTACTTATTCTAAACCTCACCGAATTTACAATGTTTTTGAGGGCATGAAATCCATCCACAACAGGAAACACTTGATCTTTGCTGTCTGCAATATCTACAAGCTGATTAAGAACACACACAATTTAAAAACTGGCATACCATGTCAGAAAAGAGCTTTTTTCAGAATCACATATCTCTGTAGCTGCACATTCTTGAAGCAATTTTGCTACCATTTCCTAAGCCGGAATCAATTTCTTGCTAATGTAAAATGAGCCGGATATGTGCTTTGCAAAATCCAATTACACTCAGCATCATCCTGCCTGGACAAGCACATCCACCACAGTCAATATAAAGGGTCCCTCTGTTACACTAATGCTGCTACTAATGCACATAAAAAAAACACAGAAAAACAATTTCGTCATGACAACAACATTCCCATGACAGCAATTATAAGTGATACACCAACAACTGATGGACTACAATAGATTCAGACAAAAGAGAATGTCAGAAACTAGATTTTTACATTTTCTGATGAAAATTTTGCTTGGCTGTGAAATGCACCACCATGTGTGGTGTGGGTAGTTGCCAAGGTGTTGCTGAGGTGTTTCCACCAATTTTTAGCATATTGATATGCAATTGCTAGGGTGTTTGCCAAACTATAATGTGGTTGCTAAGGTGTCCTGAGTGGTTTATAGCACATTGCTATGGAGTAGATATGGTGTTCTAGGTGGTTGCCAGGTTGTTTTGTGGTTGCTAAGGTGTTCTGAGTGTTTTTTTAGCATGTTGCTATGTGGTAGCTAGGGGGTGCTGGGTGGTCACCAGGCTGCTTTGTGGTTGCTAAAATATTCAGTGTTTATAAGGTTGTTTCTATTTAGTAGCTGTTCTGGGTGGTTGCTAGGTGAAGTTAAAAGAGTCCACATCCAAGTTTCTGCTCAGGTCCCCCCTTCAGTGTACTTCTATGGGATTTTTCACTTGTTTTATTATCCAATAGATGAAAAATGTATGTCTTTAATATTTAGTAGTGCTGTTAAATCGATTAATCACGATTAATCGCATCTAACATAAAAGTTTTATATTATATACTAAATTTACAAACTTTTTTGTTAGATTTTTCACAATTAATCAATTTGACAGCACTTATATTTAGTGTTAGTTTTTAACATTTTATAGCATTTAATATTAAGTTTTTTTTTATAGTATATTCCACAGCAGGTTTCATCTCTCTGTTGAAAAGTCTTACTTGGTTTGCATCAAAGTCCTTCACGCCAACACAATAAACCCGTGCACCAAACTGCCTCGCCTGATCAGCCTGAGAAAGCACACAGGCAATTCATTAAATACTTTATTATTTAATATTTTATTTTTAAAAAAATAATGTGCATAATATTTATCTAAATGCAAAACGCCAAAATGTACAATTTTGCAGTACAATTACAATTGTATTGCAAAAAAAGGGGGACTGATTTTATCTCATTTCAAATATGTAATAATTTTCATGTAACAAATGCTTCCATAGGTTATGCAACATAAATATTCCATATATGTGTTGTGCTGCTTTACCTCTTTCACAGCAAGGTCATGCAGATAGACCTCCAGCTTCCCATCAGTCAGTGCAATTATGATGCTAGAAGCTCTTGCGCCCTGGGTAGCCATTTGTTCTGATGCCTAAAATGTTTTTATTTGTTATGACCTTTGACAAACATACAGAAAAAGATGTGCTTTTGAGAATAAGCTATTTACCTTTATAAAGCCCTCATGCATGTAGGTATCACCAGCAGGTCTGATCTCGCTCAACTTTTGCAGACCATTATCAATAGCTGCCCTAAAAGCCCAGGAAAAACATCAGCTTTACGCTTTTGATCTGTGGTACAGTAGGATTTATATTAACAATACAGTATGACTCACTAAATGAAATCGCACCTGTCTCCAGTGAGAGGTAACACTACTTCTGCACTAGAGGAAAACACTATGAAGGACACCCTCATTTTCGGGCTAAAGAAAGCAGAAACAATTATGAATTGTAAAATCAAATATACTCTATGGGTGGTTAAGAAAGATCTGTTTTCTGAAATATTCTAATATACACCATAACTATTTGGTAGTGCAGTAATTGGTGTAAATTACTACTGTGACACTATTTGAGGTTGACCATTGTGCCCTCATGCCCAAACTTGCATTAACTAGGTCACCATACCACACACTAATCCAAACACACATCTTACACGGACTCAAGTTAAACATAGTAATCTAAAATTAAGTTTATATTTAGTTCCACACATGTGCAAGAGGTTGAGACTCAAACAAGTGGTTTGTAACAGGCAAGACTTAAGTGTGGTAGTGCTGAAACTCTATAACCCAATCTGATAGCTTTAGTTGTTTGTTAGTTGATTATTAAAAAAGTAACTTAAAAATATTTTAACTGATCGTTTCTTACCTTACAAAACGATTAGTAAGTTGTTCCACAAATCTATAGATCTCCAGCCAGTTGTCAGACACACTGCCTGACCTAGAATTATGGTGAACAGTGAGTGCTTTAAAAGATAAACAGGGCCATATAAGGGCTCCTGAGAACTTTGTAGAAGAAAATAAACTGAATAGGCTACCCAAAAATACCAGGACTAATAATGAGCTCACTTGAGTTATTAAACGTACGCTGTTGATAATATCTGAAATAGGCAAGCACACACTGAGAGAAAGAGAGGTGCGCGTGTGTGCTTGTACGTTTTATAAACATACAGCCTATAAGAATATAGACATATACAGTCATGCTGTCAAACTCACCGATCCAACACAAAATATAAATCAAAGGCTCCATGGCAAGACCCAGTATCTCCTTTCCCAAATGAAGTCAGGAGAGAGATGCAGAAAAATTGGAAGACCCAAGTCGCATGATTGCTGTCTCCTCTCATTCCTGTCTTGTACCTCACGTCGTTGTTATGGGAACACATCAAATCCAGTACTAGAAATGCAGTTGACGCGCGTGGACGGAGCGCGCAGTTATTTTACTCTTGCATGACAGCGCGTGCTCACCATAGAAGAATAAACCACTCTTTAAAAAGCCATTCCTGCTCCGGCCTTCAGGAATTGTTATTCGTTTTCTCCCGTTTTCAAATATCCATTTCCTCCACTCGAGATTAATTTCATTCCGTAAAGTGTTTTCTATTTTATTCAAAGAGGGTCCGGTTTACTTTGCTGTCAGGAGGAACACGATTCAGTGCGCATGCGTCTGTTCAAGTTAAGAAGAGCAGGGATACTTTTGAGACACTAGAGAGCACCGTACGAAATGAAAGACCTTTGGCAAGAATAGGCACCCAAAAATGAAATTTCTGTCATTAATTACTCACCCTCATGTCGTTCCACACCCTTCGTTCATCTTTGGAACACAAATTAAGCTATTTTTGATGAAATCTGAGAGGTAAGTTATATCACTCATCCATGGACAGCAATATGACCACCACTTTCAAGGTCCAGAAATGTACTGAAGAAAACAGTCCACATGGCTGCAGTGGTTCAACCTTAATTTTATGAAGCGACAAGAATACTTTTTGTGCGTAAAAACAAAACAAAAATAATGACTTTATTCAACAATCTCTTCTCTGCCCTGTCATTATCCTTACGCAGCTGACGCAGTAAGCACAGTGAAGGCTTCCGTGTTTACGTCGAATGTCGGCTCAGTATTGGCCAAAGCTGATCACGTGAGCAGCACAACGGAAGCGCTGGACATAAACAATGAATGAAAATGACACAGAAGAGAAGATATTGTTGAATAAAGTCGTAATTTTTGTTTTGTTTTTGCGCACAAAAGGTATTATCGTAGATTCATAAAATTAAGGATGAACCACTGCAGTCACATGGACTGTTTTAACAATGTCTTTAGTACCTTTCTGGACCTTGAAAGTGTTGTCTATGGACGAGTCATATGCCTCTCGGATTTCTTCAATAAATATCTTAATTTGTGTTCTGAAGATGAGTGTTTAATTAATGACAGAATTTTAATTTTTGGGTGAACTAACCATTTAAGGTTTATAGTATGTGTTAATAGTGATCAACAACAAAAAGTAGCTAGGTCATTTGATTAGAGAAAATAACCATGCCACCCTCCTTTTTTCAATCACTGTCTAACCAACCACACTACACCCCAAGTGGGTTCGGGACCCACTTGGCCCCTGTTGCACCCACCCACCACACCCTGGCAGTGGGGGCCAAGTAATACTAGTACCGGCTTCACATGTTTCCCTGGGGTCATTAGTGCCGTTACACCCAACCCAAGCATGCTTGAGCCCCTCGCCCCAGGGTGTTTGTACGTGTACACCTGGTGCCAGTCCGTGCCGGAGACCGGACTGACCGGCACAATGGAAGCAGCTGACACGCAAAGTCCTTCGCAAGAATTGCGTTTAGTGTACACAATCCCGCAAAGAATTGGACACAGACATGCCGAGCGAAGAAACTTCACTCGACCGTCGGTATTGATTCTTTCCTTTGCCTCCTGCAGTTACACTCAGAGCTCGAGAGAAAATTCCAGCTCTATAGAGAATGTGAAGCTATCACGCTGCATTGCATGCTGGGGTAGCGCCACCATTTTGGGAGGATCGCCCTCTGCTACTTATACTGAAATTAATACTGATACCTGCTTTCCTTTTGTTTTTTGCCTTGAAAGTAAATGTTCATATTCTTCATGGTATCATTTGCAGGGAAGAGAAGCTATTTTATCGCACTGCGATATTTGATGTTTGCATTTGATGTTTTTTTTTAGAATTCTATGCCAAATGTACCAGGTTACCATGAAAACAGTATCACACGCTGGGCACTCGCTGCTGCTTCAGCCATCATATGGTAGAAATGTCCAAAAAAAAAAAAAAAAACTGGCAGAGGTCGATCCATTTCTTTGTTGGAAATGTTTAAATGTCACTGAGGTTTTATTGTTGTCATTGTAAATACTTACTTTCCCATGGCCACGGAGGAGAATCAGAGATTGTTGGACACACATTCAGTGGACAGACACAGACACAACCAAAATCAGATTTCTAGAAGCTTGTGAACAATTCTATGGTGCCTGCATGCAAGTTCTGCTAATTCACAAGCCGAGTGAGAGTCATACTCACAGAGGTAATGTTAATTATTAAACCAAACAAAATACAAAACTTTCAAAAACACTTAGCAATGTGATTATTTTATCAAGTGATAGGCAGTGGGTTTAATCAGTGACATTATTAATAGAATTGCTACCCGGTGTTTTCACGTCACATCCTCAACCTCCTTCCCTTGATGTTTTTACATGTATACATTACATTATACAGAAAAACTGGATAATGTAATGTAGTTTTTTAATTTTAAAGATGAAAAAACTACATTACATTATCCAGTTTTTTTCCCTGAACAATGATGTGAATTCTGTGATTATTCTAGATGCAGCAAGAATGACCTACAGTGGCGGCATTTTTCACAATCATGACAGAAAATCAAAATACTGCCTTAAACTCACTAGCAGAAAGGCAGCACAAATCTGATATTCCTCCCAGTATGGCATCTAAACAAGTTACCCAGAACTCAACAAGGCGTGACGTCATCTTGTCAGTGTGACTTCACTGAGATTAACTGATTACGGAGCTGCTTCTCTTCATGAGGGAACTGTTTAGTACAATATCTTGAAGTCCTGTCAAATAGATAAAAAAATCTGTGGTTTTGCTGGACTCAAATAATAAACAGTGGATCATTTGTGCGGATGGTGTAGGCCTGCATGTGTGTTGCTGCAGATACATGATGCTTTCAATGGAAAGAAAGAAAGAAAGAAAGAAAGAAAGAAAGAAAGAAAGAAAGAAAGAAAGAAAGAAAGAAAGTGAGCACCTCGGCCTGTATCTGAATGCGAATAATAGCCTGCAGTCATAAGTTATCATTAACGCTTGAGCGCACTGCTGTTAATATGCAAGTATAATGAGCTCGTCTCAGCGATGTCATGTTAGACGTTTGAGCAAAAGATCAGGCACACACACTGACCCAGAACGACTCGTATTAGGGATAAGAGCACAGAGCAGAGGGACCAGAGGTCAGAAGTAATCGGGGCGGAGTCTTCTCATTGTTTTCCGCAAATAAATGATTGCGCTTGTAATTTAAGAATCAACGCTCAGAGCTTCCAGTGGGATCAGGACTCACTCTAAGACACTCAAAGTAGGATTTTATCTGTGCTGTGGATTAAAATGGTAAGATGCGTTTATAATAATAATAATAAAAATAAAAACTCTATAAAAACATAGCCTACAGAAAGTTTGATTTTAAAAGTCTTGTCGCAGGGTCCAGAGGAAAGTGCGCGTTTTCTGCTGGACGCAGCGGCTGCTAAACGCTGGATTAGAAACGCGCTGAGCAGCATCATCACCTCTCGAGCCATCCCTGCAGGAGCTGTGCTGGGTCCTTGTGCTGTAACACACACCTCCCTGAGTGACAGCATCGCGTTCATCGCCTCTAAGTGCTCGGACAGACGAGCTACTGCCTACGTGCTCCAGGTAATTTCCGCGCTTTAATCACTCTTTGTCACGCTCTTACACAGTGAACATTTCTTAGGATGAAAAATTATTTCAGTAGGATATATATATAGGACATACCTAAGGTATTGGTTATCTAATGAAATTTCCACCATTATTGCATAGAAAAAAGATACCGTCCATTCAACATCTTGTTTTGCATTTGAGAACTTTATATATTTTGTTAGAATCAACAATGAAACAAGTATTTTTGGAATAATTACATATAAAAAATTATAATAAAAAAAAAAAAAACCCACAAAGCACATGACAACTTCCTCTGACCTGATATTAATTGAAAAAAGAAAAAGAAAAAACTATTAAAAAACCAACCATTAAGTTAAAATCTTCTTTTGTTAAATAGTTGGCTCTTGTCTGAATGTACTGTATGTCAGTGCAGTGTTTTCCAAGCTATTATAAAAAATATATATGATCATATGAAAGTTTAGTTTCAAATATTCTGATTAAGAATATTGTTTTAGTTGTGTCGGCTCTGTGTGACTGTGCAGATGAATATGGTTCTTTCTCATAAGTAAAAAAGAGAGAGAGATTATCCTATTGCACATAAAACATTAAAAGACTATAATATAGTCATTTAACCAGAGATATAACCAGTTTAGATGGAAAGGATCTGAAGCTGACTAGCTGAAGACGTTATTGTAGCTTTATAGACACAGTATTTCCTTGAAAATAAATTCCAGCACAGCGCTACAATAACCCATACTGAAATGACCCTTCACAATAGATAATGCTTTACAATGAACTCTGTTAGAGAGCTACATATGGGCAAGTTATCTGTTCAATAAAATACCTCACTCACCTGAGTAAAAAAATGCCTAAAAATGTTGTTTTTATAACATAACAAATCCCTCATTTCTAGACAATGTTGATTCTTGTTTTATTACAAGCTTTGTTGTGTTTTGTTTTTGGCCTCTCTTTGACCTTTTTTTTCTTTTTTTTAATGGGTGATTCGAGGTTTAGCATTCTTCAAATGTGGGTACTTTTGGGCATGCTGAAAGGTAGGGGCATTCCGAAAGGTAGTGGACATGCCGAATGATATTTATAATTGGTCACGAAAGCTGCCTGTTAGGGTGTGGGGTAGGGTTAGGGGTTAGTTTCTGTTGTAGCATTAGGTGTTTTCGAATTTTTGGTTTTTATAGATTTTCGACATTTTATAGATTAGAACAGCAGACAGAATGGTGTATGACATCAAAGTACTGCGTGGGTGATTCAAAAGAATATGGAGCCGTCTGCTCTCTAATTGCTCTTGAGGTACTTTGATGTAATACACTGGTCAGTCTGCACAGCTTCAAGTCGAAAATGTTGTCTATTAACGAATATGATGAGACACACACAGGCAAGTGACATACAAAATTTCCGAAGAAAACCATAATGTCAGGTCTAAAGTATAAACACTTATAATAAGAATACCATGAATCAGGGTAAGACAAAAACACATTTTGGAAGAAGAATTGATACTCATTATTTACATTGTTAATTTTGAAAAAAAAAAAAAGTTACTAAGTGTACCCTTAAGTTTTAAACCAATGCACAAAGCCACTGATAGAGAAAATCAGGATTTGTATAATTGCAATTTGGAAAGAAAACCTTAAAGTTACTGAGATATAGCCCTGTGGCACTGATCTGCCCTATAGGCTATTATAAATTATGCAAATAAATTGAATGCAATTTATTGGTATTACAAATAATAAATGCATGAATTTATCAGATCTTAAGGACATGTTCTTTTGCATTGTTCAGATTGACCCATCCGCGCCCAGCGAATATCTGCAGATGATTCAGTCGGCTAGAAACGCAGAGGAACAAAATCTAGAGGCATATATGAATAAAGGACATCTATGTTTCAGAGCCATAAAGGATATTCCTGAAAACACTGAGCTTTTAGCTTGGTATGGGAGAGATATAGCCAAACTGGTTGGTCTCAGCACCGAGCAAAAGAACACAAAAGGTTTGAATACATTATATTTTATATAACTGCATTATATTGAATGTAGTGTTTCAGTGTTTTAGAACAAATCGGTTAAGTGAATGATTCAGTGACTAACTCATAAAGACAGTCACTTGTTTTGTTCATGAATGAATCATGAATGACTCACTAATAAGCTACTTTTTAAATTTTTGAATATATCAGTGTTTTTGAAAGAGATGGTAAAATGAACGATTCAATGACTTGTCACCACATACTGTTAATTCCTAAATGTTTCATTGAAATGAATGTAAATTGATTTTTTATCGGTCTTTCTCTTTTTAAGGTTTCATTTGCTCTGAATGCAAACAAAGTTTTCTCTTTGAATTCCCCTTACTGGCACACCAGAGATTTTTCTGCATAAAGAAGCCTACATGTTTTTCGAAGAAACTCACCATCCCAGAAATTAATTCACTCAGTAGCAAACCAACCACAGACTTCCATAATTTGGCACGAGAGGTGGAGAATTGCAGGAAAAATCGACCCGCAGATGCAAAGAGCACTAAAAGAAGACATTCTCTTGAATCAGACACAGATGAGAGTGATGGCGAACCATCATCTTTTGACACCCATGGAGATGAAAAGGTATCTGTGAAAAGGTTTTGTGTTAATGCCGTGAATAGACCTTCCTGGTCGTCTACCAGCAAAAAGTCTTTCAGCAAGGGCCAATATTCTCAGTGCAGCTCACTACAAAGCCATGACAACTGCACAACAGACCCCGACAGGCAGGATTTGAAACCTATTACTGTAGCGTCCAAGCCTGCGTTCACCACTAGAGGGTCGTATGATGTTCCAGATGACAAGGGCAGGAAGAGCGCGTTCACACAACCTCCACGCATCACGCCCCATATCCCACTGATGTCAGCCAGTCTTACCAATGACAACTGGTCAGCTTTCCTCCCCAGCTTTCTACCACTCAACTTCCAGAGCTCTGCTTTGCTATACAAGGACCTTCCCAAACAGTTGTCTCTTCTTCCCAGCACAAACCTTTGGCCCAAGAACTCCCGGCTGCAGAAACTGCACACTACACCTTTGCAGTCGCTACTGCCTCCCTCTCCATCTTCTCTTGGTCTACCTATGCAGAACTGGTGCGCTAAATGTAATATTTCTTTCCATATGACATCAGACCTGGTGCAACACATGAGGTCCCACCACAAGAAGGCGGTGTCAGATGAGCAGCAGAGGCACAGAGACGAGAAGCTGAAGTGTCCCATATGTAACGAAGCGTTCAGAGAGCGTCATCACCTGTCACGTCACATGACCTCTCATATCTAAGCTCATGCTAAAAAAAATATTAGGTTTGTTTGAGATTAACTACACTAGCCTGCCACCGGCTGGCGAGATCTGTCGGTTGCAAGAGGTGGAGGAATACAGAGACGGCCATCAGGTCGGACACTCCGTGTTTTCCATAGAACAAACGTTATCCATGGAAGACCACACGATTTTTGTGTTGATTGTAACCGAAGAAGTGGATGAAATTCCCATGTTTTGAAAATCAGATATTCAATATCAAGATTGGATAAATACAGGAACTTGTCTAAGAAAAAACAACACACGTCATCCTTGTCATCATCAAGGCTTTCGCAGACTATTTTGAGCAACTGCAGCTCCTGACCTTGGCGGCTGGTCTCGTTTTGCTCTTACAATACTTTGATGGCACATGTGATCGTAAGGCGGCTGCAGTGCCGATCAAAGTCGGACAAATTTTCTAACCAGAATGCATTGCTTTTGTCAGGCTGCAGACAATCTTACCCTGCGTTCCATTCGGAAGGGCTCATCCCTATGCCCTAATCCCTTCAAAGGGTTTACCCTCCGGAGTGAGAGCTTCGAAGGGATGAAGGGTGTAGGGGTAAAATAAACTCTTCTTTTGGAACGCACATCTGCATCATCTTAACAGGACAATCAAGGAGGAATAGATTTTGCAAGCTGCACCCTTTGTTTAACATTACTTTATTTATTTATTTAAGGTTTATCGCACCATGTATATTGTATCTATGTATTTTAAACATTTAAATGGACTGATAAAAGGAGCTGTAAAGTATTTTTGTTGAAGTACAATGTCGTTTTGACCATAATGTACCAAATCGAACTCGTTTAAATATTACAGTAGTATAGAAAAATACTATACATTTATAGGTAAAATCGAACTCCTAACCTCCTGTTCCCATTCTGTGACATCAAGCAACTTCCCTGTGCAAAGGATCATGGGGGGCCGAAGTGTCCATCAGTTGTACCCTTTGAAATCCTTCATTCCGAAGGGCCCTTTGAAGTGGCCAGTTTTGAGCACTTCGGTTTGGAACGACCCTTCAATATGGCGGCCATAAGTATTTTCACTCCGAAGTGCCCTTCGGAGGGCGATATATCCCGTTTGGAACGCACCGTTAGTTAGCAGCGCTGCATGAAGTCGAACAAGCCTATTCTGTTCCTCCTACCTCAAGAATAATTTTGAAAATTGCTTTAGTAAAAGTTTTTAAAAAATGTATAGCAAATGTCATTGTCGAATTTAAATGTATTGTCAATGCCAATGAATTTCAGTGAAAACATTATTTGGTACTTACCCAGGGGCATCACTCACATTAAGATGAGTTTATAGTTAAGTTTATAGACCGTATGTGCCAGAGAAACAAGCCTGCAGTCATCTTTAGAATTTTGTGTTTGAACCTCCGTTTTTGCGGTTGCTCTGTATATTTCTAAGGCACCGCTGTCGAAGAGTAATTAGACGTTGAAGTGGATTTACTTATTGTAGTTAACTAAAGTTACCACGAGCATTGTAATTTTTGAAGCAGATGTCATAACAAATGTCAGTAGACTGGGAAGATTTTAAAACGAACGGTTCATTCATAAATCCGTAAGATCTTACCTTAACGCAGTGGAAATACAAACCGGAAGACAGAACACGAGGCGCAGCACTGAAAAGGGGCGGGGCTACACAATATCTTGTTATTAGATTTTATATATTTTTTTTTTATTAAATAATACATGTT
Organism: Chanodichthys erythropterus; assembly: GCF_024489055.1. Classification (NCBI taxonomy): domain Eukaryota; kingdom Metazoa; phylum Chordata; class Actinopteri; order Cypriniformes; family Xenocyprididae; genus Chanodichthys; species Chanodichthys erythropterus. The sequence continues at coordinate 53,811,774 of NC_090230.1, read as the reverse complement.
TGATACATTTTATAAAATGCTTATGTAAATGTGGCAAAATTGAGTGACTTTATTTGGTAAATAAGTCCTATTTTTAATAACACACTTTATTTTACATTTGGTGTATTTTGTGTTGTTAACTAATTGAAAGAAGCTACATAAATGCCATAAATGAAAGCATCAATGATACCATAAATTCATGCTATCAGAAAACAATCCAATGTCATCACTGTTTTATTGTACTTGTAAATAAAATGTTTTGCTTTCTGTATCATACACCAGCATTAATCTTGATTTTCTTTCTTTCTTTTTTTTTTTTGTTAAAGAATACTAAAAGGCACTAACAGATTCTTATTGTATTTGTGTATTTAAATGGTTTGAACTTTAGAAGTTTATCATCTAAATTGTTGGTTACCACTGCAAATTGTAGCAGCAATACTAGTTTGGACACTAGGTGGCGTACGAGTACTTGTTTACTTGCTTTTCATCTCTACAGTAACAAATGAATAATGCCAAATGTATGCATGAACTAAAAATAAAGAAATTAGATGAAAAAAATTAAAAATAAATCAAAAATAATAATAATAAAAAAGAAAAGCTTTATGAATGAAAAGTGAAAATAGTGACCACCCGAGAATCAGCTTAATTCAGAGATCCTTTATAGGGAAACATGTACACTGATCACATGAAACTATAATACACACAAAAATATATTTTAATATTGTAACAAATATGTTCACAAACTATTAATACCACTTACCAAAAACAAACAAAAACAATGTAATAATAGAACAGGTCAGCCAGCGACATGCTCTTAATTCACCCAGGAGATTTATAGCATGTTTAGAACACATTTCATTAAGGTACTTGAGGTAAATGAGATGAATATGTTTCCTTTAGCATAATGTTACTGTTACAATGAGAATCCAGCCTCAATTTCAGCGATGAAACCACAGAAAAGTGTAATGATTATAAAAGTCCTTCAAAGTCTTCAGTGCCATCAGTCCTTGTGTTAGGACACAATCCCAAATTGACCGTTCACATTCTACTAAGGGACGACCTAGGGCAATGGAAAACAAAAACCAAATTAAATTGAGCCTTCACATACACTAGTGACAGGTCATTGTTGTTTAAAAATGACAGCTAAAAATGTCTGGAACAACAGTTTTCAGAAAAGACTTCAGACCTGAGCGAACGGCGAGTGTCCCTCTCCAGGTTGTTTTCAGGACCTTCACTCTCATACGAAGCTAGCTGGAGCTCTGTAACAACACAAATACATTTATTCCACAATTAATTCACCCAAATTTTTATTACAGAAATATGTGACATTGTAATATTTGCATACTGAATAGTGATTGGTCCTCTTGTATTTATTTGCAGTGGTGTGTGATTGGACTTTCCATTTTTCTTTTTGCAAAACACCTACAGCCAATTCATCATCTAGTTCTCTTAAAGGTGCAGTAAGCAATTTCCGAGAAACACTGCTCATACATAAAATCAATCCAAACAAACACACCACTCCCTTCATTGCTCCGCCCCAAAAGTGCACAAAGTGGATATCTCCATCATCGCTGAAGAGAAGCAAAATAATGCTTCGCGAAAAATAAAGTGAATTTGACAAACAAACAACAAGGAAGAACAAGAAAAATGAACATACAAGCAAGAGTTGGTTGTTAGTCACCAGCAGCACACCAGCTCCAAAAAACAAAACAATAGCACTCATGTTACTATAGCTAACATCACAATATCAGCATATCTTGGGTCTGTGAAACAGCAAAACCAATGTTACTCACGTATGGAAAAGAAACAACCTCAGCGACCATTTTCATTTTTCCTGCTTAGGTCTCTTAAGTGCTGGAAAGCTTTTCTAATATTAACGTGGGTCGTAAAGCTCTTGCCTGATCATAACTCTTCTTTTTCCAGTGACATTCCTCTGACCTTTTCTCTCAGCCATCTCTCTTTTTTCAAATCTCCCTCTTACTCGCTCTCTCTCTCTCGTCCCCCATCATGAGTGGATACGCCCCTTACTGCTGACTGGCTATAAGTGTATTATGCTGCTCGGTCCGATCCACTTTCAACAGCATTTCTCAGAAATTGCTTACTGCACCTTTAATGCAAGTAGGAAAGTGTGACTGCTCACCATCTTCATTGAATACTGGTGCGCTGATGAGATACTGCAGTGTTTTCCTGTCCCTCTCAAAAGGACAGATCACCTGCCTCCAGGACAGAAACTCACTCACTTGCTTGGCCAACTCCCAAAATTTCTGAAAAATTAGTAAAGAGAAAGTTTTATATTATATAATATTATATATTTATATTAAAAGCAACAAGGTAACAATATAGTGCAGTGTTTCCCATACATTGATTTATTTGTGGCCACAATGACTAGGGATGTAAGGAACCCCCTTAACCCACGATTTGATACGATTCACGATATTGGTTTCACAATACGATTTTCTAACGTTTTTTTTTTTTTTTTTTTAATTAGATTTAAATGAGAAAAGGTCTATCATTTTTCAGACAAAATGCAGCATTTTTCTTTGTGAAATTTAAATATTTTTATAACAAAACTGAAATTTTGAAACAAATCCTAAGTCAAATAAATGAATAATACAAATAAAAGAAATCTCTTCATATGAAGAGTTGAACGAGATGTTTATTTGCTCTATTACAGACTGAACTATCTGTAGCCATTTAAAATTAGAGGCAATTTAATCATGATCCCAACGAAGATGCTACATACATGCAAATGAGCAGTTTTTAAATTTAAATTAGATTGTATACTTTTTGACATTTGAAGAAAAAAAAAATTCAGACTTTAGCTTTGTGAAATAATGCTACATAAAACTTCATATCAGCAGACGGGCTGCATGAGAATGCAAATTCACTGTCTTGACAGCAGGTTGTGCTTATGGAACAGCGGCAATACAGCACTTCCTTGGTTACCGCTGTAAACAAAGCAGCGTTGTGTGCTCATAAATACTACTTTAAAATGCATTGTACGCAAGGAAGATGAAGAGAAAATACTAAACTTTTCTGAACTCAGTCAGATATACATTCATATAAACCGTCACCCTCAAATGTATCACAATTCATTTAGCATCTCAACCAACTTCAATCGTCACATATTTTAATCAATTTTCAACCATTTCCGAATGCATCGTTACATCCCTAACAGTGACCGCCACAAATAATTTCAGTGCTTCCCATTCATTAACTAGACTGTGGCGGCCCAAAAATATATTTAAACTTCTCATAATAACATAAAACGTGGTTTTGCGCCAGTGAACACTATCTCTGAATGTGCTCAGTTTAGCGTGCCTTTGTGAATGTAGCGGGCACCAGCTATGCATTATTTCCACATTTGCATAGTTGCGAGTAATGAGACGCGTTTGTAAACTTGTTTTCCGCTGAAATAAACGCTCGACCGTAGTTTGTCAAAATCAAAGCTCACGGGTTTATCACTTACATGTATAGAAATTAGAACAAAAATAATGATCAAAGTTTCATTTATTTTTCAGTGCATTTATTAGACAATATATGACTATTACCATGATAGGAATAATATTATAACATATTATTATTATTATTATGTAGTGTAATGTAGACTGAGACATTATATTACAATTAAAAAGACGGCTGAGTCCACATTAAAGTTCAGGTACAAGTCATTGCACTGACTTTTTCTTTGTTCAATTTGCACACTGAAAATGGGTTGGAGCTCTTAATTTTGAACTCTGAAAGCGCACAAAATTGATGAATTTAACTTTAAAATGTACTAAATTTTCATACAGGGTTGTTTTTTTCCTTCTCCCTCTCTCTCACACTAAATCCAGTTTCACAAAATCCTGTGGGAAACACTGTAGTATTAGCGTTACATGCCAACTTGCCTCAAAATTGATGTGGCCATTGGGTAATCTATTGACACAGCCTTCATTAAGGAAGTGGATATCCTTTATGAACAAGCTAAAGAAAGGAATAACAATCTGAAAGACAAGAAGGGTGAGTTTACATTAAATTCACATTTAATTCAAATGTAATAAAATTAGTTTTGTATGAAAATTAAAAAAAAAAAAAAAAAAATACCATTTCTTGGCTTGTGTGTGCTGTACTAGACCTCTGAGTTGCTCCACGCAGGGCAGTGCGGTAGCTGTAGAAGTTGCTAGATGGGTCCATTTGGTGCTAAGACAACAAATCAAACAGTAAAATCAACTATGTATATACACAAATCTGTACAGTTTAAAGTCCGAAACCACTTATGAAAAGGCTTCAATTTTTCTGATGGAAATTCAAATTACACAGGCATTGAGACAAACTTGCTTATTTGATTAGAGACCAAGAATGAGTGTAGTTTCTTAAAGGGTTAGTTCTCCTAAAAATGAAAATTCTGTCATTTATTACTTACCCTCATGCCGTTCCACACCCGTAAGACCTTCGTTAATCTTCGGAACACAAATTAAGATATTTTAGTTGAAATACGATGGCTCCGTGAGGCCTCCATAGGGAGCAATGACATTTCCTCTCTCAAGATCCATTAATGTACTAAAAACATATTTAAATCGGTTCATGCGAGTACAGTGGTTCAATATTAATATTATAAAGCGACGAGAATATTTTTGGTGTGCAAAAAAAAAAAAAAAAAAAAAAAAGACTTAGTGATAGCCGATTTCAAAACACTGTTTCAGGAAGATTCGGAGCATAAATTAACCAGTGTGTCAAATCATGATTCAGATCGCAAGTCAAACTGCCAACGGCTGAAATCACGTGACTTTGGCGCTCCGAACAGTAGATTCAACACACCGATTCATTTGTGCTCCGAATCTTCCTGAAGCAGTGTTTTGAAATCATTAAATAAGTTATTTTGTTTTGTTTTTTGGCACTCCAAAAACGCTTTATAATTTTAATATTGAACCACTGTACTCACATGAACTGATTTAAATATGTTTTTAGTACCTCTATGGATCTTGAGAGAGGAAGTCTCATTGCTCCCTATAGAGGCCTCACTGAGCCATCGGATTTCAACTAAAATATCTTAATTTGTGTTCCGAAGATTAACAAAGGTCTTACGGGTGTGGAACGACATGAGGGTAAGTAATAAATGACAGAATTTACATTTTTGGGTTAACTAACCCTTTAAAGGTTGTTTTTGAGGTCTACTATAATAGGATTTCATGTTTGAATGTTCAAAAAAAAAACAAAAAAACAAAAAAACATGATTTTTCATATATGTTGCAGAACTTCTATTCCTTGTCTGTCAGTAATGCTCTGTTTAGTCTCCATAAAGCCCCTCCATCTGAAAAGCTCACTGTGCTCTGATTGGTCAGCTGGACCAGTGTGTTTTGATTGATCAACGGCTTTGTGTGTGTTTGGGAAACTTCACGCCCCTTACCACAACTGAGTTTCAACACATTACCAACTCAACCAGGCTTTGCTTTTTTTTTGCATATGCCTTGGGCGGGATTTATTGTGATGTTTGTTCCCAGAAGAAAACTCAAGACTACAATGGAGGCGTATCAGGGAGTTCAGAAACTGCTTACTAGTATAGAGAATAACTCCCTTTGGAGGGACTTTGTGCTTTATAACTTTGCAGATTTTTTCCATGGTCAAACAACATTACACACTAAAAAAGTTGAACATGTAAAAAAAGCATAACGGGTCCATCTTATCTTTTTATCTTAATGTTTCTTTGTTCTAAAAACATCTCAGAATGTATTTCTAGGTTAAATTAGATGGTCTCAGACTGTTGGGACTCCACTGCGTATCTTTCTCTATTCCTCAAAGCAGCTTCCTTACCACCAGGATGTCAAACTTGTCCGTGTTGACTTTATTCCAGGTTTTCTTCAGTCTGGATACAGGGTTCATGTTCATCCCAGCTACATGGTAAAACATTTTTAAACATGTTAAGTCACTTCTATGCAAAATCAAACTGTGGTTATAAAATGGTAAAAAGAAAGAAAGAAAAGAAATTGTATTCCAAACATTACATTTTAAAATTAATAATGAATAACAATATAATTCAATATATGTACTCACTAATAATGGCCATTAATGAGTTGAAGTTGCCGATGTTGAAGCATTCCTGTGCCACATCTATGAAGAACTCCAGCACTCTTGCCCGGTGTTTCTTCTTCACCGGCTGAAGACGAACCAGCAGAGGGCAGCATAATGTCAAAGATTGCCAACCATACAATCAACAACATATAGCAATTGTTCTGAGCTGGTTTTGCATGAGAATGCAGATTTTACATTGAAAATAAAGTAGCAATCCAACACAACTGGATCATTCAAAAGTAACAAAATGAACTGCACAGGCTCAAGATATGCAGAATTATTAATGTGACAGTAGTTGCACAACCTTTGACGTCAACAAAAGATAAGATATTCGCCTGCTAGCACTGCTTGGCTTTATTCCCAAAATAGATGAAAAGTGTGCTCACCATGCAAATTTCGGTGGCTATCAGGTAGCTCAGTCTGTTGAACCATTCAACATAGGCCTCCAGGTTACTTGCTTTTCTTTTGCTGAAGAAACTCTGAAGAACAAAAGTTTAATTGTCATTGAAAGTAATTAACCGTCTTCCTTATCTGTGACCATTCTGTTTCCATCTATTTACTGTGTTTTACGCAATCTTCAACTACAGATGTGTGATCAGCTTACCTTATGGTTGTCTGAGGGTCTTTTCTGTGCAAACGCTCGAACGAATTCTTCAGGGCCAATAAAGCTGAGTCTCTCCTACATGTGGAAAACATGAGAGCAGCTTGAAGACTGAATCCATAAAGTACAGAAACAGATATTACATGTGGATATCATAAAACATCAATACTGACAGCCAATCAGATTGCAGCTTGCCGTCACTCACCATCTCGATGTGTGTCAGCTGTTGGGCGAAAATGAAAGGGTCATCGCATAGGTTCAAAACGCACTCGTCTCTGCGTACTAACTGCGGTTTGGACTTCAGGGCGACCGGTCGGTCCATGGCGGTGGCAGCGGCAGCGGCGCTGGATGTCGCCAGCGACTCTTCGTACTGTCCGAGGGTGGTCAGTTTGCGTAAGAGGCGCTGAATGAGTCTCTGCATGGCCCTCCGTGAGAGCTAGTCAAAAACAACAGAACCATTTCCAATGTCAGCATTATAATATCCATTCATGTCTGTAGCCAAAAATAACATTTGGTAACTGTAAGCTGTGTTTTTGATATCCCAGCTTGTGCGAAAAGGAAATACGTTAGAGGTTTTGGAGCCAAACTACGTACATGCAAATCCAATATGATGCACAAACGCATTTGCATTTGGCTCCAAACCCATGTCATGTTGTCCAATATATTGATATATTCACACAAAAGCCATGTAGAATTTAGTCATACTTCATTATTCAGTTCACAGACAAACAATAACATGATGCAATCATGATGTTCATCAAGGTGATGTCATCTCGACTGACCTCATCTCCGAAGGCAAGCCGGTGGGTCATCTCTTTGAGGCTGCGCATCATACGCTCATCCCTGAAGTCGTACGGAAAGGTCTCCGTCCATTCTGTGAGCAGCTGCACGATTTTCGGTGCTATTTCCCGTATTCTTTTCTGTTGAGTAAAGCAGGACAATTAGCACTGAATCATCTACAGTTTGCTGGTAATAGCTATAAATACTCAACAATAATGATCGATCGCTGTTTATTTTAGTAAACTGCACATGTACAGGTGTGTGTGTCACAGTAGGGCTGGGTGGCATGACGGCATATAGCGTACAACAGTAGAAATGGGTTAATCAGTAGAGATTCTGCTTAGCATTTATACTATACTATCCATGGAGTAATTAGATTTGTGTATGTATATGTAATATATAAATGTATGTATAAAAACTGCATGAGGACTACATGAGGAGAGCTTTTTTTCTTAATGCAACGATTCAATTTGAAGACTGATATGCATCAATCTTGAAATATGACTTTTGTAAATCATTTGAACTGGTTAATAATCATGTTTTTAAATGCACAAAAAAAACCTTGAATATATCACGATTCTTTAAAAATATATATAGTGCGTCAAGATGGGGGAGTCGTGAAGTAAGTGAAATAATGAATAAACACTATGGGATCATAATGGGAAAATTTTATAGTGAATTGAAAACCAGAGAACTTTTTTTATTACCAGTGAGATACTATTATAGTTTTTATTAAAGGTGACCTAGAATCAAAAAATTAATTTATATTGGCATAGTTGAATAACAAGAGTTCAGTACATGGAAAAGACATACATTGAGTTTCAAACTCCATTGTTACCTCCTTCTTATATAAATCTCATTTGTTTAAAAGACTTCCGGAAAACACGCGGATCTCAACATAACACAGACTGTTACGTAACAGTCGGGATCATTAATATGTATGACCCCAATATTTGCATATATGCCAGCCCATGTTCAAGGCATTAGACAAGGAAAGGCAGTATTAACGTCTGGATCTGTGCACAGACAAGGTAAGCCAGCAAGAACAACAACAGTGAAAAATGGCAGATGGAGCGATAATAACTGACATGATCCATGATATTTTTAGTGATATTTGTAAACTGTCTTTCTAAATGTTTCGTTAGCATGTTGCTAATGTACTGTTAAATGTGATTAAAGTTACCATCGTTTCTTACTGTATTCACGGAGACAAGAGAGCCGTCGCCATTTTCATTTTTAAACATGTGCAGGTCTGTATAATGCATAAACAACTTAATTCTTTATAAATCTCTCAAACAGTGTAGCATTAGCCGTTAGCCACAGAGCATAGCCTCAAACTCATACAGAATCAAACGTAAACATCAAAATAAATACTTTACTCACATAATTCGAAGCATGCATACAGCATGCATGACGAACATCTTGTAAAAATCCATTTGAGGGTTATATTAGCTGTGTGAACTTTGTAAATGCACTGTAATATAGTCGAGAGCTCGTGTGGCAGGGAGCACGCGATTTAAAGGGGCGGCGCTGCCAAAATCAGTGTATAGTTAATGATGCACCAAAATAGGCAGTTAAAAAAATTAATTTAAAAAAAAACTATGGGGTATTTTGAGCTGAAACATCAGACACATTCAGGAGAAACCTTAGACTTATATTACATCTTGTGAAAAAGCATTCTTGGGCACCTTTAATATTTTAAATTTTCTGTTTTCATTTTCATTTTAGATAAAGTTTTAGTAATTTTGTTGTGTGTTTTTGTGATTTTTATAAGTTCTATTAGTAGAGCTGCTTGATTCTGGATAAGTTTTTTGTTTAAAAGAGATTCTGAATACACAACTACACAAAAATAATCTAATTTAAGAGAGGGTTCTGACAAAATGTTAATTGCTGGAGTATATTTAAAAATACTTAATTTATTTATTTTTTTAAATCAGCTTTGAATGAATAAATGATTGAGGTAACCGTGATGTAAATCGATACAAACTTTATTTGAAGCGTCAAGTTACAAAAGGTGATTTTGATTACTATCATTGACATCAGTGTTTATATCCAATTATAAACTTTTATCACAGTACTTCTGTGATCATTTTAATTATTGTAAAAGTCTTTTCAACCACGCAGTATCATTATTTCTGTTTGTGTAGGTGTTTCATACCTATATATGACAACTGCTCTTTTTGGATCAGCAGCAGCACCAACACATTTGAATGTTTGCCGTGATCATACTTGTCAAAGGGTTAATAATAGACATAGACAAATGGTTTTAATTTAGGAATAAGATTATGTGGGTGTTTGAATTGAGATCGAGATCTTTTAATTATCAATCGAGCAGCTCTACTACAGTTTTTAATTCATGTTTGTTTTAGTCATTTTAGTAGATCAAGTTAAACTAAATGAAAATGAGAAATGTTGCCTTAGCAACAAGCTAAAAAAGTTAATATTTCATTTCAGTTAACTTTTTTTTTAAGCAACAAAAACAATTTGGCATATTAATATAGAACTGATTCATGAGTTGTCACAAAAATGGATGAAACGTGGCAACAATAATTATTATTATTATGTAAGACTCTTTTGAATCTTTTAAGTGTTACATAATGTGAAGATGTTTTTGCACTGATGCCAGACTTATTCATTCATTTGGTTTTCGTCCATCAAGTACCTTTCACTTGTGAAGTTTGTTTAATTCACTGGATTATCCAAAAACAGACATTACCACATGGTTATGCAATACACCCCTATTTCCAGCAAGGATAACAACATTGTGATGTAAAAACACTCATGTGGTGATATAACATCTTGGTCATACTTCCCACTCATAAGATTACAGCACGTACCTTATCAGTCTGTGGGTCGCCAACCCTGTGATGGTCCACACAAAGGTAACAAACACGAGACATGAGCTCAAACGGATGCAGGAAGAGACGGGAGCTTAGTAGGAAGGTAAAAATGTATGACCTCTGAAACACAAGAAAATATCAAGTGTCAATCAAACTTGACATTTACGGTGCAAGGAGAGATTATAATAATTATCATAGGAAAGTATAAAGGCTGTTTATGCTTACGTCAGGGTAATAGTCCACAGTAGGGACTAAAAGCTGTATCAGGGCTTCAAGAGACCCAGCCACAAGCTTATTATCACGATAGTGCAAACCCCCATAGTTCTCTTCCACAGGTTGCCGGTGACTGTAAGTACTAGGGTTGAATTTGCTTGAATATGGAGTTGTCTGTGGCATGTTGGACCTGTGGATGAAAACATTAGTCAGTCAGTAAGAAAGTTGCAATGCAGGCAGCATCTCTCTGAAAGGTGTGAAATGAACACCCACCACCAGATGAATGCGGGTACATGCAAGCAGTTTATCTACTAGCTAATTTCCACCAACACAACAGCAAACATTTTTATGTGCCTTTTTTTTTTATTAAACATTTCACTCTGCTTTAAACAAATAATTAAACTAAAAACGTAAAGCCATGACATTACAGGTAGACTCATAAAAAAAACTTTTGGAACTTTTCGGAATTTCTTTTTGCTTTTCCAACCTATTTTACCTGATACTTAAGAAATTTAATCGGTAACACTTTACAATACGGTTCATTTGTTAAACATTAGTTAATGGATTAACTAACATGAACTAACAATGAGCAATACATTTGTTACTGTATTTACTAATCTTCGTTAGTGTTAGTTAATGAGAATACAGTTGTTCATTGTTTGTTCATGTTAGTTCACAGTGCATTAACTAATGTTAACAAGCTTTTAATAATGTATTAGTAAATGTTGAAATTAACATTAACAAAGATTAATAAATGCTGTATAAGTGCAGTTCATTATTAGTTCATGTTAACTAATGTAGTTAACTAATGAACCTTATTGTAAAGTGTTACCATTTCATCTTCTATATTAGCGACTCGTCATGCATGTCATTCAGCTAGATAACGTTACCGTGGTGACTTATTTAACTACGTCACAGAAAACCATGTTTAAGTTCAGTTGTTGGTTGTTAAGGCATAAACATCTGCAAGCTTGTTTCCACCATGGAATAAAAACATTTTTTTTTTTTTAAATTCAGACTTTTTCTCAGAATTGTGAGAATTGGTCATGATTATGAGATACAAACTCCAAATTTTCAACATTCTCTTTGTTATTCAATCCAAATCGTACGTATAAAAGACTGCAAAAATATTAAGTGATGTCTCGCACTCATTGAAGCAAAGCGCGAGACATCACTTCCGTCATCAGAACGTGTTTTCTGACCTCACCAACTGGATGTGGAGGGCAGTTGGACATAGTGGTGTTTTTAGAGGTAAAAAGTGATATAAATACTGTTTGGTTTCTCACACAAACCGATCATTTAGGACATCAATGTGTCGTCTCGAGCCGCAGGGTTTAATTTGGATTTGTCTGTGCATGTTTTTTTACTCTTATAGACGAAGTTCCCATTGACATGCATTATAAGACTGACAGACGGCAATGTCTGGAATTAAAAATCATCATGTGTGTTCTACTGAAGAAACAAAGTCACCTATATCTTGGATGCCCTTGGGGTAAGCAGATAAACATAAAATTTTCATTTTTGGGTGAACTATCCCTTTAAAAACAGAAAAAAAGGGTATTACGTGTTGTCAAAACATACCTGATGAGTGCGTCAACACAAAGGCCAATCAGAGGTGTTAATGAATCCGCTCAACAGCTCTCAAAGCATCATATTTTTTAAAATTTCAGTACCGACTTGGTATCACGGTCTGTACTTTTGACAACACTAGTCTCCCTATTGACATTGAACTTATGAGCTTGATTCCTTATTGCGAGTTCATATCTCACAATTATGACTTTTCTTTCCCCGGGCAATTCTAGTTACAAACTCAGAATTGCAGGATATAAACTCAGAATTGAGAGTAGAAAAAGTCAGAATTGTGAGATAAAGAGTTGCAATTACCTTTTTTAATTTTTTATTATTAATTATTTTGTGGCGGAAGTAAGCTTCCATATAAACATGTGCTTGGTCAACAAAGGTTAAGGCACCCAAAACACTACAAGATAATAGGGCCGATTTTGGGCCCAATTCTCCCCTTCCGACTGATTGTCTTGATGGTTCTACAGATTATCATATCAGATTTTCCGGTGGTCTGAGACGTGTTAAGAGTGATTTAACCATCGGGGCCGCACCGATCTCAAATCGTAAATATCCAACGTGTTGAATATTTACAATCAGAAAGCTCAGAGAACAAACATGCACGCTCTCTGTAGATTGTCACATGGAACAAAACGATACCCAATCAGAAAGCGAGCTGACGGAAGCATAACATGGCTTCATCCAAACCTCCTCCTTTTCCCCCCGTGAAAGTTTCTGTAAAATGCAGTCCAAACAATATTATCAGTTTCTTTTTGCCCGTCGTCTGCCATGTTTGTTTACTCTAGTCCAAAGTCACATTTAATCGTGAGAGATTTTGCGAGATCTCCCATGTTCACAGTCGGGAATCTGGTTGTTTGTGAATGGAATCTGTTAGTGTGTGGTGTGCTGTCTAGGTCACATTGCGGCACTCCACAAACTATAGGAACAAAACTGTTAAACTGTTAAAACTGTTAAACCTGTTTTTAACTGTCATGTTTGTGGTCTCTCACATTTTGGTAAGATTTTAAAAATCTTTTAGCGTGGACCAGCCCTAAACAGTTAGTTCACCCAAAAATGAAAATTCTGTCATTAAGTACTCACCCTCATGTCGTTCCACACCCATAAGACTTTTGTTCATCTTCAGAAAACAAATGAAGATCTTTTTAATGAAATCTGAGAGCTTTCTGTCCCTCCATTGAAAGCATACACAACTACCACTTTCAAGCCCCAGAAAGGTAGTAAATGCATCATAAAAGTAATCCATGTTACAAAGATGAACAAAAGTCTTATGGGTGTGGAACGACATGAGGGCGAGTAATTATTGACAGAATTTTTTTTATTTTTTGGTTAACTAACTGGCCCACGCTAAAAGATTTTAGTGTGATCTTATCAGATTTTCAAGTGTCAAAAATGTCACTAAAAGTTATAAAAGTGAAATGCAAAAGGTACAATGTAAAAATAAAAAAAATGCCCCTCTATGGCATTCAATGTATGCATCACAAGACTCACAAAAACCTACAAAATAATCCAACATAAAGACCGGCAATTATTATATATTCTTAAACGGTTTATTTAGTTATGATATCTTGAACTTTATTTAAAATCAGGAATAGTTATGCAAAAGTTAATTTCTGATCTTTCAAGTTATTTTATATATTTGAATTGGGAGAAAACAAGCAAACTAACTAGCAAAAAGCCATTTACTAGCCACTGTGGATGGTGGTCTCTTTCCCATCCTGCTCTGCAGTCTCTAAAGCTCCTGTGTACTAGGTGTACTCTTAACTCTAAACACTGTTATTGGATTAAGGAAGAGTCCTGTGGTCAAGCAGGTTTAATGGCAGGAGTCTTTTCTTGAACCACTGATCTCCTTCATTGACTTCAACGTTTACAACGCATCCTATATGACAGACCGACTCTGTTCTTTTCTACTAGATTAGAAAACAAAAAACAGAGGGAAGAATTGCTTGTTTATAAGATTAAAAGTAAAATGATCTGACATGCTTGTGATTAAAAGAAAACGTTCTAAATCCTAAAAATATCTAATTTGACTGATATTTCTATGACAACAGTGACTCACTGACCAGCCACGTAACGTGCGAATCTTCCCTGATGAACGAGTCTCGTGCTTTTCCTTGTTGCTTATTCATCGATCATTAAAGGGATAGTTCACCCAAAAATTACATCTGTCATCATTTACTCATCCTCGTGCTGTTCGAAACCAGTATGACTTTTGTGTCATATGTGGACGAGTAACAGATGACAGGCAGAATGACAGTCTCAGACACCATTCACTTTTATTGTATGGAAAAAGATTAAATGAAAGTGAACGCTGACTGAGGTTTTCAGAACCTAACATTCCGAACAAAATCTTTTTTTGTTCAAAGAAAATCATACATGTTTGGAACAACATGAGGACGAAGAAGAAGTGTTGACTGAAATTATATTTTTGAATGAAATATTCCTTTAAATGTGATACTTCCCAAGAGAAGCGTAGTAAACAGCGTCATAAGCTTCTCTGAAACACATCCAGTAACAGAACTGAAGAAACGGAACATCAGAAATACATTAAATACAAGTAGTTCATCAAAACAGGAGGAAGGAGATGGTAAACAGACGGTGCAGTCGGTGTAATTACACGAATCTGCCCTTCACTAACTGACTGACTCATCAGACCAGACTGAAAATCACAGATGGACTGTGTGCAATCACTCTTACACATGTATGAGCAACACAAGCAAAACGAAAACAAGTTCAAACAGACCAATAAGTAGAAGAAGAAAAAAAAAAACTTCTGACAACTGAAAAAAGTGTTATTAGGGAACAGTTGAATTAAATATGAACAAACATGCAGCAAACTAAATGTATTTTAAGAGGTTAATCGTTTTTAGATACGGGTGTTGTTTGGTTGCACATTTCACATTCAATAAGTTAGAAAACAATAGTTATTAAGCAAAAAGGCAGCCTGGCACAGTCATTTTAGAAGTTTTTGAAAGGTAGTGATTTGCAGAAGGCTGTAAACTCACCACAGAATTAAAACAGTAAATGTAAAAGAATGATGACGGTAGGGATATCCAAGGAAGTCCAACAAAAAGCCTCCAAAAGCGTGCACACCCCAGATCAAGTTGCTTTCTTACAATGAAAGGTCGCAGATTAAGGTCTTCTTATCTTTCTTTTGCGTGCGATACAAACAATCAATTCATTGTTAACGTTACACAAACGGATGCTTCGTGATGATCGATGGTCTCCATTGTTTTACTAATAATCCAGATCGCGAACATGAGAAACTAATATCGAATTCCTGTAACACCGAAAGCATTAAGAAGGAAAACCGGAAAATGCGGTGTCGCCCACAGGGAAAGACGAGCCAATCAGATGCAGGAAGCAACAAATTGAAATTTTCGAGAGATCTTATTGGCCAGGACGATGTCCATCAACTTCCTAGACGCGCACAAACCACTGACAAATAAAAACAGTTGGTTGTTTTGAAGGTTCAAGTTTGCAAATGCTGCCTGAACATACCCTTCACTTGGTTTTATTTTCAAAAATGCAAGATAGTTCATTTGGGCTTTGTGAATCGTTATAAACTATGTACAGGGTGCAATAATATATCGTTTAGAGCATAAACTTAGACAAGTGATATTCAAAATTATGGGTGAAGCAATTTCTCTGCTTCTAGTGTCATCAAATGAGGACGTACAAATACACGCAGTATTCATGAAACAAGATGTAAACAGTACCTGGAAAGCCTACTGCATGTACTGAGATTTTGAAGTGTGCATTCTAATGAAGTTCAAAAACTAAAAAAAGGTAAGTGTTAGCTACCAAGAAAGAGTAAATTGTTTGGCAGCATGGTGGATGTACTATGCCTGAGAATGTATTTATAATATCTTAAATTATATAATATTAATTCCTTATTTGATATGTGTATTTTGAAATTATGAGAATAGAGTGCTGCGGGGAAGAAGCATTTTTGTAGGCAAAAGTTAGCATGAAAAATAAGCTTTGTGACCAACAAAAGTTTATGATTCTTGCGCGTTTTGTTCATCATGATAATCTTCACAAATTAACTGTTGAAGCCTAAATACAATTGCTAGTAAAAAGCTAAATGTAGGCTATAAACGAATTACACCACATATAAACGAATTACACCACAGTCTCATGACTTTAATGTCACCATCACTAAGCTCCACCTCTTTCAGTCTTTCTCTAAAACACATTTTCTATGAAAGTATAAGTTGGAATAGCAAGAGCATGAGTAAACACAGTGAGGCTATGAAAGCAGACTAATGAGTAGATGGGTTTTTCTTGATGTTTAAAGGTGCCCTAGAATCAAAAATTGAATTTACGTTGGCATAGTTGAATAACAAGAGTTCAGTACATGGAAATGACATACAGTGAGTCTCAAACTCCATTGTTTCCTCCTTGTGTAAATCTCATTTGTTTAAAAGACCTCAGAAGAACAGGCGAATCTCAACATAACACCGACTGTTACGTAACATTCGGGATCATTAATATGTACGCCCCCAATATTTGCATATGCCAGCTCATGTTCAAGACATTAGACAAGGGCAGCCAGTATTAACGTCTGGATCTGTGCACAGCTGAATCATCAGACTAGGTAAGCAAGCAAGAACAACAGCGAAAAATGGCAGATGGAGCGATAATAACTGACATGATCCATGATTACCTGATAATTGTCTTTCTAAATGTTTCGTTAGCATGTTGCTAATGTACTGTTAAATGTGGTTAAAGTTACCATTGTTTCTTACTGTATTCACGGAGACAAGACTGTCGTTATTTTCATTTTTAAACACTTGCAGTCTGTATAATGCACAAACACATCTTCATTCTTTAAGAATCTCTCCAACAGTGTTTATAGTCGAGAGCTCGGGGGGAGCAGGGAGTGCGCGATTTAAAGGGGCCGCAGCCTGAATCGGTGCATAGTTAATGATGCCCCAAAATAGGCAGTTAAAAAAATTAATTAAAAAAAATCTTTGGGGTATTTTGAGCTGAAACTTCAGACACATTCAGGGGACACCATAGACTTATATTACATCTTGTAAAAACTGTTTCTAGGGCACCTTTAATGTCCTCAACAGCTTATGTGGTCCATTTTAGCCACTTGTTATCTTGTTAGCAACCACCTTTTCCCACAGACCTTATTTCAGGCATTTCACCTAAAAAAAGAATTGACTTCAGGACAAGGGAAGCGGCAGTGCTAAAATGCTAAACACTCTATTTGAATGCAGCTATTGGTTTCAAACAGGTTTCCTCTCCTGTTCTGCCACTGGTCAGTCAAAAGATAGTTCCACCCTAAAATTTACATTATTGGTTAGACAAATGTTGCTGTGTGCAGTATTCCCATGGTAAACACTGCCATCCCACTCTTTCCAGAACAGCATATTTTTTATTTCTGTGGGTGTGGTCGACTAAGTGGGAGTTTTGTGTTATATAAACCTTGAATTACATCAATGCAGAGGTAGGCAAGTCTCATTTTATAAGTAGGTGGATTTCATTTCGAGCCCATACCTCTCCAGCTCCACTCAACAAAGTGTCTGTAAGAATAATTCACCCCTGCGAGGCCTTACTGAATGATGTACTTCGCCCACACCGTTAAGAGGCACCTAATGGTGAGAGTTTGACTTGAGCTCAGTAATAGTGCTTCAAGCTGAAGCCTGTGTTAGATTCCACCCACGGCGCTGAAGCCCTGAAACCTTCTGGCCCCTGCAGGGCTTCAGCTACAGAAGGACGGTGTTATCACATATGGTAAACACACAGCTTCAGCTTACACCCACAAAGACTCAACCAACAGAGCAGAACCCTTTGGGAACTCCAGTCTTTTATATCTCCAAGCTAGCTGTGATGATGTTGTTCTTTATCGACTGGGATTACATAACCGGATCCACGTCAGCACACACAATTCACAAGAAAGTTTCCTTCGCTATTTTTTCTGCAAAAAAAATGATGTGACCTTTTAACGGCATATTAAGTTTCCTGTTAAATAGGCATTTTTGCTGCACTCTCTTTGGCGATATTCTTTAGCTTACTATAACTTTCACAGCAATACAGTCCAAGCATCTGTATGAGCAATTTATAGAGTTAAATAAAATATAAATAAATAATGCTTAGGAATATGTTGCCATCTGCTTGTACTACTATACCAAAACACAATCAGAACATGAAAAAATGCTAAACATTCACTTGGGGAAATTCCATCTGACAATGGAAATGAAACCTGCAAGCCATTAAGGATGAGTGCAATAACATCTGTTGGGTCGACAATGGATACGCTTGAATAATGGGGGTGGGAGTGTGACTCACTGCTTTCCAGTAAGAAAGTGATTCAGCCCCCTGGTTCACTGACCTTCAAACACGGTGCCCACTGTGTGCGACAGAATAGTTCAGTAGCTCTCTCAGCGGTCCCCATGTGCATGATGACGTTATCACCGCAAGTGTTAATGACCCTCATCTCACATGCACGCGCTCGTGAAGGTGAACTTTGAACTATTCATGTCTGTGCTGGCCACTGAATAGTTTTCCAATGAACTCAATTCTAAAATGCCCCTCCCCCATTTTCAGTAGGAGTTTCCTGTAAATGTACATATGTGTGAATTATCGAGAAAAATAATAAATAATGCATCATTATTGGCTACTGTAGACAAGATTTGAGGCCTGTGGTAATTTTAATGATGACTAATCACAATGTGTGTGATCAGTCCAAACCTTTTATTCACAACAAGTGCCACTCTGTTGATAAAACTGAACTGATCCATTTTATATCTGCTTTGTCTACTAACTGATAATTGTTTATGATTTTAACATTTCTAGCCATCCCTTCTACTCTGTAGCTAAATTCCTGATTTATTTACATTCCCAAAACTAATGGCTTATAAAGAACACATATTTTAATAGCACCAATTCCTGTAAAACACTTAAAACCCGAAATTATAAAATGGACATTTCCGGTCCTCGATTCTGATTGGTTGAGCCACATTTGAATCCATTGTAAATTACTCTACAAACATACACCTGTGACCTCATTACATAAATATTAAAATTAATGTTTTTATGGACTAATCGTTTTATAAAAGCAATAAGCCCTGTGAAGCCATGGTTTACAGTGAATTTAGATATTGTGCCTAACAACAGCCCTTAATTTTTGTAAACCACGGCTTCACCAACGCTATCTCACAACCAATTCGTATGTATGTTACGAGGTGGCAAATTCGTACAACCTCAAATTCAAACGATTTGTCGAAACCCCAGTGACAGGTAGGTTTAGGCCGGGGTTAGGGGTAGGTCATTCGTACGAATTTGGCAACTCGTAAAATACCTACGATTTAGCAAAAAAAAGTGAGGTCATACGAATTTGCACAAATTAGCCACCTCTATGTATGAGATTGGGTTGGCTTCACAAGGCAGTAAAATAACAATTTTTTCCATGAAACATAAAAGGAGATGTTTTGAAGAATGTTCATGCAGCTCTTTTTCATAATTAGTGACCGGGTACTGTCAAGGTAAACAAAAAACATAAAAGTTGTATTTTGAAACCATGCAATAACTTTGTGTGATGAACAGACTGAAGTCATTATTGACTGAAAATATATTTATTTCTAATCTCATTTGCATGTTGTGCCAGGTTGGACGATTACACCAATCCCTAATATCTCCATTGTGTTTCATTGAAACAAGAATGTTGTTTATTTGAAATAAAATGAGTGAGTGTAATTAATGACAGATTTTTTATCTTTTCGTGGTCTTTTTTTTTAATCCTGCTGATGAAAATAGTGTAAAAAATTATAAAGTATAGGCTAATTTATAAATATTTTATAATTAGTTTTAATGTATTAAATGTTAAGATATTAATAGATTAAAATGAATGGATATTGTAATGAACTTGGCGTGTGTTTATTATTTATATTCAGAGCTGCAGGTGCTTGGAAGAGTCTTTAGAGGGGAAGGTAAAAAATGGTACAAACAGGATGTGCTGCAACATGGTTGTGTCCTTTACATTTCATGGCCATTGAGAATCTCCTCCTCCATCTCCTTCATGATCCAAATTTGTTTACCACTTACTTTGAAGAGTGCATAGTTAGAGTGTAGTAACATTCCAACAGTGCCTCATTGTGCAGCCATGTAGACAGATCTGTTCATTATGAGCGTGTGTGTGAGTGTGTGTTCAAGCTCAAGGGAAAGGGAGTGGATAAGGGTGCAACTCCTCAAACTCACATGCATACACACACACACACACACAAAGTGGGAACAGTAAGTACAGCTGGCCAGGAAAAACAACAGGGGAGAGGGAGGGACTTTCAGGAAGAGAGGGAAACTGAAGGAGAACAACCTCAACCAGACAGGATCTCATTCCCACAGCTTGCTCTCTTTCTCTCTGTCTCATTCTCTCCGTCTCTTTCCAATCCAAAGTGATAAAAGTAAAAAAACAGTACAGTGCCCCTGCATCATAGCATGTAAAAACGTGTCACACCAAGTCACAATAAACTGTCACAGAAGACACCATTGCTGTTTGTTTACAGTATAGTGTCATCTGTGTACTTTATCATAGCTAATTTTACCTTCCAAATTAGTGATAAAATTGCTCCCTTGTGTATTGTGGTCGCCTCATATTGTGGCCCAAAAAGCATAAACAAACATTCCCCACAAATAACCTATGGGGGAATAAGCATTTTTTTTTATCTTGCACCTGGACAAGATATTTTGGATGTGCGTACCTTGACCTTTTTTTTATGAATTAGCACCCCCCTCATTTCTCTTTACCATTATGAAAAAAAATCTAAACAAAAAAGTATTTTTTTTAAATACTTTATACTTTAATGCAAAAAAGTAATTATTTTAAATATGTAAATATTGAATAATTGAAATATTATAATATAATTATTGCTTAATGTACAGAAACTGTTCAATATTATGAATTATAAGTTAACCATTTATTGATTCCCAATAAAAGTGTAACACTGTGCCTGTGGCAAAAACATTATTCTGTTTAAGCATCCTGAACCAGCCCAACCTGCTGCTCAACCAATAGCATGAGTTTGGGGCGGGACTATCTGTCTGTTGACCTATAGCAAACGGGCAGTGTTTGTGAGGTACAGAAATTACACACTTCAGCTTTAAATTGT
This sequence comes from Chanodichthys erythropterus, assembly GCF_024489055.1. NCBI lineage: Eukaryota > Metazoa > Chordata > Actinopteri > Cypriniformes > Xenocyprididae > Chanodichthys > Chanodichthys erythropterus. Next base: position 53,790,613 of record NC_090230.1, on the reverse strand, counting down.
AAAGCATTTGTAAATCCTTATAGTTTCTCTTGACTGCTTTTGAATTATATTGATTAAAATAAAAAAAAATAACTTTTACTGTACAGATAAATACTGTAAAAATACTTTACTACAGCAATGAGAGTCACCATTGAGAAAAAAATTAAATGACAAAAAACTTTTAAGAATGTTATCCTTAATAAAACATACACAGACACACACATATATAAAATATGATATTTTATTTTAGCAGGGTTTATTTTGAGGATTGAGCTTAAAGGATTTGTTCACTTTAAAATGAAACTTTTCCCAAGCTTTACTCACCCTCAAGCCAGGTGTAAATGACTTTCTTCTTTCTGATGAACACAATCTGAGATATATTAATAAATATCCTGATGCATCTGAGCTTTATAATGGCAGAAAGCGATATCAATGAGTATGAGCTGAAGAAAGTGTCTCCATCCATCATAAACATATTCCACATGGCTCCGTGGGGTTAATAAAGGCCTTCTGAAGCGAAGCGATGCATTTGTGTAAAAAAAAAAAAATAATAATCCTTATTTATCAAGTTATGAATTAAGTTATCTAAGACCGCTTTCTGTATTCAAGTTATGAAGAAAGTGTAAACTGGTGTTGCGTCAATAGGGAAGGCGCAGGATGTAGCGTATAAGCATTTTGAACTGCAAAATCTTTAGACTTTCTTCGTACGTTGAATAGGGAAGGTGGTATAGCAGAAGCTAGATATTTTACTTCATAACTTGTTAAATACGGATTTTGTTTTACACAAACGCATCGCTTCTCTTCAGTAGGACTTTATTTAACCCCCCTGAGCCGTGTGGAGTATATTTATGATGGATGGATGTGGATTGAAGCACTTTCTTCAGCTCATACTCGTGAACCCTGTTCACTGCCATTATAAAGCTCGGATGTGTCAGGATATTTATTAATATTTCTCCGGTTATGTTCATCAGAAAGAAGAAAGTCATATAAACCTAGGATGGCTTGAGGGTGAGTAAACCTTAGGCTAATTTCCATTTGAAAGTGAACTAATATCCTTTAACATATTTTTGTGAAATTAGGAAATTTGAAAAAAAAAAGGATAAAACTTACATAATTTTATATGTAGTTTATCAAGATCTGAGCTCTTTGCTTTCTGAGTAGACTTTAAAATCTCGTCCTCTCATCAAGACAAACAGTCTGGTAGCCTTATGTGGGCCTCAGCAGTACAATCACAGAAGCTGTGAGAGCGTGTCTACCGTAGAGCGCTCCTGCCAGCCAAGTCACCAGAAAAACAAACAATCTCCTAAGATGGCCTCAACATTACACAGAAAAAAACCCAGCAGATGACCTCACATGGCAGAGAATAGCTAAATTTCCTTTTTGCTTATTCAGCCACAGCACTGTTCACTGCTGTAATGCAACATAAAGCAATGCTAATGGCTTTGTTATGGCAATGTACTACTTCATTAATAGAAGTTTGTGCTGATAAAGGTGTGTTAGCTTACCCTGGTGAGCGTCTCTGTGTGCGTTAGGGGCTCTGTATGTTTTTGAAAAGGCTTGTTAAAAGCAGCCCGCCTTGAGAGGTGGAAATGGGGCCAAAGTGGTAAACACAGCTGTGACAGACCTCTATTGTCTCAGCCGCTCATACAGGGCTTCACAAGAAGCACAGAAAAAAGAAAACACAAACACTAACTAGAGTGTCAACTTGATGCAAGATAATCCTAGTTACGGTTAAAAAGATTTGATTGCAAATTTTCTAGAAAAAAAGGATGTTGAACATGTTTCAGGAAGTGCAGTTTCCAGGTGGTGGTTATCACAATATGGCGTTTGTTCCCGTATGGTTGTCAAACACTCCCTTCCTGTCTTCCCTTTCTGTTTTCTGCTTCACTAAAGTCTGCCTGGTTCTCGATCTAGGAAGACCCCGGGAATCAATCAGTGTATGACCTGATTTTGGATGACAAAAGACTCACTCACACACACACATTTGATGAGATAAAGAGCTTGGATCATCTCTTGCTCAATGTTCCAGACAGACTGACTGTTTTGCTGTGTGTCTATGTCCAAGTCCAAAATCAGCACAGCAGAGATTATGCTCACTAAATATCCTTCCACATCCTCTCAGCTTGGCTAAACTGCTTATAATATCAGCAAATCATTTATAATTGTTAGTATTCTATAATATATGGTGTTGCATATTGCAGCTACTTAGGTTCAGCAATTTATTCTGTTTAGGGTTCATGAGTTGAGTTATATGGTTAGTTGTGTTAAAGGTGAAGCTTCCTCTTGGGTTCCTCAAAGGGTCATAAAACCCCAAAACACATTTTTGAAATGTGAATCAACAAGGAGAAATTTGTTATTATTGCATTTTTCTGAGCAATTTCGTTCTTCAGGATTGAAAAACAAAGTCTAAGCAACGTCATGAAATCTGACGTAGTGCGTCCGGAGTGTGTGATTGGCTGTTGGGGCTGGATCAGATTCTGTGACGTTGCTTCGACTTTGCTTTTCAACCCAGAAGAATGAAATTGCTCAGAAAAACGCAAAAAGTGTTGTTATTTGGGGTTTTGAGTGGTTATGCTGCTGGTAGGGTATTTTTGGTCCTCACTAAGGGATTGCTCGAGTTATGGGTGGTTAAAGGATTAGTTCACTTTCAAATGAAAATTACCTAGTTTTACTCACCCTCAAGCCATCCTAGGTGTATATGACTTTCTTCTTTCTGATGAACACAATCTGAGATATATTAATAAATATCCTGACAAATTCGAGCTTTATAATGGAAGTGAACATGGGTTCACGAGTATGAGCTGAAAAAAGTGTCTCCATCCACATCCATCCATTATAAACATATTCCACACGGCTCTGGGAGGATAATAAAGGCCTTCTGAAGTGAAGTGATGCGTTTGTGTAAAAAAATAATCCATATTTAACAAGTTAAATATCTAGGTTCTGCCAGACCGCCTTACATATTCAACGAAGAAAGTGTAAAAAAGCGCTTAAGGCCCTGATCTACTTCAAACGAAATTGATGAACGAACTGATGTGACGTCATTTTGAACAAAATCAGGCCAAAACGAAGTTCGTTTTGTGTTCTTTTTGGAAGTTCGAAACGGCTTGCCAAAGCAAACTCTCAGGAAAAGTTTGCTTCAGCTGCGAACTACCATTGGTCAGTGGTCAGTGACGATAACGTAATAGGTGTGCGCTGAGGCTACGCCTTCATTCTCGTGGAACTTTTCTCTGACTCAGATGTTCGATTACAGTATATCGCTCCTCACATATTTCGAACTTCATTTTACTTCTAAACAGAGAACAAAAAAGAACTCCGTTTGAAGTACAAACCCGATGCAAAAAAAGTTGGGACACTGTACAAACTGAATAAAAACAGAATGCAATGATGTGGAAGTTTCAAATTTCAATATTTTATTCAGAATACAACATAGAGGACATATCAAATGTTTAAACTGAAAAAAGTTATAATTTTAAGGGAAAAATAAGTTGATCTTAAATTTCATGGCATCAACACATCTCAAAAAAGTTGGGACAAGGCCATGTTTACCACTGTGTGGCATCCCCTCTTCTTTTTATAACAGTCTGCAAAAATCTGGGGACTGAGAAGACAAGTTGCTCAAGTTTGGGAATAGGAATGTTGTCCCATTCTTGTCTAATACAGGCTTCTAGTTGCTCAACTGTCATAGGTCTTCTTTGTCGCATCTTCCTCTTTATGATGCGCCAAATGTTTTCTATGGGTGAAAGATCTGGACTGCAGGCTGGCCATTTCAGTACCCGGATCCTTCTTCTACGTAGCCATGATGTTGTAATTGATGCAGTATGTGGTCTGGCATTGTCATGTTGGAAAATGCAAGGTCTTCCCTGAAAGAGATGACGTCTGGATGGGAGCATATGTTGTTCTAAATCTTGGATATACCTTTCAGCATTGATGGTGCCTTTCCAGATGTGTAAGCTGCCCATGCCACACGTACTCATGCAACCCCAAACCATCAGAGATGCAGGCTTCTGAACTGAGCGCTGATAACAACTTGGGTTGTCCTTGTCCTCTTTAGTCCAGATGACATGTCATCCCAGTTTTCCAAAAAGAACTTCCAATTTTGATTCGTCTGACCACAAAACAGTTTTTCACTTTGCCACACTCCATTTTAAATGAGCCTTGGCCCAGAGAAAACGCCTGCGCTTCTTTTTGACCTATAGAGTTTTAGCCGGCAACGGCAAATGGCACGGTGGATTGTGTTCACCGACAATGTTTTCTGGAAGTATTCCTGAGCCCATGTTGTGATTTCCATTACAGTAGCATTCCTGTATGTGATGCAGTGCCGTCTAAGGGCCTGAAGATCACGGGCATCCAGTATGGTTTTCCGGCCTTGACCCTTACGCACAGAGATTGTTCCAGATTCTCTGAATCTTTGGATGATATTATGCACTGTAGATGATGATAACTTCAAACTCTTTGCAATTTTTCTCTGAGAAACTTCTTTCTGATATTGCCCCACCATTTGTTGCCCATCTTGACTTCTGAGAGACACTGCCACTCTGAGAGGCTCTTTATCATGTTGCCAGTTGACCTAATAAGTTTCAAATTGGTCCTCAAGCTGTTCCTTATATGTACATTTAACTTTTCCAGCTTCCAACCTGTCCCAACTTTTTTGTAATGTGTAGCTCTCATGAAATCCAAAATGAGCCAATATTTGGCATGACATTTCAAAATGTCTCACTTTCAAAATTTGATATGTTATCTATATTCTATTGTGAATAAAATATAAGTTTATGAGATTTGTAAATGATTGCATTCCTTTTTTATTCACAATTTGTACAGTGTCCCAACTTTTTTGGAATCGGGTTTGTATATCGGGGCCTTTACACTACGTCCTACGCCTTCCCTATTCAACTTAGGAAAAATTGTAACTGATGCGATGCCAGTTTACACTTTCTTCATAACTTGAATACGGAAGGCAGTCTGGCAGAAGCCAGATATTTTACTTCATAACTTTAAATATGAATATTATTTTATTAACCCCCCGGAGCCGTGTGGAGTACACGTTTATGATGGATGGATGTGGATGGAAGCTCTTTCTTAAGCTCATACTCGTGAACCCTGTTCACTGCCATTATAAAGCTCGGATGCATCAGGATATTTATTAATATAACTCCGACTGTGTTCATCAGAAAGAAGAAAATCATATACACCTAGGATGGCTTGAGGGTAAGTAAAGCTTGGGGTAATTTTCATTTGAAAGTGAACTAATCCTTTAATAAGTAGCTACTTGTTGACAGGATGTTCTGGTTCGTTGCTAGGAAGTTCTTAGTGGTTGTTATTCTGTGGCTAGGTAGTTATAGGGTGTTTTTGGTGTTATTAAGGTTAGGTACAGAACAAAGTTGTGTCCCAAATGACGCACCATGCACTCATATACTATGTACTTATGCACTATACACTCAGCCGTGTAGTGTATTAACTTTATAAGGTTATTTTGTCATTCAACATCGGCGTCTAACCCCCACACGTAATTAAAGCTCAAACAGTTGAGTTGTGAAGTGTCCAACAATCCACACTTCGTTTTTTTCGGTTAATTAAGTGCATCGTCCGGGTATTTAAAGTGCATTTTTTTCTTTTTGGAATCAAAACGGCATAGAATAGTGCATAAGTACGCAAATTTGGATGCACCTCAAAAGATCCTACCCCCCAAATATCCAAAATATACTAGATATGGATCTAGATATGGAAGACTATTAAATTTTTATATAAAAATGGTAAAAGTTTTGAATAGTACTTCTACTTTACATGCTGAGGCAAATTATGAGCTGAAGTTTAATACTTAATAGAAATCATAATAGTGCATCTGCACCATGAATATGCCTCAGGATCTAAAACCTGTTATTGCCTCCATCTTGTGCAGTTCTTTCAGTCTAAACAGTGTAATTGCCTCTGCCCCTGGGATTAAAACTTGTAATCCTCCACTACCTTCTGCTGGGGGGAGACTCACCTTGTGGGCGGGTATGGGGGCTTTCATTAATCTTCTTTACATCAGATCCCTTTAGTATCTGCAGAGAGATCAGCTTTTCCCTTCTCAGTCACAGACATATCCATTCTACTCGCAGACGACAAATGAAAAAAAAACACAAAACAGCCCATTTCATGGGGGATTTGTTTGATATTCCACACCACTAAATATCCAGTTTCTCAGCTAATGTTGTTATCCTGGTTGAATCAACATAATATGTAAGTTTGTGCTTATAACATATGTCAACTTCTGAAAATTATGATCTTCAATGCTTTTTGCTGTTACCCTCTTTCACAAGTGCCTCTCCCTCTTCAGTATATGTGTATAAGCATGTCTTACAACCACTGTGTCATGGATGCACAATGCAGTTCTTCATCCTCAGCAGTGTTTGAGGGCCACCAGCTGTCCCTCCCCTCCATCAAGCATCTAGATTCAGAAGATCAGATGTCAGAGGAATTCCCCTGAGCTCTGAGGCCTCTGTCTAATAGTGTAGTGCCCTCATCTGCAGTTTTGCAGACATGCAGATCCATAATGATTGAATTTGAATGCAATCTAGAATATAAGTCAGATTGTGCTTACATGTTTGTTTGTTTATACACATACCATTGCTAGTTGCTTTAGGGCAGTGTTTCTCATAAATGGATCGCAGGTCTGTTCTGAGTGGGTTGCAGACAGCAAGTCTGCAATACTAAATACATTTCAGGGGCATCTATGAAGCCATTTTCTAACCATAAACCCAGCATACTGAACATTAAAATACTTAAAATGTATTATTTTACTTACCAAAAATATACACTACCGTTCCAAAGTTTGGGGTCAGTATGATTTTTTAGTGTTTTAGTCTCTCATGCTCACAAAGGCTGCATTTATTTGATCAGAAATACAGTAAAAACAGAAAATATTAATGAAATATTATTACATATTATTACAATTTAAAATAACTGTTTTCTATTTGAATATATTTTAAAATGTAATTTATTCCTGTGATGTCAAAGCTGAAATTTCAGGATCATTACTTGTCTTCAGTGTCACATGATCCTTCAGAAATCATTCTAATATGCTGATTTGATGCTTAAGAAACATTTCTTATTATTATCAGTGTTGACAGCAGTTGTGCTGCTTAATATTTTTTGTGGAAACCATGGTACTTTTTTCAGGATCCTTTGATTAGTTCACCAAAAAAATGAAAATTCTGTCATTTATTACTTACCCTCATGCCGTCCCACACCCGTAAGACCTTCGTTAATCTTCGGAACACAAAGTAAATAAGATATTTTAGTTGAAATCCGATGGCTCCGTGAGGCCTCCATAGGGAGCAATGGACACTTCCTCTCTCAAGATCCATTAATGTACTAAAAACATATTTAAATTGGTTCATGTGAGTACAGTGGTTTAATATTCAATAAAGTTACGAGAATATTTTTGGTGTGCCAAAAAAAAACAAAATAACGACTTATAAAGTGATGGCCAATTTCAAAACACTGCTTCAGGAAGATCCGGAGCATAAATTAATCAGTGTATCGAATCTGCTGTTCGGAGCGCCAAAGTCACGTGATTTCAGCCGTTGGCAGTTTGACACGCGATCTGAATCATGATTCGATACACTGATTCATTTGTGCTCCGAATCTTCATGAAGCAGTGTTTTGAAATTGACCATCACTAAATAATTCGTTATTTTGTTTTTCAACTAAAATATCTTAATTTGTGTTCCGAAGATTAACGAAGGTCTTACGGGTGTGGAACGGCATGAGGGTAAGTATATTTTTGGTGAACTAACCCTTTAACTCAAGCTGATTGAGCCATCTCTACCATCTGGTTGAGGTATGTTATGCCAAAAAAATCCACTAGATGTCAGAGTGTCAATCAACAGCACTCGTCACAACACTTCCTCAAACATGGATGTCAGAAACAAAGAAATCACTCCTGCCATGTGAACTGTTCTTGGTGAAATTTTGCAAGGTAAGCACATTTTTTTGAGATATTACACTGTAAGAGCCCTAACTTTACAAAATTATGTTATTTGGTGAAAAAACTTTAGTATGTTTTTAATAATTTTTCAAAAACATGCTTAACCAAACGGTTGATTTGTCACTTTATGGTAAATGCAGAAAAGCTAAGATAATCTTTTCAGATCAAACATATCTACATTTACATTTACGCATTTGGCAGACGCTTTTATCCAAAGCGACTTACATTGCATTATACTACACATTTGTATCTGAGTATGTGCAATCCCTGGGATCGAACCCATGACCTTGGCATTGCTAGTGCCATGCTCTAACCACTGAGCTACAGGAAAGCTAAAGTTATCTGCAGTCAGAATGGACTATTTGCTGAGAAATATAAACTTCTGATCATTCTTAGCTATGAATATGACAGCTATTGTTATTTCTTCATGAATATGCTGAGATAATTTCTTAAATATGTATTTTTTGCTACTTTTGCATATTTTTTTAAGTAAATATAATAAATTCATAGAATTAATGTGTGGAAATCATAATTATCAGAGGCAATTACTTCTTAAATGCTGGTGCAATAACATTACTAAAATGGTAAGAGATTATTTATTTGTTTGTTGTTGCTTTTTTTTTTACAATTACTAGATGGATGTCAACAGTTTCTGTGGTACAAGAACGTGCACTCTTCAGGCCCTTGTCCCAGAAAACCCCCAAGATTCTGATGCTAATCTCAGTGATGTAGATGACCCAATAGAGGATCCGGATTATCACCCCGTCCGAGAAGAGAAATGTTCATATGTCTAAAAAAAGGAAAAGAAAAATCCTGTTGCACTACCACACTTGATGGCGTGTTTCCTGAATCAGAAAAGCCTAAAATGCCATTGTAATACTATATTTTGCTATTTTGTTTTTGAATGCAGAAAGAATGTAATGTCTTTAGTTTTGTTACTTTTAGTTATTTGTGTTAATTAGAAAACATGTAATTTCCTGTGTTAAAATGAAAATCTGAAATATTTTATGAAATACTTCAATAAATAAACAAGATTCAATATATAAAACTATTTTATTTTGATTATGCTTTAAATAAATTAGTATTATAGTTCATATTTCTGATTTTCATAATATGTGTATGAATTTCATTATTTACCTTTAAGTGAACCATTTGGTAGAGGCTGATATTTTAAAAATTAAGGGATGTGTTGAAAAAAAATACAGTGAGTGTGGTAACTACTGACATAATGAGATAAAAAATGCAAACAAAAACATTTTCAAATGCCTTTTTCTTGGTGGGGCAGTTAAGTTCAGAAGAAAGCATTTATTTGAAATAGATTTCTTTTGCAAGTATTTACTGTCACGTTTTGAACAATGTATGCATCCTTGCTGAATAAAATTATTCATTTATTTTAAAAAATTTAAAACAGATTTTAATACTGCTTCCCTTGCAACAAGTATAAACATAGCCAACCACAACACATATTATTCTGTGAATTATTGGATGCCAAGAGCATGAAACCATTGAAATTCAAGAAATACTCAAATCAACAAGCCTGATAGTTTTAGTCATAAGAATATGATGGGATCTGAGCACAGCATAGCAAACCATAAAAAAAAGTAAAACTTCTGTTGTTGCAGAAAAAATCCAGTCAATGTAAAAATATTAAGTGTTTGTGGTAATATTAAGGAATTTTAAAGTTTAATTTTAAGTACACCACAGCTTTAGGGCAACCAAATGTTAAGTGACAACACAAATGGTTAAATTTCCTCTTTAAATGTACATCAAAGAGAACATATCAGTATTAGCAGGAGCATTTGCTGTCTGGTTTCAATTGTTTTGCCATTGCACAATCCCAGACTTTTCCAGAGTCCTGCTGTCTACGTACACTCCGGATACGGCCTGTCTCATGGCAGTCAGAGCTCAAAAAAAGTGGATTGTTATGCAATCTGGTGTCAGCCTACACCATGATCCACGAATGAAGTATGCATGTAGCCCAGTTACTTGGTCCAGTGCTGACTTTTTCCATCCGCTACATATTGGAATAATTAGGAGTGTTTGGAGGGCCGACACTGATCTGTCAAATCAAAACTTGTGGGTTTTGGAGCAGTCTCAGGGATACTGCATATTTGGTAATTGCTGAAAAAGTAGGCTTTTTGGGAAGAAAAATGTGCACTGAACTACTTAATATCATGTACTCTTCCTTCTCGTTATGCAACCATTTCAGGCTCAATAATGTGTTTGAAACAACCATGCTCTTAAATCTTAAGTGTTACTTAGTGTAAATATTTAGATTTTATTACATTAAAGTTGTCATGACGTTTTCTTAATTGTTCTTTTAATATGTTCCATGAGGTTCACTTATAATGTTGATAAGGTTTTTGCACAAAAAAACAAAAACATATATGATTACATATATGACATAATTTTCAACCCTCATTCTGACCCTCTGTATGAAATTATCTGTTTAAAGGGGACTTATAATATCTCTTTTACAAGATGTAATATACTGTAAGTCTCTTTTAACCCCAGAATGTGTCTGTGAAGTCTCATTTCAAAATACCCCATGCACAGATAATTTATTATAGCTTGTCAAATTTGCCCCTATTTGGTGTGAACAAAAGCACACCGTTTTTGTGTGTCCCTTTAAATGCAAATGAGCTGCTACTCCCGGCCACTTTCCAGAAGAGAGCAGAGCTTTAACAGCATTCCCTTCAGCTGCTCAACAACAAAGCTGGAGAATCTCACACAGCCAAAATGACGAATGTCAGTAACGGTGTTCAGCCGGGGCCGTTCACACAGAACGCGTTTTTCTATTCCAATGCGCTACTTTCCCATTGTTTTTCTATGTAAACACGCGCTTGACGGACGTGCATGACCGTTACGCTCGCGTCTCGCGTCTTCTGCAGCGCCTCTTACATGAGCGCCGCGTTAAGTTAAAATAATTTCAACTTTTACACGCAGCGCCGCTCATCAATGTCAGTTCCAAAACAGTGGACCAATCAGAAGAACTCGGAGGCGGGGCAAACGTTGCGAGCTTCTGTTTACAGTAGCAAGTTGGCATGACAACTGTTTTATATGACGGCAACATAGCGGAGGGGGGGGGCGCTCATTATTATCTTGTTTTCTTTTTTTCCATGTCAAAACTTGTATCTGTCAATTCTGCTGTTTGCCTATTTCTATTTTTTCCGTTATTGCCTCACGTTTTAAAAGCGCGTCTGGAGACCTTCGCGTTCTACGCTGCGCTTTTTTTAAAACCACTCCTGAGCGCCGCGTCTCGCGTTTTTAGACGCAAAGACATGTTCTGTGTGAACGGCCCCTTACATTGTTCAAACTGGAGTCGGACACTGATGGAGAGAACTTATACAACTTATCCACCTGTTTCCGCAGGGCGCTACTGTAAAAGAGAACGTGGGTACAACTTCCGGTGAGGCGGCGGAAGCAGCATACCAATGGTATTTTGTGTGCTAATTAGCAAATAGGCTAAGTGTTTTTTGGATCATTGTTTACTTTGTAAAGTTGCAAATCTTTCTGAGAGATGTCGTTATGGTGCTCAGGGACAACATCTCAGTTTACTACATTATTAGTTAATAATATCGCAATACAATAAACAGTTTCCGTGCCCTTAATTGCTCTTTACTTTACTAACCTTCCACAAAAGTGCTGCTGCAATGACTAGAGCATCCTGACCCTGCAATACATGAACAACCCGCTGTCTGTACTTCACCTGTCACTGAAGCGAGCACCAAAGCCATATGATGTTATATTTTACTCCTAATGTGTCGTGCGTGCCAGAGCCAGTCGCATTTCCACTGTATGCGATGCTAAAGGCTAACTTACTTATGTTAACCATTGCGATAATAAATACACACGTTTATGGAAAATATCAGAGACTGCTTGAGGAGCAAAGACAATGTGATTATAATCGTGTATTTATTTGGTTTAATGTTTTATCTGTCTCTTCCCTGTGCCTGTTGATTCCTGACAAATGCATATCTTTCACAGATTCAGACACTCCGGTTAAATCGTATGACTCATAACTCCTGTTGTCTTCTCATGAGCTCCCTCTGTTGCTCTGGCTGAAAGGATCAGGATAGATAGACGGAGAGATCGGGCAAACATCCTCGGATAGCAAGCATCGCATAATTTAGAGGAAAATAAATAGAAATGCTCAGAAAAGTGACGTAAACATAGGGTATGTTATCAATATATTTCTAAATAGCCTTTGGATTTAAAAGCCTTAGTGGAATTGTTTTTTTCATTCTTGTGATCGCAAATAAATGGAAGCAGGCCTAACTGAATAGGTCTGTGTTTTCTTTTTATGTCAATATAAATATCAGTTAGATTTAGCATGATTGATGTGCACTCCTGACATAAATTAATACATCACTATTACTGTAACATTTTTATTGTAAACTCACTGTTCAAATATTGTTAAAATATTGATGCTGGAATCTTAAATCAATATTGTTAAAATATTGATGCTGGAATCTTAAATCTTTAAGTAAAAAACAAACGTTCGCAAGTTTGGATCGTTAAATCTTGAATGACTGTCAACTGTTGAATGAATGAGTGTGACGTCCAGCTTGTTTACTTCGAACCGGAAGACGCTCCCACGTTTGACACAAGGCCTCATGGGGCGTAGGAAACTTGTGGATAGAATGCACCTGGACGTTTCTGAATGGTTAGTGGATACATTTATGTAGTTGCTGTGGAGTTGATTCAACACATCGAATAGCATGTGCCGTCATGTTAATCTTTTGTGCAAGTCCAGCGTTGAATTGACACTCGTTTGTGAAGCAGTCCGGCATAAAATGACAGCATGGTAACAACACTCTACTACAACTCTTCCTCTTCTCTAAAGCAGCCCAACATGGACTCGCCTTCTCAGGCAGGGTTATGTAAATGTTAGGGTTACCAATGTCACTAACCTGAGAAGAAGCTCGTTGTAGTCCCTACCAGTTGTAGTCCGTAAACAGAGAATTCTTTAAAAGAAAATATCTCCCTTTGCTTTGAACTTTGCACGGAGCCCCGCACGTCACCCATAGGAGAAAAAAAAAACAATCCGTGCCGACGGTTTTGCAATCCGTTCCCTCAGTTTATAAATCGTGCCCACGGATTAATAAACCGTACCCACGAATTTCCAATCCGTGCGCTCAGATTTCGCAAAACCGTACCCTCGGTTTTTAAATCCGTTCCCACAAATTCATAATCCGTGCGCACGCTTTCACAATCCGTTCCCACGGTTTTGTAAAAACTGCCGGATTTGTGGCCCCGCCTCCAATCTTTGCCGGCAGATTCAACCAGGCCACCTATTTAGGTGCGGGATGCAATAAACTTTATTTTACTTTATTTTACAAAATGGAGAATTTCCTTAACTTCCATTCAGAATTCATTTGAGAATTTCCGTTATTTTTATCTTTTAAAGTCCATTTTGGGTAAAAGGCTTAGTATAATAAAACCACCAAAACAAGTCTTCATGTTAAGACTGAATAGTACACAAACATTTCTAAAACTGTAAAAAGTTTTTTTTTTTTTAAATAAAGTATTCATTAATTATTTTATGATAAACATACTGTCTTAAGTGCACTCATTTATAGTCATAAATAATAAAAAATAATGAATGAATAAAAATAATGAATAAAAATACATTTAAATAATAAATACAATAAATAATAATAATAGTTGTTGTTGTTATTATTATTAGCCTATTGTTACATTTAGGCTACATGCATTTAGAAGAAAAGAGGAACAAAGAAATTAAAAGTCAGTCATAATACACAATGCCAGGTTTATTGGGCAATAATAATAAAGTGCTAAGATTATCACAAATAAACACAAGATTTTGAAGCACATAATTCTTATTAAATCATTGTATTCCGCTACCCGTTGCTATAGAGAATCACTGCAGTTAATATAATTTGATGAATAATACACAATAAAACAATAAGATTCGTTAACACGTACCTGGCCCAGGTGAAAAAAATTCTATAGTAATTTATAGTAAATAGTGTTTTTTAACCATATATAGTGAAGTACCTGAATTGCTGTGATAATATAACAACTATAGTAATATAAACAATTACTTTACCCAATATTGAACTAAGTTTTCTACAATATACACTGCAGTTTACTGTAGTAAAGTAGGCCTATACTATGTTCTAATTCGTGGGTACGGTTTATTAATCCGTGGGCACGATTTATTAAACCGAGGGAACAGTTTAAGAATTCGTGGGTACGGTTTATAAACTGAGGGAACGGATTGCAAAACCGTCGGCACGGATTGTTTTTTTTTCTCCTATGGGTGACATGCGGGGCTCCGTAACTTTGAGTGTTGTAACTTTGCAGATGTTGTTTGTGCTCAAAAAGCAACATTACACACTAACTAAAGTTAAAAAAGCAAAATCATCAACCACCCCTTTAAAGGAACAATCCACTATTTTTGAAAATAGGCTCATTTTCCAACTCCCCTAGAGTTAAACAGTTGAGTTTTACCGTTTTCGAATCCGTTCAGCCGATCTCCGGTTCTGGCGGTACCACTTTTAGCATAGCTTAGCATAGTTCATTGAATCTGATTAGACCGTTAGCATCGCGCTTAAAAAAAAAAAATATATATATATATATATATTTTTCCTATTTAAAACTTGACTCTTCTGTAGTTAAATCGTGTACTAAGACCGACAGAAAATGAAAATTTGCGATTTTCTAGGCTGATATGGCTAGGAACTATACTCTCATTCCAGCGTAATAATCAAGGAACTTTGCTGCCGTACCATGGCTGCAGCAGGCGCAATGATATTACGCAGCGTCTCTCACAAACGTCTCCATGGTTGCAAGGCACGTTCCCTGTGCAAGCAGGGGCTCACGGGCGCTGCGTAATATCATTGCACTGCTGCAGCCATGGAACGGCAGCAAAGTTCCTTGATTATTACGCCGGAATGAGAGTATAGTTCCTAGCCATATCAGCTTAGAAAATCGCAACTTTTTATTTTCCGTCGGTCTTAGTACACGATTTAACTACAGAAGAGTCAAGTTTTAAATAGGAAAGATATCAAAACTCTTTGGTAATTTTTAAGCGCGATGCTAACGGTCTAATCAGATTCAATTAACTATGCTAAGCTATGCTAAAAGTGGTACCGCCAGAACCGGAGATCGGCTGAATGGATTCGAAAACGGTAAAACTCAACTGTTTAACTCTAGGGGAGTTGGAAAATGAGCCTATTTTCAAAAAAAGTGGAGTGTTCCTTTAAGGGATGGCTCCTTTAAGGCTTGTCAGTAAACGGCCACTGTTATGATTGGCTAATGTCATTGCATAGGAAACAGTATCAACGCCCACTCGCTATTGCACACAATCGATCCGGGACACAATTAAAACGAACCATCCATTTCCGATGCTGGGATCCTTCTGAAGTCTGTACAGAGACACAAGGAGCTCTTTAAACTGGACGCTTCAAAGTGAACACTTTCACTCTTCCATTTGTTCTGTTGTCAACAGACTCAAGTGCGTGGAGTACGTCTAAAACTGAACATGCATCTGCATACTGTAGTGTAGACAGCGTCAGTGATTATAATGGCTTCATTTGATTATGGCGTGACACATTCAGTGTAGGCAAGTGTCAGCTGTTAAGCAATTGAACGCCAGTGGGCGGGGCCTATGGTGTGATGATGTATAACTATTCGTTGATGTCTTGCTCTGGAGGCAGTCATATGCACGTGTATTTGCCCATATGATGTCACAGATCCCTCAGTATCAAAACAAGCCATTTTTGGAGTATGTTTAAATAAATGATTTGTTTATAATTGACGTTTTAAGCTATGAAACTTGCGGAATGTTTTAATGGAACAAATTATAAGCAAAGTCTCTTTAAATGTGCCCTCGAATAAAAAATTTAATTTAGCTTGGCATAGTTAAATAACAAGAGTTTAGTACATGGAAATGATATAGTGAGTCTCAAACTCCGTTGTTTCCTCCTCCTTATATAAATCTCATTTGTTTAAAAGACCTCCGAAGAACAGGCGAATCTCAACATAACACTGACTGTTACGTAACAGTCGGGATCATTAATATGTACGCCCCCAATATTTGCATATGCCAGCCCATGTTCCCAACATTATGAAAGGCATTAGACAAGGGCAGGCAGTAACATTTGGATCTGCACAGCTGAATCATCAGACTAGGTAAGCAAGCAAGAACAATAGCGAAAAATGGCAGATGGAGCAATAATAACTGACATGATCCATGATATCATGATATTTTTAGTGATATTTGTAAATTGTCTTTCTAAATGTTTAGTTAGCTTGTTGCTAATGTACTGTTAAATGTTGTTAAAGTTACCATCGTTTCTTACTGTATTCACGGAGACGAGAGCCGTCGCTATTTTCATTTTTAGACACTTGCAGTCTGTATAATTCATAAACACAACTTCATTCTTTATAAATCTCTCCAACAGTGTAGCATTAGCTGTTAGCCACGGAGCATACTATCAAATTCATTCAGAATCAATGTAAACAATATAACAGTATACAATACTCACATAATCTGACGCATGCATGGCGAACACTTTGTAAAGATCCATTTGAGGGTTATATTAGCTGTGTGAACTTTGTTTATGTACTGTTCAAGGCAAGCGCGAACTCCGTGGGCATGGAGCACAAGAATTAAAGGGCCAGTAGCCCTGAATCGGCTCATTTATAATGATGCCCCAAAATAGGCAGTTAAAAAAATGAATAAAAAAAAAATCTATGGGGTATTTTGAGCTGAAACTTCACAGACACATTCAAGGGAACACCTTAGACTTATATTACATCTTTTTAAAAAAAGTTCTAGGGCACCTTTAAGACAAGTCATTTCACTCGGCGGCCATCTTTGAAACGCCTCTCGGGCATCAAAGTGCAGCTCCTATCTCTTTGAATGGGGAAACATCAAATTCTCCAAAGCTGTTTGCCAAGCTTTGGATTAAATTTCATATTTGAAATCACCAATGAAATCTGACAACAACTGCCTCATAATTTTTTTTCCCCAAATGCTCGAATCATGACAAAAAAAAAAAACAATTTTTCAGGCTGGATCAAGCTAATGCGCATGCGCAGACCTAAATGCGCGTCTCTTCGGAGGCACGCGTCTGAATGTTTCTATAGAAACCAGTGCTTCTAACGGCCGCTGCAGTGACGCGAAGACTTTACCAGTCAGCGATTGGCTCTTATTTTAAAGGCGGGACTTATTCCGCCATATTGCGCATTTCACTTTCTCCCATTCAGAACGATACGAGTGATGCATCTTGTGTTCTTCTAAAGTCTTTGTTATAAGTCAAAAGATCAAGGCAAATTTGTTTTCTCATGTCATGACCCCTTTAACTAATCATACAGTTTATTAATTGTAAAACTTGTGTTGTTGAGAATGTTTCACTGGACACATTATTTACATTAAGCCAAATGATCCATATGTTTTTTCCTGACTTAGCAGCCATTCTCCACCTACCACAGCCAAATTAATGGCAGTAAACACATGGCCCAGAACACACTGCTCTATATCACAGGATACAGGCCTGGCTTGTGTTCGTTTTGAACAATTACGGACATTCAAAATTAAGTGAATCAGTCAACAGTTTCTCCAAACTGCCCCAGTGCTGACCAAGCTATGTTCTCTTCCCCTTCATTTGGATCCCGGCCACGTCACTGGCACTCAAAAACAACAGGTTTTTAAAGCTTTGGCAATAACAAACATGTTTCCCTGTATGCTATTTATAAGAGTGTTAAGATGATTCAGTAGTGGAACAGAAAAAAAAAAAAACAGAACTTTTATGTTTTTTCATGTTAAAGAACAAGGCTAAACCCAGTCATATTAAAAGACAGAGGGGAACAGAGAAAATAGAGAGTCATTATTGGTTATTAGAAGTGTAAGGCAGCAGTTGGATTTGAGTCAGAAATTAACCAGTGACTAGGAGAAAATATGCCCCCAGATAGTTAAAATGTGGGAGAAAAATGCTCCTTTCATAAATTCATCCTTTTTTAATGCGTTATCTAACATTTGCTTTTCTTGGCATATCCGCATATGGCTGGGTTCATTATGGGTTTATTGCCTGCTAGTGCTACAGCTACTCAATCTGTGTTCATTGTCTATGTTGCCTTACACAAAACTGTTGTAGTTTGGTACTTTCATATATCAAGCTACTGAGTGATATGATATTCATATACTGTGGAATTATTCTAAAGGAGTAGAACACTTTTTATCCTATGTATTTAATACAACAGATCTTCAGATTGACTATTCATTTTCAATAGAAGTATAAATAGAAATACACACTGTAAGTATAGTTTTGTATGGTTAAAAGGAAAATAAAATGTATTGGTAAAAGTCAATTCCAGGAGCAAAGACGAATACAAATAAAAACGTTTTACAACACTGGTCTGAACATAAAACAGGCCTGAGGAAAAAAAAAATAGCACAATCCTGTGAGGGAGAGTTTCTAATATATCTATAACCTGATCTGTGTTTAAAAGGTAAACAGTAATAGGGGATAATCATTGATTACTCACCCTCATGTCGTTCTACACCTGTAAGACCTTCGTTCATCTTCGGAACACAAATTAAGATATTGTTGATGAAATCCTATGGCTCAGTGAGGCCTCTATTGAGAGCAAAGCCATTCAAACTCTCAAGGTCCATAAAGGTAGCCTAATAAAAATTATCTGAAACCGTTCATGTGAGTTCAGCGGTTCTATCTTAACCCTATTGCACACATGTTGATGTCACATGAAAAAAAAAAAAAATTCTATATCATTTTTTGGCTAATTTGGGAACATTTTACTGATATATATTTTTTTGACCCTGCACCCCAAAATATTTTTTCATTGCCTCAGGGCAACGTTTTACAACAATGGTACAGAATCATAGAGAAAATTATCATCAAAATCACAATTTTTTTTAAAAAAATGTCAAGAAATCATTAAATACAAAGGGAAAATCACTTGAAAGACATTGATTGAATTTGATACATGCATAGGTCTGTATCTTGTAGTGTGTTGTCATATAATGTACTTCATGTGATAAGATTTCACTCCGTTCGAAACTTCAAAAAGCACTTCTTTGCTGTGAAATAGAGGTGTATGTTACAATTTTTGCACATCACTTTGGGTGTTCCTGCACACCCAGAAACCCTGCATCTTCCCTTCTTATAACACATTATGACTGAATTTCTGAACATACAAAATAAAAAAAATCATAAAACCTGACAAATGTCTTCTCTACACTTTCATACACACATACATATTTTTTTATGTACAGTTCATGTCATTTTAAATAATATTACTAATGCAAATAATCTTGCCTTCTTCCCACACTATGTGCTCCTGTGAGCATGTTTCAGAGCAGGATGTCCCACCTATAAATGGTGCTTGATAACTCCCACACCTTACTGAACTGTTCTTTGAAACTTTCTCGACCTTTCTAATTGGTTGTAATCATTTAAAGAAAAAATGACTAAACATAGGGCTAAAGAAAACTTTCCATTGCCTGAGGGCAACGCTGTGCTGTAGAGGGTTAATAGCCTATTATAAAGTGACAAGAATACTTTTTGTGCACCAAACAACCAAAATAACTACTTTTAAACAATATGGGTCGATTTCAAAACACTGCTTCATGAAGCTTCTGAGCTTCATGAATCTTTTGTTTCGAATCAGTGGTTCGGATCTCATATCAAACGGCTAAACTGCTGAAATCACGTGACTTTGGCGCTCCGATTCACTGATTTGATTCGTAAAGCTCCGAAGCAGTGTTTTAAAATCGGCCAATATTGTTGAAAAGCCTATATTCTTGTCGCTTTATAATATTAATATTGAACCACTGAACTCACATGAACTGTTTCAAATATGTTTTAGTACCTTTATGGACCTTGAGAGTTTTAATGGTAGCCTATGTGTCTATGGAGGCCTCACTGAGCCATCAGATTTCATCAACAATATCTTAATTTGTGTTCTGAAGATGAACGAAGATCTTACGGCTGTAGAACGACATGAGGGTGAGTAATTAATGACATTATTTTCATTTTTGGGTGATATAACCCTTTAAGGGATATTTTGATACTGTTGTGTGATTGCTCCCTCTAGTGGTCATTGTCAAAATAATTCGACGACTTTGACTTCTATGATGACCAAACTAATATCAAACACACCAATAAACGCAAGTATTGAATTGATGCCTATTTTGTAATAATCTTATAAATGTAAATATGCTAATAAGATTCATATTCTTGTAGGTATGATTTATAAAGGTATGATTATAAATGCTAATGTTTAGCCTATAAATGTATGCTTTAATTATAAAAGAACAATATAAATATGTAAAACATACTAAAAACCGAATGACAAAACATGTGACTCTCGAAAATCGGCTTTAACATGATTATAATGTTTCACTATCCTAAATTAACCGATCAAATGACAAAACGAGCCAGAACAGATTTTGTAGTTTTAAGATTTCACTACGTTTCATTACATAATGAATAATTTGTATTAGCAGTCTGGTCAATTTTTGAGACCTTTCTCTCGTAATTGTGTCACGAGTAGACCACTATATGAAAATACATAAAGGGAGGGGTAACACGTCACACGCCCCTGACGTTGTTTAGTGGACAGACTTGCAGGTAGTGATTTAAAGTTAACCATGATTTAAGGTCGCACAATGGACGTACTTTGGGCAATATTAAATTAATAAGACATTACATTTGAACATCGAAGTGCTATGAAACATGTGGATTCACATTGCCTTAGAGCAGAAGTTTTTGTGGAGCGTTTTTGTACTGCTCTCTTTGACTGGTGGACAAGCTTTCGGAGGTGAGTGTCAGCAAACCCATGAAATGTATAATATAATATAATATAATATAATATAATATAATATAATATAATATAATATAATATGGGTCATTAATCTCTAAAACAACACTTTTGTCGAAAATGATTTTGTTGTGGTTTTCAGTAATTTGTAGTTTTATTTGAGTACAATTTCAATTTGACTTAATTCCGTTCAGATGGAACGATTTGTATTTATGAAAACTACAGAAAAATGTAAATATTCCTCTGGCATGTTAGATGTAGTGACATGTAAGCAGTAATTAATACCTCACTGTACAAAGACACTTCTGCACATGTCTGAAATGGGATTAGATTTAATCCGATCTGTCCAAATTCATTTTGTTTTCCTGCAGCATGAATGGAAGCGACCTCTCCCAGTCCAAAGCCAAATAGAGATAGTAATCTGCAATGAAATGCATTTTAAAAACATCTTAACGTTAATAGAACGATAAGAATGTTTAAGCCTTTAAAAATATGATATATATTCATGGCTTCTTAAATTCTTTTATTGGTGTATTTCTTCTCTAGACAAATTACAAATATTTCATTTGGTTAAAAATATTTCATAGTAATGTAACAAGCACAGCTTTTCTGTGATGTTTTTTTTCATCCCAGTTTCTGTAAGAAAATGTTAAAGCAAAAAATGTGTGGATGCCACAGACTCTTTTTTTTTTTTTTTTTTTCTAAAATAGGTGTTTATTGTTTGCTGCTACTGTGTTTCAGGACTAGTTTATACAGTAACTTGGACATACTTTTGCAATCTGTTCCACACAGGTGGAAAAATCTAATAATTACGTATAATTTCCCGCCCCTACTAACTTAGTATGGTTAGCATTTTGAAAAGCATATCCTTAGCCACTGTTCCAATCCCTATTGACTTCTCTGACACAGTGCTCTAGAAATTAAGCTGTACTATTGTGCTCTTAAAAGGCATTCAGCACATTAAAAGGCATTAATTGAATTCTGATAACGCATTAGAAGGCTGCAGACACAACAGCACTTAGTCAAAACTGCTTTAGGCATAGAGCAGCAGCTGTCACAGAGCTGTTGAAGCCGATACAACTCTTAATTTTTGGGGGGACAAAAGCAGCATCTAACTCAGATACATACAGTATATAGGAATAATTCCCGTACATATGAGGACAGACAAAAGTGGATGGAATTAGGGGGAAGAAATTGTGTGATAATTTATGTTTTATCCCTCAAAAAGCAAGACATGTTTCACACTGAAAGTTATAAGCTATTTGGACTTCTGTTTTCGGAACATCTTACCCTGTGACATTTTGTTTTAAGGAATGTGTCCTTTGCCCTTATTGTTGTAAAATGCAAAATGTGAAAAACATGTAATGTTTATGTATATGTTTATTGATGCAAGTTCAAATTACTTTGCAGCTTCTTTCTATGGAGATGGTTTTGTGCATTTGAAAACAGTTGAGTTGTCTAGTCAGACATCTTTCCATGTACGGTTTCGAACCTCTGGAGCCAGTGGCCTGCTTTTCTTGGCAGCTGGAGAGAGTGACTTCCTCTGGGTGGGGCTGCATTCTGGCAGAGTACAGGTGAGTAATTAAAATGCATCAAATTCATGTCACTGAAAAGAGGTCTTCATATACAACACTGTATATCCAATTTGTAACCATGTAATTTGATGTTTTTTGTAACACTTAATTGCTTATTAATATCCTTACGCTACTCATATGCATTCGCTAGAATAGAGTTTAACTAATGTAGATTCATGTGCAAAACAGAAAGAACGTTTTATCGTTAGAATGCTAAGAGATCATTGCGGTTTTTAATTGCTGTAAGAGACTGAGATTACATAGTGAAACATTGCGATTATTTTAAATGAATCAGCTAAACTACGATGGAATCTTGCAAATTAGTACTGCTTAACAGATATGGTTTTGCCCATGGGCAAAAACAAAAGGCAAGTGATTTCTTGTTGCTTCCAGACAGAAAAAGTCTGTTTGCTTCCACTTGCATGCTGTGCTGACAAGTCTTTTCATGCTGAGGAAAACTAACATGGTGACTCTGTTACCTGCAGTTAATGTAATAATTAGCTTTTTAAAGATGATTTCCTACATCAATGTTAAGATCTTCTGTCCATCCCTGTCAGGTGCGGATTGAGCTTGGATCTGGGGAACGGACTGTTCGTTCTGAGAAGGGTATCCCCTTAAATGATCTGACCTGGCATACAGTAGAACTTCAACATGACCATGACAACATCACTCTGACTGTGGACAAAAACTCTATAGCAACTGTTAAGATGCCAGGACCTGACCTTGAACTGGAAATCCACGATGGACTTTTTGTTGGTGGTGTTGGGGATCTGGAAAAACCCTACCTCGCAGCAAATAAAACATCTTCAGGCTTTCGGGGATGCGTGGATGAGGTTCTGTTCAATGAGCATAACCTTTTATCCTCCCTTAGGCCTTACTCTGGATACAAAATGATTCATGAAGTGTCACTTGGTTGCAGCCCACAGTTTTCAGCCACTGTCAACAATTCCATAAGTTTTTTCAGCTCCAAAGCATACATGTCGCTGCCAGCATGGGATGTACCCCAAGAGGGCGTATTTGAATGTGAACTGAATACAGTAAATTCGGAGGGGATCCTTTTATACAGCTCTGCAGGCCAAAGTGACTATATTGCCCTGGAGATCCAAAAGGGTCACCTGGTTTCTATCCTTAAAATAGGTGCAACTAAGACAGTATTGCGTTCCTTGATGGTCATCAATGATGGGGCATGGCACATTTTGCGGCTGTATTTATCTTCTTTGAATCTTCAGTTTACTTTGGGTTTGGAGATGCACAATTCTAGCTTTGGGATAAATGCCAGTGCCCTACAGTTTACTGGACCTCTGTACCTAGGTGGGGTGGATATTGGCACTTACACAGAAGTCCGCAAGAATGGTTTGCTATCTATGGTAGGCAAGCGGATAGGAGGAGGGTCGTTTAAAGGCTGTCTTCGAAATATCAGAGTTAATTACCAAAGGATGGGCCTTCCAAAAGCATTGGTCACCAAGGATATTTCTGTTGGTTGTGAACCAGACAAACAGCTTGGACCCAGTACCACAAGTCCATCAATTATTACTATAGATTATGAAAATTTGACTGATGTCCTACCTGAACTGGACAAGAAAAATGTCCTTTTACTTAAGGATTTGGAGGTTCTTGAAGGAGGACGAGCACCACTTGAGTCTAAACACATAAAGATTAACCTAGAGTTCCGTAAGCTTGGGATCCGACATTCGCAGATTATGTTTCGCATTGAAGAGCAGCCGGTCCATGGGCAACTCCGACTGGATATTGACCCTGATCTGGGTGAGAACACCTTCAGTATGCTGGATCTCTGGCTTCAAAGGGTCATGTATGTCCATGGAGGATCTGAGGACCTACATGATTTTTTCATGTTTTCCATCTTCACCAGCAGCAAAAAAGAAGTGCCTAGCTATCTCAGAGGGAACCGTCTACACAGATTCAACATCAGTATCACACCTGTCAATGATGCTCCTGAACTTAGCCTCCCTGAGGGCAGTAACTTCATTCTGCTGGAGCACTCAAGACGTCGTCTGAGCACAGATGTCCTCAGAGTCATCGACCCTGACACTAACTCCACAGACCTGATGTTCACAGTGCTTGGGAACCTGAATGCTGACTCAGGTTTTCTAGAAATAGAAGAACACCCAGGCCGAGCAGTGACCTCATTTTCCCTAAGCGATCTAGAGCAGGGTAAAGTGAATTATGTCCACAAAGGTATCAAGAACTCCAGAATGGCTATTAGGGTGAGTGATGGGGACAAGGTAAGCAACACTGTGGTATTCAGGATCATCGCTGTTCCCCTAGAATACAAGATTGCCAACAACACTGGAGTAGAGGTAACCCAAGGTGAAGCAACCTTTATTAGTAACAAACATCTTGCTGTACAAGTGAATGTCCCTAAACAATCAGTGGACATTCGCTATGACGTCACAGTGCCACCAATCTATGGTGAGCTGCAAAGGCTGCATTCAAGTGGGCAGTGGAAGCAAACAGGCACATTTACACAGAAACTTCTGGAAAAGGAGCGTCTTCGATATCTCAGCACTTTCCATGGTACGCAGCAAAGTAATGTCACTGACAGTTTAAAATGCAAAGTCACAGTTGGCTCAGTCATTACAGATGAGTTGTTGTTTTTGATTAGAGTACGCTGGATACGTTACAGAATCACTAGAAATAAGGTAGAGATAGATGGCGAACAGAAAGTCACATTGACACCTCAAGAATTCCATGTTGTCACCAAGGGTGCAAGACTTTTGGAAAATGACCTTTACATTCGTTTGTTGACATTACCAAGGAGAGGACATCTTCTTCTCGATAATAAGATTTTAAAAAAGAACTCTACCTTTAGCCAAGATTACATTACTAAGCACAAATTGCAATATGAGCTCTTAGAAAGGCCAAAGGATGATACAAGGGACATGTTTCACTTTCAAGTATTCTCAAAATTTGCCATGTCAGGGATTCATGAGTTCAGAATCAGTATTAAAGCAGATATTCATCATATAATTTTAAGAAATCATGGACTTTCTCTCTTGGAAGGGGAGAGCAAGGTCATTACTAAGACAATGCTTTTCTCAGAGACACCCAGCTCCAGAGTAGTACACTACACTGTAATCAGCGGCCCTAAATTTGGGATATTGAAGAAAATAAACCTCTCTAATTCCACTTCCAGCAATGACAGCATAATAGAGTTCACCAATCAGGACATTTTGGAGGAACGCATCTTGTATGTCCATGATGATAGTGAAACCACACATGATGCATTTACATTCCTAGCCTCTTTTGGCTCTCTGAAAAATAAAACCTCAGGCATGAAGGCCATATTTAATATTTCCATCCGTCTTGTTAATGACGAGAAACCCGTCCGTGTTGTGGATAAAGTTTTCCATGTGGTGCGTGATAGCCAGCGGTTACTTACACTGGAAGACTTATGCTACCATGATGCTGACACAGACTTTGATGACAAAGATCTGCTTTATACCAGACGAAAGATCCCCATGGGTGAGCTAGTCCTGGTAAATGACACCACACACAAGCTTTATCAATTCCATCAGAAGGACTTGGAAGAGAAGAGAGTGCTGTTCATTCACAAAGGGGTGAGTTTTGGCCGCTTTGTCCTCTTCATATCAGATGGCAAGCACTATACATCAACGCTACTTGAAGTGTCGGCCCAGGATCCATATGTTAAGGTGGCCAACAACACAGGTATTCTGGTCCAGAAAGGCCAAGCGGCCATTTTAAGAGTTGCTAATTTCAGTATCTCCACTAATATGGATGTCAGGCATGATGAAGAAGTGGTCTTTGAGGTTTTTCTACCACCAAGCCATGGGACTCTTCAATGCAATGGTATTAAGGCAAATACTTTCACACAACATGACTTGAAGATGGGTCATATAATGTATCATCATGATGACAGCGAAACACTAGAGGACTTTTTTAACTTCACCAGTAAAGTGAAAGGCCTGCATCTGGATGTGAGTGTGGCAGTTAGGGTGTACCTTGAGAGTCATCAGCAGCCCCCAAGTGTCATTCACAATAACCCAATCTTGGTGGAGGAAGTAAAACCTGTCAAAATCAACAAGGAAGTTCTCCAGGTTAGGTTTTCTTTATTAAACTCATGTTCAGATAACTTGGTTATGAAATGTATTTCATATGCTCATGTGGTCTGTTTCAGGTTATTCACGAGGATAACAAACCTTATGAGATTGTGTATACTGTGAAGGTGGCACCCGCTCATGGTTTTCTGCGGATATCTATGGTAGAAGATGATTATTACCGTGGCAGTCAGGAGAATCCCATCCAAAGCTTTTCACAGGAAAATATCAATAAAGGTCATATTCAGTATGTTCAAACAGAGCATGGATATGTTAATGACTCTTTCTCACTTGACGTAACTAATGGCGTTCTAACAATCCATGATCTTGTAGTCGTTGTGGACATTATCCCCTTGCACATCCCACTAGAGGTGTCCAATATGACCCTGATAGAGGGTTCTTCTAAAGCTCTCACTCAGGATATCATCAAAGTTGTCAACCAACACTTTCATGGACTCCAAATCTTCTATCTTGTAACTGATGGGCCTCATCATGGCCGGATTGAACACTCAAGGATCCCTGGTGTTCCTATTCCTTCTTTCACAAGGGCTCAAGTGAGTTGTTTTCATTCTCTTCACTTGTTTAATTTGTTCCTCTCTGCACTTAAGCACTGTTTTAGGAAATATATTTTTCAAATTTAAAAATGTTGTATGTGTACTAATCTTTATTATAAATGTCATTAAAGAACAGCATTGTATATTTTTTTGCCACAGGCTGAACAGGGGTTCATATTCTATGTTCATGACGGAAGTGAGACCATGGCTGATAATTTTACAGTGGTGGCCAATGATACAGATATCCGGAAGCAAAGCTTGCCTTTTGTGATTTATGTCAATATAACTCCCATAAATGATGAAGCTCCAGTTGTGACTGTCAACAGGATCCTCAAGGTGAGTTTTTTCCCCCCTGAAACTAATTTGTATTCTATACTATAAAGATAACTGTATTGCACTCACTAACCCTTTCTCATATATGTGACAGTATTTGTGAACTTTACTTAGTTTACTTAAATGGTTTAATTAAATTATATAAAACAAAAATAAAATGCACATATACACAAAGTAAAGCATGACTGCAGCCTGGGTGATTTCATCTCCTTCCCAACCAATTTGTGCACTTGTACTAAAATTTGACTAATATTAGTCTAGGAAATCTGGCACATCTTTTCCCATTTCCATTACGGAACGATTATTTTAAAGAACATTGGTTAAACCAGCATAAACTGTGAGGAGGATTAGTCTTCAGATGCCCACTTTCACCAGCAGGAGGCTCAGTAATCACATTCGGAAATGGTTTCTGCTATGAAATAAATAAATATTGTTTCTACTGAAAAATGTTAAACCTTACTTGACAAAACATGACCAAAACTGACATCATATTTCTTTTATTAGGTGTGGGAAGGTTCTGTGACAGAGATAACCACTGAAAACCTCAGTGCTGAGGATCCAGATTCTCCTCCTGAGAGCCTAGAGTTTATCATCACTCCACCAAGTAATGGGCATCTAGCCCTAAAGAGTGCTCCCTCCAGGCCTGTTCTGAACTTCACCCAAGAGCATATCAATCATGGCCAGTTGGTGTTTGTACATAGTGGTTAGTTTACATATTAAAGTGCCTTTCAGAACTGCCCATAAGATTTGATAAGCCATTTTGCTTGATCTCTCAGTAGGTTTGTGGTTTTAATGTTTCGACAGGTGCCTTGTCAGGAGGATTTCACTTTCAAGTCAACGATGGAGTGAACTTTGCTCCAAGGAAAATCTTCAGTGTCATGGCCCAATCTCTGGTCATCAGCTTAGAGAAAAATCAAGAACTCAAAGTTTTCCCAGGTTCGATTTTATTGTGCTTTAAAGAAACCATTTTCAGCATTTCTTTAATGTAACTCGAACTCATACTACTGCAAATTGTGATTACACTTTTTAGTATGAAGAGGTTAATAAGGGTGCCTTTCATATGAAGAGATAGTGTAGCCAAAGGACAATATGCTGTAGCAGACTGCAGCAGCTGGACTGGGTTGTAGGAAGTGAAGCTCAGACTAGCCTATTTATTGAAAAAGTAATGGTGCAGAAAGGATTTATTCTTTGTATCCTTTCCACAGGTTCTTCAAAGATAATTTCTGAAGATGAGCTGCTGATAATCACAAATGACTATGATGATATTTATGGGAATCGCACCATCACCTACACCGTGACTTCGCCTCCAAAATTTGGCAGCATAATGTGGAAACAAGCAGAAAATTCCACACAAGAAATCTCCTCCTTCACCCAAAACATGGTATTTATTAACTCTGCTTCTGAGTTTATTTAAAATGCTTTCTTTTAAGAAATATGTGTGGAAGTGTTTTTCAGTTCCAGAGAGGAATTGGTGCAGGTTAGGTGCATCGCCAAGACAAAAGCATTTTCAGCAAGTGTATTCTGCCAAGGTTTTTATGGAAGTAAATTAATGGCAAATGTTTTTGAAATAAAAAGCTTGTTGAATTGCACTAATTGAAAAAAAATGCATTACATTAACTGTGCTTGCATTTTGATGCATTGTATTTTTAAGGCTTGCATTTTTATAGGCTGAAATTCAACATGGTTGTATATTTAAGCTGTGAATATTTTAACATTTCACACATTAAAAATTCAATAATTTATTTTCACCTTTCATATTTTACTTCCAAAGTATTTATTTAGTTATTTTTAAATATACAACCTATAATATCCGACTGGTGATTTTCGGTCCATTTTATTTCGCTTTACAAATTCGCTTCCACAAATTCAGTGGTTCAAATTCGGCAGGAAAATCAACATTTCACATCCGGGAACTGCAGGAAAAGCAGTAGAGTGCCGATGCATGATCTCCATCTGCTGTTAGTCTTCCTCACCAGCAGGTGCCGGTAGCAGCTGTTTACGAAGACCAGAGCTGCGGCAAGTAAGTCATCATTCATTCATAAAAACGGATTTGTAGAAATAGAGCAAACGGTAAGTGAATGTATGATGATTATCTGGGCCAGTATAAATGCAGAAAAGCTGATAAAGACACAAAAGCTGCATTTATGTTTAATTCAGTGTCTTTACGGTTACTTTCCCTGTGTAGGCTAAATAAGCAGCTTTCTCTCCAGTGAATGAGATTATAATGTTATTGTCTGATGCTGATGTACAGATCAAACGTTAAATCTGAGGAGACATATATTTCTCTCTGTTGTTAAGTTTCCTGAACTTTATATGGCGGTGCTGTGTGGTAATACTAGGGTTTTCCTCATCTGTCATAGGATTCCCCTGCCATCAGGACATATAAAACACTTAACATAGCTTAATGGACTAGTACAGTGATATAAAACACCAAACTCGCAGTAAAGTAAGTTATACTATATAGGCTCCAAGCAAGCATATACTGGCATAAAGTTGGTTTGATGTTGAACGTTTGATATTCGCAAATTTAGGGACCATCTCTAAAGTTACGACATTGGTTTTCACGTTTCTACCTTTAATAGCATTTAAAGAGAATGATTTACAGTCACAAAACCAACTGTAAAGTGTTCATCTAGGTGTCAGGTCGAACAGTGATGTGCCCTACTCTCTCTCTCTCTCACACACACACATGGATTACCTACATTACCAATAAGGTGCGAGTTTGGTCTTTTAAGCCACGTTTCCACCAAAATTACCCGGAACAATTGTACCAGGAACTTTTCTCCCAGGAACTTTTTGTCCCCCCCAGACCTGTTGCCTTCTGCGTTTCCACGCGGTCTAAAGTACCGTGAAGATTAGGCTAATTTGTCCGTGACGTAGTACTGTGCGCGGCTGTTTCTTCCTGTCAACTCGTTTCGTCTGGAAAAACGTGGTGTAAAAAAGTTAGATTTTTTTTTTTTTTACTACAACGACTTTAAGACTATATCATTTAGATGTGATATGAAGAGTTCAGATGCAAAAGCCTCTAAGTGCCATCTGAAATTTTCTCCTAAAATTTGCATTTTTATCAAGCTTGTATGTTTATGTTCAGTTATTTCACTTTAATGGCAATGAAAAGGTACTATTAATTGCCACTAAAGTGAAATTACTGAACCTAAAAATACAAGCTTGATAAAAATGCTCATTTTAGAAGAAAATTTCAGAAGGCACTTAGAGGCTTTTGCATCTGAACTCTTCATATATACATACATTTATTTACCTTCAACCCACTATTCATCGGATTCCGGCATCTCTTCCAACAATGCAGTAGCGGAGTCTTTTGTCACCGCTGAACCAGAAAAGGACGGTCTGTGTCCTAGCAACGCATCCAGGCGGTCAAACTTGTTAGTACGCCAATCGGAACCACTTCTATTGTTGTGATCCTTTATTTTCTTGTAATCTTGCTTTAGTTTTTTCAACTTCTCTCTGCATTGTTTTCCAGTGTGCACAATCCCAAGCTTGCATAACCGACTTACTGCTGCGTGGAGTCGACCAATCAAATGCAGCGTGAATCCGACCAATCAGCATGTTCAGCGCCTAGTCCCACCCCTGAAAGTTCCTGAACTTTGAAAAAGTACCACCTCGCCATCTGGGACTTTTCTGAGGGGGAAATTTTACCCGGAACTTTTTTTAGTTCCTGGTTCCTGGGGTGGAAACACACTGAGTACCAGCCCAAAGTCCCTAGTTCCTGGGTAAAGTTCCTGCGGTGGAAACGGGGCTTTATATTACTGTACTAGTCCATTAAGCTATGTTAAGTGTTTCATATGTCCTGATGGCAGGGGGAAAACCCTAGTATTACAACACAGCGGCACGATATAAAGTTCAGTAAACTAAACAACAGAGAGTAATATATGTCTCCTCAGATTTAACGTTTAATCTGTACATCAGCATTGGGGAATAACGTTATAATCTTGTTCACTGGAGAGAAAGCTACTTAAGTAGCCTACACAAGGAAAGTAACTGTAAAGACACTGAATTAAATATAAATGCAGCTTTTGTGTCTTTATCAGCTTTTCTGCATTTATACTGTCCCTGATAATCATCACACATTCACTTAGAGCTTGCTCTATTTCTGTAACTTGTTTCTAAAGGTTGCTTTGGTCTTCGTAAACAGCCGCTAGCAGCACCTGCTGCTGAAGCCAACTAACAGCAGATGGAGATCATGCATCGGCACTCTACTGCATTTCCTGCAGTTCTCGGATATGAAATGTTGAATTTTCTGCCGAATTTGAACCACTGAATTTGTGGAAGTTAATTTGTAGAAGCAAATTTGTAAAGCAAAATAAAATGGACCAAAAACTGCCAGTCGAATATTATAGGTTGTATATTTAAACAGAATTAATATTTTGGAAGTGAAATCTGAAAGGTGAATATAAATGATTGAATTTTTAATAATGAAAATGTGTGTGAAATGTTTTGAATTGAAATATTCACATCTTAAATGTACAACCATGTTGAATTTCAGCCCATAAAAATGCAAGCACAGTTAATGTAATGCATATTATTTTTTTCAATTAGTGCAATTCAACAAGCTTTTTATTTCAAAAACATTTGGCATTAATTTACTTCCATAGGTTTGACATTTCAGGGAGCAGCAAATGCTCTACTGCAGATGTCATCCTGCATATATTTGAAGATATGTATGGTTTTAAGAATGCTTTTGTCAAAAATAAAATTTCATGCAACATATATATATATATATATATATATATGTGTGTATATGTATGTAACAGCATATAAAGTTGTAATTTGGTAATGTATCGTGGTATTGCAAGTTTGAAACATGGGCAAACAACTTAAGCAAGTCTACACATGACTGCCTCATGTCACTGTCATGACATCACCATCAGCCTATATCTGCTTCCACACATTTATTTTTTTATTTATTTTTGTGTGGGCTGTAACAAATTTAGAATTTAGTTTCACTCTCTTGCATGTTAGCTAAGCCAACCATATTAGGGAAATAAAAAAATAAAATAAAAAAAAAATTCTAAAACACTTCAAGCTCTTCAACATAATTAGCTTATCTAAATATTCAAAATGTAAATATTAACCTACTTAAGAAGAAAAAAATGCAAATATGTGATAACAAATATGTGAATTGTGATATTAAATAGCATTTCTGTGATCATTCTAACTTAAAAATAAGCTTAATAACCTCTAATATTTTAGGTGAAAGAACGTGCTGTGCTGTATGCACAGACTAAACCTGTTGCCTGGAGTGCTACAGATTCCTTCACCTTCAATGCGTCATGCCCCCCAGCATCCCTCCAAGCTTACATCTTTAATATCCACATCTCTTATGAAAATATTGGCCCAGAGCATAGGAGTGCACTCTGTACAAATACTGGTAATGCTTTCTGACTTCTCATGATGTTTATTTGAAAAACAAATTGAACACAATTAATATATTATCTTTACACTAACTACTTCATATTCATTATTCAGGGGCTGTTGTCGCTGAGGGTAGTAGTGTTCTCATAGATAAATCAAAATTGGATGCCTCCAACCTTTTGGGAAAATTAGATGAAGCGGAACATCATTTCTATGAAGTCTGGTACGAAATCACAACTCCACCCCTCTACGGTACAATTGTTGTAGGTGAAAAGAACCTGACACATGAAAGAATAAAGTTCTCCCAATTCAACCTCCATAAGCATGGAATTATTTATGTACATGATGACTCTGAGACCACTCATGATAACTTCACATTTGACGTGTGGCTAAACCCCAAAGGAAAGCTTGCTCAACGACCCCAGAATGCAGACTATATAGTATCAGAAATATTTAATATTACTGTGACTCCTGTTAATGACCGGCCTCCTGTACTCAAGACGGGATCCCCTAGACTCAAAGTGGTCAAAGGGGACACTGTGACTTTGGACCCTGAGAACCTTTATGTGGAGGACCAAGACACTCCACCTGAGGAGCTTTATTATACAGTAATCAGCAAGCCCAAAAATGGCTTCCTTGCTTTGGAGGGTCAACTCAATAAGTCTGTTATCACTTTCACCCAGGCTGATGTAAATCATGGAAGGGTGCACTTTGTACAAAACGGGGAACCTTCATCAGGGGTCATCTACTTCAGTATAACTGATGGATTCCACAGACCACTCTACAAGCTCTTTAGCATAGAGGTAGAGAATATCACCATCAGTGTGGTCAACAACACTGGACTGACTCTGTTGCAAGGTCAGACCACAGTGACTC
The DNA here is from genome assembly GCF_024489055.1 of Chanodichthys erythropterus. Lineage (NCBI taxonomy): Eukaryota > Metazoa > Chordata > Actinopteri > Cypriniformes > Xenocyprididae > Chanodichthys > Chanodichthys erythropterus. Next base: position 53,757,063 of record NC_090230.1, on the reverse strand, counting down.
TGACATTCGAACATCTGGCTGCAGTGACCAATGAGAAAGATGCATTCATTAAGTATTTAGTTACAGGCCCACCAAGGCATGGGAGTGTCATGGTTATGGAAAAGTCGGTCACACACTTTGACCAAGAGGACCTGCACACTGGCAGATTATTTTATAACATGACTGACCTGTCTTCCTCTCAAGACAGCTTTGAGTTCACAGTCTTCACATCTGAGAGTAACCTGACCAACCAGGTAGTAAACATCACAGTCAGGCCACTGATCCACCTTGGAGAGCATGTCAGGATCCCAGATGGCATCCCAGTGAAGCTAAGAAAGGATGTCCTTGATGCAACAGAATTGGCCTCCCTTAGTGCTAGTGATCCTATCTTTGAAATTCTTGAGCCGCCGAAACATGGCAAGCTAGTCAAAGTCACATTTGACCTTGGAGGAGCCTCTCACTCGGTGGAGTCCTTCACGTTCAGGGATGTGGAACAGGGTAGAGTTGCCATAGAGGAAAACATCTATTTCCAAACCATTTATCGAAACGCAACAGCGTCCAGGTACAATGTCACAGGAGTCCATCCACTTAATGACTCATTTGTTTTCCTTTTGAAGGCAGCCAATGTTCAGCCTGCCATGGGAGAATTTGTGTATTTAGTATTACCTTTTGACCCCATTACAGGGAAGCATATGCTTTTAGATCCGACCAAGTTGCCGACTTACAACAGAACAACAAATGCTATGTCACCCATGTACCCTCCATCTCACTTAGATCCAACAACAAGACCACACAGGACTGCTTCAAAGCTGAAACCCCGAAACCGCTGGGGGAACCACACACGAAGCAGATCAACGGTTCCTCATGTGCCCCGTACCACGATGGGCAAGATGGACCCCTCCCCAAAAAATACTTTAGTGAGGATGGAGTCTTTACCAAGACCTGCATCTGATCCCCTGCTCATCATCCTGCCACTTCTCGCCTGTCTCCTGCTGATTGTCATTCTTATGGTTCTCATTCTTGTCTTCAGGCACCGCAGGGAAAAGCGGGCCCACCCGGCAATGATACAGGATCTGACTGTGAACCCTAGTGAAGATATTTTAGCCAGAGGCCCATATCTGGGTCAGCCTGAGAGAAGTCTTGCTGTTCCTTCGGTCATAGTAACCCCACTCACTCCAAGCTGTCCTGGCAGCCCTGTTTTAGGGGAAGTGCATGATGCAGCATTGGTGCCAGCTGTGTCTCCATTTCTCCTTTGCACATGGAGTCCACTTGACCCCGATTCTGCCCAGCAGTGTTCACAAGCAACACCCCTTAAACAAAACCAGTACTGGGTTTGACTCAACTCTTTTTATCACTTCCAGATGTTGCTTGAACAGATTTTGTGAACTATCATTGTGCATGACCATCATCAGAGCCAACTCTTAGCATTACTGGCAGAGGAAAGTATGTTTGCAAGTTTCATACCATAAAATGAGAAACTTAAATATCTACTCATACTATTGTCACCATTTGGATTTTAACCTTGTAGACTGAAGGTCTCTTGGCTTAGTGTCAAGGGAAAATTCGCCAAAGAACTCATTTTAACATGTTCATTTTTGATGTTAGTCCAATTTTTGTCCTGCCACAGCTTAGATCTTTTTGTAGTTTTGATGTTTTGTTACTTAAAAAACACAGATGGGCACCAAATCTTTGTTATTACAAGGTCAGAATATTTTGCAGTTATATTTACCATTATACACTGCCAGAAAAAAAGAGGAAAAATTGTACCTTTAGCTTGTCACTGGGGTGGTACCCGCTTTGCACTTCTGTACAATACCCTCACAATTTTGTACCTTCTCTAACACTATTAGCACTAGGGATGCTCACATTGACCGTTTAACCGTTAACCGAAAGTAAGAATTTTAACCGATTAATACTATCAGTTAAATGTTTTTTTGTTTGTTTGTTTTTTTTTTTTTGCTGTTTGCTGCATGGTTAAAGAAAAATATGCTATATATACCTCTATATTTTATATATAGGCCTAATATATATATATATTATATATATATATATATATAATATATATATATATAAAACTCGCGGGGCGTTTCACACGTGCCAGACATATTTCGCTAAGCAACCAGCAAAATGAAGCGAGCGAAAAAGAATACTGACCATTTCGATAGAAAGGGTCAGGCGCGCCGTTTGCGCGGGGGACAGGGTGATCAGGACCCCCGCAGTTTTGAAAAGACAGAATTCGACCCCCGCACTTTTGATAAGGGCTGCTTCAATCAGTCACAATATATCATCTTTTAGCTTAGGATATTTCTTTTATTCAAATGAAACCATTTTCACGTTTCTGTGAGCTTTCGTTCATAAATAATCAACTGTTTTGTCGCAGATGTGAAGAAGAGGAAACGCGCGCTCTCGAACAGAGAAACACGCGATCTCCAAGCAATCGATGTGTGCTAACGTTTTAGGACAGGTCGATGGTATATAAATCGTGGCCGAACGTTAGCGTTTGTCAATCAAGCAAAACCGTCCATTCACAAACCGAAAAATTTGACACTTTAAGGTAAGAGGCTGATCTCTCAGATTGACGCGCGAGCTGGCTTGACTGAAGGATTTGTAGTTTATGGACTGTTTTGAGTTAAAAGCATTGATGGCATCTATAAAAGAGATATATAAAAGCGAAACGAAAATTATTGCCTCGACCGGCGACACAGTGGGGAGGACGCACGAGAGGAGACCTGCGCGTTTAATTGGTATGTGTATAGCTACTGTACTACTGCATTTACAAAGCTTATCAGTGGCATACACTTTGATCACGAAAGTGAAAGTGCCTTTTGCGGTCGCATCGCGGTGCCCCCGCGTTCCCATTTCTCTCGATGGGAACCGTGAGCTCCAGTCCATTACAATTAGGGCCATGGTATACTTCATTTCCCGCATTCCGCTCAGTCTCGTGCGCGAGCCTTTCAAAGAAACTCCTTTGCTCATGAGCGCGGAAAGACGCGTTCGGTATGCACACGTGCACCGTCCGTGGTCATAATAACAATCCTTGAGGTAACGTTAGGCCTGCTATTTTTATTTGACGGAAAAAAAAATGTCTAAAATACCTGTTGTTCAAAGCTTCAATGGATTCACCGTGTTTTTGTTTTGTCTTTTTAATTTGTTAAACAATTAAGTGAAAAATATTTAGTGTAGGCCTATTTATTTTATGCCTTTTATTTAAATTATTTTTTTCTGTTGTCAGAAACGCTGCAGGTGCGTGACAATTTGATAATGTGAATCCAGGTTCTGTTGTTTATCTGTTCTATGCTGCTGTTTGCATGTTAAAATAAACCCGTGGAAGACACAGACACTCGTCAATTGTATTTTTTATTTAATGTCATAGCCTATATATGTCATATTATCATCATATAGGCTATACAATATTATAATCTTATCAGTTAACGACGGTTAATAATCGGATAACGAGCGTCGGTTGTCGGTCGAGAAATTTAACCGAAATAAGCATCCCTAATTAGCACCTTGAGGTACTAATATGCATCCTTTAGGGGTACATAAGAGACAAAGTGCACCTTTGAGGGTACTACCCAGTGACAAGCTATGGGTATTTGCACATTTTTCAAGCTACAGGTAGAACAGATGAACATGGTTAATTCAGTTCAGTGACTGCAGTATAAATCGAAAGTTATAAATTTAGATCCTTTGCCACATTTTAGAGGAGAAACAACACTTTTTACATCATCATTAAATACTGACAGGTAACTTGTCTACTTAAAGGGATAGTTCACCAAAAAATGAAAATATGATGTTTATTTGCTTACCCCCAGGGCATCCAAGATGTAGATGACTTTGTTTCTTCAGTAGAACACAAATGATGATTTTTAACTCGAACCGTTGCAGTTTGTCAGTTGTATAATGCGTGTCAATGGGAACTTCTTTTATAAGAGTAAATAAAACATGCACAGACAAAGCCAAATTAAACCCTGCGGCTCATGACGGCACATTGATGTCCTAAGACACGAAACGATCAGTTTGTGTGAGAAACCGAACAGTATTTATATCATTTTTTACCTCTAAAACACCACTATGTCCAACTGGGTTCAGCACTCGGTTAGTGAGGTCTGATCGCGCTCTGACAGCGGAAGTGATGTCTCGCGCTTATACTTCAAATGATTTGTAAGTACTTTATTACTGTATACTTAGCAATTCTTTAATTATTATAAAGTGCAAGATATAGGATGACTACTACTTCTACAATAACCAATTATTTTTTTCCCCACATTTCCTCTAAATAGTTTTCAAAAAAAAAAAAAAAAAAAAAAACTATAGAACTATAGTATTATGCTGTACCTTAATGCCTTATGTATAATTGCTGTACAGTCAGAATTGCATAAAAAACTGAAGAGAGAAATGAAACTATTCAAAGGTACATTTTAAAGAAGTGTCTAAATTTAGAATACTTAGCTGACCACAAAAACAGATCCACCCTCAGTAATATTGCACCACAAATATTACATTACTAATAAGCAAGATAAAATTAGCAGGCTATACAAAAGGAAAGTGATGCTATTGTAAGAAGTGGAATAGTTACTCTTTTGAATGAAAGATCAAAAGGATGAACAATGCAGATTTATTTTCACAGCCACCTTTGCTCATAATTACTAAGGGTGCCAATAATTGTGAAGGGCACTGTACATATATATATATATATATATATATATATATATATATATATATATATATATATATATATATATATATATATATATATATATATATATATATATATATATATATATATATGCTTTTTTTTTTTTAAATGAAAGATGACCATCTTTGATGTTTTGTAATGCCTAGAACTTTCTATGGGCTTCAGGTTTATGAATGTTTATGTGTGTATTTATGTCTGTGTGACTGAGAGAAAGCGAGAGTATCTCTGAGTTAGTTACACTAATGTAAAAATGATTGTTCTCATTGTATATATTCTAATAAAATCATTGCTTTTTCTATAATCAGTTGGAGAGTTTTGAACTGTAACAATGGAATATTTATGAGTCATATATTAGTGTAGCAATGCATCACATATGTCAATTTCTTTATAGAAACATTCATAAAAACAGAATTGAGCAGTGTAGTCCTTCCTTTTCTCCTTTGTGTTGTTTTATGCACAGTATATGTGGGGTTGTTAGTGATCGGGTGTGGAAATGAATTCTTCATGATTAAGGACCCGAGTATGTGAACAGAGAAGCAGGCAGTGTGTGGAAAGAGAAGCCTAACTTTAGCTCTTATAAATAATTCAAATGCAGTGAGAGATTGACTGCTCCGGACAGCTCTGGTTTTTCCTCCTAGTAAGCACAGAAACTAATGGTGGTTCAATCTCCTTCAAGAGGTCATTTGATTGGAGCTCTGAGGCCTGAACATGCTAATCTTTCTTGATGGTTGTTTATTTTGCCACTTTTCTTTCATTATTACTAAGTGGTTCTTAACCCATTTAGGGGAAGGACCACCTAATAAGTAAAACAAAAATTGTGGAATACATAATAATCCAAATCGTATATTGGGGTCTTCTTGGTCATCTTTTTAACCAATCCTGTCTTTAGACAGTTTGATTTTGTTCTTCTCTGAAATGAACTAAGACTGCTACTGATACTGAATCTACATAAGCCAACCATTCGCAAGCTAAGAATTTGGAATGAACATCTATTTATATTGACGCTTATCACTTATGTTATATTATCGAAGTGAGAAAACAGAAACAATTTGTAATAAAATTTGTTTGCACAAGTTAATTGTTTTATTACACAATTAACTGTTATTAACTGATGATTAATTGGTTGATTAATTCAGTGTTGGTGCTTTTTGGCCAATATATTTTTTATTAAGGACTGTTTTTTTTGTTGTTGTATTTTAAACCATGCAATAACCACTGGGAATCTTTCACGGACCACCAGTGGTCCAGAGTTTGAGATCAGCTCTATTTTTAAAGTTTCACTTCAATTTTTCTTGCTCATATAACTGGTAAACAGTCTTGAGCTCAGAGATCTTATATGTCCACTAAGCTCTCATTTACTGTATTTAAACTAACTAAAATCCTGTTGTAACATGGGAGAAAAAGTGCTGGTAAACTAGTACAGTGAGTGATCCTCTCTGTTTTGTCTGGAATGTCCTTTAGATAAAGAGGGTTTCAGCCCATGTTTTCTAGGTCATTGTTCCTTTGCACTTCTCCTCCAGGGCTGAGAAACTGTGTCTCGTCTTTCTCTTGCAAGCTCTTAATGTAAAACAGACACAGGCCTCTCCCTTAGATCAGATTAGATAAAGGTTAATAACAAAGTGAGAGTAAAACTTGCACAGACTGTGAAGGATCATAAACAACCATAATTGACAGACCAACACACTAAGACATTCAAATGTATAATGCATCTTTATATCTGTAATGGAATTCAGCAGAATCAGAAGACTGTACAAAAGACACAAATGCCTTCAAATCTACTCTTATTTAGCATCACCACAGGTCATAGTCCATGGAATGAGTCCATACCAGTACAGACAGCATATCAGTACAGGCACACAATTACAAGTTAGTAATCTATGTGGTTTATTTTGACTAAGCCGATTAAAATGTAAACTTAAAATTGTGGTTTTGTTGCGAGGGTTTCAGGACAACTGAAACCAATTTCGACCGTTATGTATAATCAGATTATATGATTTTACTCAATAATGAAGTCTACATTTTAAGGACCATTGTCAATTTCTGGCACACGTTTTCATCATTATTTTTGTTTGTAACTCAAGCCACCCCAAACACTCTTACAAGACAGTAACTATATTTTTCATGAATCTATAATAAAAAGGATGCTTATTTGTTTCATTTCAGTTCTGGCCATTTGATTTCCTAAGCCTGATCATACATGTCCAGGGCTTCCTCCAACTTGCCTGTGATTTTCTGAAAGAAGATGATCTGCTGCTTTAAGAAATGTTGCATCTGTGCCTTGAAATCACGTACACGTATGCGATGAAAGTGCTGGATCTCAGCTAGCGTAGCGCAGGAGATGATGTTGCAGCGGTCATTGATGCCTCCACCTGCAGTGCCATCTTTTTCCTCTCCGTGTTTCTGGCTCTCCTTGGCCTTGGTGAGGGCTCCTGAAGAAAGACAGAGGACGGAAAAGAACAAGGAAAGCAATGGTTCAGTTAAAAGTCAATAACACGCAATCACATCTGCAAAAACACATGCACTCTGAGAGTTTTCAATTTTGAACATATTAAAATTCAAGATCAGACCAGTCATGGCTTTTGATTTAAGGCTTACAGCTCTCTTTAGAATATGTCAACATTCCCTGTGCACTGTCATCTTGAAATGAACTCTTTACTTTTCTTAAATTCAGGTTCCTGGTCTTATTGCAAACGGTTCATCAGTGCATTAGTATTACAAATGTTTGTCATTGGAATCTTGTATCAAAATATAGTAACTTTTTCTTCAAAACAATTTCCCTTTTTCCGCTGACTTCATGAATACCTTGTACTTTTTATCCCCCCTCCCCTCTAACCTGGCTCCATTTTGGTATGTAACCCATATTTTTCATAATCCAATCAATTCCAGATGGATAAAATCCTGACATACGTTTTTTTTCCTTGTTTCATATGGAAGCTTGTTTCCGCCACAGAATTACAAAAAGAAGATAATTGTGGCTTTTTATCTCACAATTCAGACTTTTTTTCTCACAATTGTGTGAAATAAAGTCGCAATTGCGAGTTATAAATCAGAATTGTGTTATAAAGTTAGAATTGCGAGATACAACTCTGACTTTTTCTCATAATTGCAAGTTTATATCTCACAATTGTTATTATAAATCACAATTGATAGTTTACATCTCACAATTCTGACTTTTTTTCTCAGAATTGCATGATATAGTCAAAATTGTGAGTTATATAGTCAGAATTGCTAGACATTAGCTCACAATTCTGAGGAAAAGTCAGAATTGCACAACTGCAACTTTATATCATGTAATTTTGACTTTACTCACAATTGTGGCATTATATCATGCAATTGTGAGAAAAAAGTCAGAATTGTGAGATAAAAAGGTGCAATTACCCTTTTTATTTTTTATTCAGTGGCGGAAACAAGCTTCCATAGTTTTACTCTGAAGTGTCTGATCACGGAAGTAGAATAAGTTGTGAACATCGTTTCACATTGACTTTACTTATACAATCACATATATTACATCAAAAGTTTAGTTAGGGGGATGTGTAATTACATCCAAGGAATCAGAATAACTACATCTGTGAGTTAAACTGTGAGTCACTGTGGTGTAAGCATTCAGCGCTACCCTGTGCTGGGGCCCTAAGCTTAGGATTAGAGCCTTCAACACAAAAGCTTTCCCAGTATCAGTTGTTTTATGAAGACAAGCAATTTCTCATACAAAACCACAACAACAATTTACGTCATAAAAACCCAGACATATGATACTACAGAAAAGAATGACACAAGTCGATTTCATTTCACAACAGACAAAATAGATCAGTAAGAGGTATACACTTCCCCCACTAAAGGGATGTGAGAATTACAAAACCATACCAACACACATCTCAAGCTGCAAGAACTAGCAGGCCCCATATGCTCTCTCTCTTGCACCAGAGAGAGAGAAAAAATCAGGACATGTCATTTGAAATACTGCCGAGAGCCTGTTGCTATGTGCCATTTGCTATTAGGTATAAAAAGTTAATAAACTTAAAAAGCGCACCATTTTACATGAGCAGCTTGCCTTCACTCAAACACCATCCATCCATTTAAGTATAAATAAGATGCTTTTTTTAGTTTCATCAAATAGCGATTTACCATACTGATTAAAAGGGATAGTTCACCCAAAAATGAAAATTCTGTCATCATTTACTCACCCTCAAGTTGTTCCAAACCTGTATGAGTTTCTTTGTTCTGCTGAACACAAAGGAAGATATTTTAAAGAAAGTTTGTAACCAGGCTGCTTTGGGGCACCTCTGTAGGAAAAAAAACTTACTATGGAATTCAATAGTGCCACAAAACTGTTCAGTTTACCATATTCTTCAAAATATCTTCCTTTATGTTCAGCAGAATAAAGAAATGTATACAGGTTTGGAACAACTTGAGAGTGAGTAAATGATGACAGAATTTTCATTTTTGGGTGAACTATCCCCTTAAGTTTCCATTCAAATAATAACCTGACACTGGATAGATAGTGTCTTAAAGCTGATGGCATGTGCATAAACGAATGACCTACTGACCTATATCCACATTTTTTTAATGGCATGCCATTCTGACAAGTGGTATTTGAGCAAACACATGAGAAAAATTCCAAACCTTTCTGAACATGGATAATGTCTGGAAAGTTTGCAAGGTGTCCCTGGTAGATCGCTAAAAGATCGGAAATTGGCTCCAAATCCTGACGAGGCTGCTCTGCAAAGTAATCCCCAATGGTCTCATAGACTTCTCCAGTGTGTGCCATGGCCTTGTTTAATGGAGTTGAGTATACTTGCTGGTCAAATTCAAAGGCCTGACTTAGAAGTCTGAAAGCCTGTCCAACTCTCTGATATTCCTTTTTAAAACCAGTGATCTGCTTTCTGGCAAATTCATTAATAGTGACGTTGACCTGTATGAGGTTTTCGTCCATTTTTTTGGTGAACGTTTTGAAACCATCTATGTTGCTTTCCACCTCTTGTAAGTCAAGCGGTAAAGCTGGAGGACAGATAGTGAGGAAGAAGTTAGCGCCGACCAAGTCGTCCTTCTCTGCTTTTCGCTTGCCTTGCTTCCAGGCTTTTTCATCGTTGCTGCTGCAGGTGAGGAAATGCTGGAAAACATCACACTTGGATAAAATAGGATGACTCGTCATGTGATTCATCCACCATATTAAACCTTTCCTCCTCTTAGAAATAAAATCCTCTTCAAATCGACCTGTGGCTTGTTTTTCTGGCAAGTGAGGGACCGAAATGACAGGGAACTTTTCCACAAGTCGAGCATAAAGCCAGTCAAAGTGCTTGTATCTTCTATTCACCTGGCTTTGAGTATGACTAGGTGTGAGTCCATAGGACATATAGCTCTTCATGCCTTTGAATTTGGTCTGTTTTGTAGGGTCATCGATAATGCAAGTGAATGGATATGGGTTATCTTGCCATTCTGGACCATACTGACCCATAACCACAAATATTTTGTCTCCATCTCTGACCAAACCTGAAGCTTCACCCAAAACGAAAGCCTCTCCGCCTGACTTTACAAAGGTTGAAAACCTATTGAGATTTTTTCCAACTGTTCCTGTGCTTTTGGACTGTTGCCCACTACCACGTCGAGAAGCAGAAGTGCTTGTGCTGGTATATCCCGTTTGAGTATTCCCGCGTTTTTCAGGTGTTCCTCCGTGTTCCTCCGAGGTGACACTGTCATCCCAGTCATCGTCCCAATCCTCGTCGCTTCCTTGGCTCGTCTGAAAACTGTGTCGCTGTTGCTGAAGATGTCCCTGGTAAACAGCGGAATGAGTGGGTGTCGACTCGTTTGAGGTGTCCCTCCTCTGAGGACTTTGGTAGTAATAGTCCTGACTAGCGGATGTCCCGTTATCATGTAGTGATGTGTCAGTCTTCAAGATCTCCACGTATGATGCGGGGAAGAGTCCTGTCTCACCTCTGCTGTTCGTGCCCTCCAACCAACCATCGACAACCTCTTCACTACACAATGTTAGGAGTTCATTCTCTGTCACAGATATCTCGCCGGGATTTTCAGAGATAAAGTCGTATAAAGCTCTCGCTCTGAGCGCCATAGTTGTGTGGAAACGCTTTTGGTAAACTCCGTTTCCAAAGTTACAATACACTCTCCGCGCCGTTCCGTTAAACCAACCTCTTCGGGAATTTACGGTCTCTGCTTTCTACCAAAACACGTCGAAAACTTTTAAAAACATTATTCCGTGAAAACAGTTTAAAACTCCTCTCAGAGGGTATTGAAAAAGTGGGTTTTGTGAACGCCTGCCTCTCTTCGCTGAATGCGCTCTGCGGTCCAGGGCAGAATAATCGAGGGTGGAGCCAATCAGAATAATCAGCCTGGGGCAAAGAATAAACCCCAATACCCCCGTACACAAGTCACCGTGTCCAGCTATCAGACACATTTAATACAGCCAACGAGGTCTAATCTTGAATAGACACACTACCTATGAAAAGTACATGAAAAATACTTCTAAAGGCTTCTACTTGTCAAACATGTATGTGAATTTCTGCAGAGATGAAATGGATGAAAAAATACTATAGTCATTTATAGTAAATACTATAGTGTTTTTGACACAAGTACTTTTTTTGTGGTAATTCTATAGCTACTGTGAAAATATAACAACTTTATTAATATAAACAAATTACTTTACCCAATACTGTACTAAGTTTTCTACAACTATAGGGTATATTATACTACAGTGTATGTAGACTACAGTTTACTGTAGTAAAAACTAAAGTATACTACAGTATTTATCACAGTTTGTCAGTTCACTATAGTTAATACTACAGTACGATGTAGCATTCATTAACAAAGTGTTGTAAATACTATCATATATACAGTATACTGCAATTTACTATAGTATTTTTTCACCTGGGGCACTTTTACAGAACATACTAAAGGCTGTTTATACCAGGAAGAGAGGTTCACAATGCATTGTGCCACTGTCATATTACTGCACTGTGCTATGGCCTGTTCACCCAAATGAGTATTATTTGTTTCAAAACTTTGTACACATGAAACATGATGCAATAGGCCAATGTTAATATAACATTATAAGTAGAAAAACACAAAAGGTTATGCATTTGGAAAGAAGCTAGCATTCTCTATGGACGCATGATCTCAGATTACACACAACACGGTTATGCTGTCACTCTCCTTGAAGAATAGTGTGTTACTTTAACCAGCAGAGGTCACTATCAAACAAATATCTGGCACCGTAAATTCCTTGTCACGTGATGTATAAGAACCTGTAGCCTTACAGATGCAATCTCCTTATCACGTGATCGTTTAGACGTTCGCGAAACTAGCATTCTTCGCCATTAATATTAAACAAACTCCTTCATAACGTGAAAGAGCGTCGTAAGGGCAGTCGATTATATAGATATCGGTTTAAACACTCAAAAGACGTAAGAAACAGAAAGAAATTCAATCCCCGTTGGATGAATGAACGTAACACGCAGCGTGACAATGACGTCACGTCGAAGTCGTGATGCTTGTGGCTCGCGAGCGCACAACAAACAGCGCCTCTCTCCGCCCACACCATTAAACTGTATTGCACTCGCTGTATCACGTCTGGGTCTGAATTATTACGACTTAAAAATATATATAGGAATGTTTTTGAATATATTAAAAGCGTGAATCTTTTTTTTTTCCTCGTCAGGACTTCTTTTATTCTTATAACCGTGCGTGGGACTTACAGAGGAAGAGGAGTGCACAGCTAACGCTGCTAGCCGCTTTATTAATATATTATTTTTCATATCTGAGAGGCGGGGATTCCAAAGCCGTCAAAAAATCGACTTTTGGATGCATTCAATTAACACCAGCGTTTCATTTCATAGTCGCCCTAACTCAGGACTTCTATTTTCCGTAGACAACAGCAAGAAGCTATCGGGGAATTACATGGATTACCTGGTAGAGTATTCTTTTAATTCTTTTTGAAGATGGCCAGAGCCTGTAGGTTCAGGTGTTTTGTTTTCATCGCTGCTTCCACAAATTATCAGCCTTCATCGGTTTTGTTCCTGAACAGTTGTTCTGTTCTGTTTTGAACTATTACAGATATATACTCAGTATGTGGGTGAAGTCACTTACAGTTTCTTGTTTATTTTGCTTACAAACAAACCTAAGCCAATAGAGGGCATCCAGAAAGGATAGCAGTTCTGAGCACTGAGCTTTCCTGTTATATCAACAAATTTTGGTCATGTCTGCTAGCTTTATAGCTCTTTTTGTTCTGTTTCTTCAGGGAAAAAATTTAAACATTTATGTAGTTAGAGAAGTATACAGTTTTCACTTTAGATGTGACGTTTGCTGCAAGATATGATCATTTATTTAGTCTACAAATCTAATTTTATTGGCTGCACTGATCACAAATCAGGTAACAAGACTTGTGCATGTATTAAAGAAAACTCACATGTGGGTGAGTAAATGATGACATAAATATGGATGAACTATGCCACCGTAAAATCAAATTGGACAATTGTTGTTTTTTTAATGGAATATTGCAGTATTTATTATAACTGATTTATCCACGCATAGAATTTTTTAAAAATTAATGTGCTCTTGTAATCAAATTAATTTCCCCTCCTCCCTCTTGGACATCCCTTCTCTGATGACGTGTTTACTGGCGCGAGGGCGGGACTTCCTGTCACTCACATGAAATCCTCCAATAGCAAACCACAACCATCTAATAATCCTATCAATTCCTCATGGACACAATCAAGCCTCACATTACATTTATTCTTGCTCAAGAAGTCGTTTCACTCTGACGTACGTCACAATAGAGAAGAAAAGACTATTGCAACTTCCGTTTAATGCCTATTTAATTGTGTTCTGGTAATTTTTCATTCATTTTTAGCAAACTTCAGTTTAACAAAACATGTTTACACCATTTAAAATTATTCTTACAATCTTTTATATTTTTATTTTTATAATCTTTTACTGTCTATTCAGTTCAGTACATTTGAGATTTATTTTCATTTCATAATGACACCAACAGTCAAATGTAGAGTTGTCAAAAGTCGGTACTGAAGTTTTAAAAATGTGACGCTTTGAGCGCTGTTGAGCGGATTCGTAAACACCTCTGATTGGCTGTTGTTTTCACGCATTCATCTGATATGTCTATGATTGGCTACAATGATCAACGCACACATGGGAGTGTTTGAAAGCACACGGAAGTGTTTGAATTAGAAAGCGGGAGCAGGAACTCTGGTCCCCGATAGACGCCTGCTTTCAAACTCTCCCGTGTGTAACGTTATCTGTGCAAGCGCTTAGTGAAGAGCGTCATTGATGACTCTTTACTAATTGTTTTTGAAGCGTTGATCATTGTAGCCAATCACAGACATATCTGATGAGCACGTGAAACACAATAACCAATCAGAGGTGTTTACGAATCCGCTCAAAGCGTCACATTTTTTTAAATTTCAGTACTGACTTGGTACCAAAGTCAGTCCTTTTGACAACTCTAGTCACATGTCTTGTGATTATCACAACTGAACTCCATTAATGAATGTACCTCGGATGATGTGTGGTCACAGATCACATCTAATCTTTTTTTTATATAACATTGTTTATTATCAGCTTATTTGGCCTCAGAGTGAACTCTTTCAAAGTCCTTTTTTTGCACCTTTCGTGTTACATAATTAGTTTACAATATCAAATGTCTGATAATGACAGTTTAATGAATATACTGTATTGTCATGTTGGTGCCGCTCCACAGCGTGACAGAATTTAATTCCGGTGCCAGCAAATTTCTCGCACATTCGGTGCTTTGATACTTGGACATGGACTTGGACATATGCATTGAGGTCACAGGGGTGTTTCCTTTGGGATGTTCCGGTCACGATTCTCAGAATAGAACCATTTCCTCAAGAAACAGTGCTGAAAAGGGACTGAAAGGGCTGGCAGGGTGTAGATTAGGAACATAGTTGATTATGTATTTTTGTCCTGACTAATCTCACCTTTGACTTTGGGTCAGTAAGGACGAGAGGATGTTGTCAGACCCCTTTTCTCATTAGGTTCATGTTTGATAGATCATAAAATAGAAGGGCCCCTGAACTTGTACTTCTTGGATATGACCTATTTTTATTTCACTAGAATGTGGAAAGTGGGTTGGACCACAACAAACCACATGTGCACACCAATACAAGCATATCTTCATCGTTAACAGGTTGTACACAACTGTAAACAGATTTTATGCCCTTTTCAACAACAGGGGGCATAGAAAAAGGTTTTAGCGAGCTCAGTGAAAGCTTTATCAATGTCAGCTCCTGGGATTTCATGGCTTGCATAGTTGGCTTCCCTCTCCCCAAAATGGGCGGAGCTTAAACCTTTGCCTTTGTAGTTGGCATGGAAACCACATCATTGTATCTACGTTTCTGGTATGTTTTTTTCCAGAGCAGCGCGTTTCCTTCACGCTTTTTATGTGCTCACTGTCCGGGACCAATGGTTTTAGTGTTTGTTTTAACTGTTCAGGTTTCAGTTCATTCTTTTTGGTATCCCCATGGTTTTCCATTATTAAAGGACACTGTGCATTCAGTGCAGAATCTTAGCTCAGTTTAATTATGGATCTGGCCTCATTTGGTCTGTGGTCTGCTTATTTTGAAACGAAGGGGTGCAACAATGATCCTATTGTGTTCTGTTTTGTTCCCTCACTCTGTATGGTTAATTTGTGCGTGGAATCTCAATGCATTTTAGCATTTGTCCATCAGCCGTTTTGGTGGCTCTCTTATTAAATAAAGCCAGATCGCAATCGCATATATCAGCTGCTGCATTCATTTAATTAATGTTATTCATTTTACGGGCAACCAAGCTAATTTACAGCCAAACTGGAAGCTTTATGTAATGGTTAACTGAAGAACTGAAGTCAGGCATGAGCAGGGAGCAGGTTACTAATTTCTGGGCAGTTAAGCACAATTTTATTTTACATGTTTTTCATTGCTCTCATATCATATGTAAAATAATGTAACACAGTCCTGAAAATAGGCCTTATTAGAGTTTTTTTTTCTTCTTCATTTATTGCATGCTCATTTTTACATTTAGATTACCTTTACCATCATCTGATGCTTTATATTTTTGATATATACTACCATTCAAAAGTTTGTTGTCAGTAAGATTTAAAAAAAATTATATAATTTAGCAAGGATCCATAATAAAAACTTTCTATTCATCAAAAAATCCTGAAAAAAATGTATCACGGTTTTCACAAAAAAAAAAAAAAAAAATGTTTTCAACATTGATAATAATAAGAAATGTTCTTATTTTAAGCACCAAATCAGCATATAAGATAATGAATAAATGCATTTTAAAAAATATTAAAATATATACAAATTTTAAAATATATAAAAATTTTAACAATTTTACTGTTTTTACTAATAAATTCAGCCATGGTGAGCATAAGAGACTTATAAATGAAATATTAATAATTAAAATATTACTAACCACAAACTTTTGAACAGTCATGTATATTTTATTTAAAATAGTCTGTAATTTCTAATCTCAGCTCTAATCTCTGCCAGGCCCATTTCTACCCCCCATCGTACCACCCTCCCCTCAAAGAGTATTTGAAATAAAGTGTCTTTAGTATCCTAAAGAGTAATGCAGTTTCTGGTTATACTAATGGACTTGTATTGTCGTATCTCATGGACATAGATATTGTAAGTGAAACTGGATCAATGGCAAATGGACTTTATGTTAATGGTTAGTGCTGTGCTATTGCATTTTATGACTGAACCAACAACTATTCCCTCTTCTTATGGAAAATGTTAAAGCTATTAAGCTAAAAAGTTATAGTTATTATGTTTTTATGTTTCCTTGTTGACTGCTGTATTTTTCATGTGAAAAATCATATTGGCTCATGGAAAAATATGTGTCCTGGAACATTGTGTTTAAATTGTTTGTTTAACTTTCACCCTGGTGAGCATTAAAGCCTTGGTTTGCATTTAACTGCCAAAAGCAACAGCAGTAGTTGTGAGCTCGGCTGTCTGTTCAAGCGAGAGAGCAAGTCAGGCAATGCAATGAGGAAGTCAGTGACTCGAGGTAAAGATCCAATGATTTTCTTTTATAAAGACACTTTATTGGCCATTGCAATTACGTTTGATGTCCTGTGATTGAATCCTTTAAAAGTGATAAAACAGAGCAGCAAACCTGGTCACTGTTGTGTTTTGGATGAGTTCCTGTGTGCTAATGTCCTTAAAATGGTTGTTAACTGGTATTTTTTAGCAGAGATTAAATGTTTTTAAAGTCAAATTTCTCTTGGGGGAAAAAAAAAAAGAAGATTGGAAGCATGTTTCCTTTTTTTTTTATTTAACCTTACACTTGAACTTGTTGCCCTGTGCTTTTGGACTGGATTATGCACTGATGCTATTAAACAATCATCTCTGTATCCATCTCTTGATTGCTTAAAACCATAGGAGACCATCCGAGCACATGCATCTCACTCATTTGCAGCACCAGTGCTTCTATGGTACAATTTACCTCTAAAAGTTTATCACCAGAGAGTCCAATTTCTGCTCTTCCTAATTGCTTTATAATTAGCTTCAGTGTATTAGGTTTCCAAAACTCTCAGGCACTCCAAAATTAGAGCAGCCTTCTCCCTGTTGTGTTTTCAAACTATCACAGCTTGGATAAAATTGAGAGGTTTGACACAGAAGCTCTTGAGGTGGCTTATGCTCTCGGGTGGACTCGCCCTGATCGATTATCTGTCTGTTCTGACTTGTGGCTTAATATGTCGTTTGGGCACTGGGGCACAAGTTTCCTCTTCTCTATGTGTCTTTGGATTTCCTAGCAGTGTTTGGAAACTTCATGGCATGCTCTCTCTATCATGTTACATATCTAGGGTCCTTCCCTTAGCGTTCAGTTCCTCTGGGCTCTTCCCACTGAAGGAGGTTCTCCCTCATTGGAGTCTCTGTAGCTGATAGGAGTCTGGAGCTCAATCTCTGCTCTACATCCTTGGGTAGTTTACAGAAATCTATAGTCTGGAGAAAGCTGTAGTGCGTTGTGTTTCCAGTAGATTTTTTAAAAATAAATTTACTAAATAGTGACAGTTTTTGTCTTTCATGTTTTGTCAGGAGGTGACCTGCAAAGATCTGACCCCAAATCACCCACTGATAAAATCAACATGAAGAACATCTCTCTCCTTAGTCAGGACTTGTTTATGTTCTCTGTTTTAATTTTCTTATTTTAATTATTTTATGTTCTCAATTTTAAATGATTATGTGGCTGCATGTTTAGCTTTATGGTAATGATCTTATTAATGTAATCAAATAGATGAAAATTTTAGATTCTGGTTGGGTGATCTTCTCCCAGATCTATTAAACACTGCATGAAATGGTTTGGTAATCGCAGTATTCTTTTGTGTGTAAATATACAGCATTTCCTATTGAAACGCTCAAAAAGCTCAACTTTTTTTGTTAAATAACCAGGCTTTTGTTTTGACAAAAATATATGGATATGCCCATGAGTCCAAGATGTGTCATCAGTATTTTCGGTCTGTTTTCCCAAAATATAAAGACTTTTTAACGTATCTGCTAATTGCATTGAATTTTGTACACAAGCTAGTCTCAAAGCACAGAGACATGGACTAAAAGCCACAAAACTCCTAAAAGAGGTCTTTAAGCTTATGTAATGTGGGTTATTTGTGCCCTGTGTGATCTAGTTTCTGTGCTAATGGTGCGTTAAATTGTCGGTTTATCAGACTGATCTTTTAATGGATGCTCTTAGGTCACTAGTCACAGTGACTCTCATGTTTATTCAACAGGCTCAAGTCCTTTTTGATTTAAAGGCCATGACAAACCTCACTGCTTGAAAAGTAGAGCATTCTGTCAAATCTGAGAAGCCCAAAGGCTATGCACCTGTTCTTCTGTTTTACCCGCAGAAGGCACGGCAACAGACCACCCACAGTCCTTTCATCTGATGCTTATTGCACATAAAAATGGCCAGTTCTGGCTAAAATCAACACTTTCAGTTTGATTGGCTGTCTTTATGCAACATCCAGTAGGTAAGGGTATGTTTTTTGAATCGCAGTGTTTCTTACAAGATCCCTGATTAATAAAATAATCTCCTTTGAGGGGGATAACCAGGGGTGCATTTCCCAAAAGCATGGTTAGCCAACTATGGTCGCAAGTTCCTTTGAACTGTGTTTGTAACGACGGAACTTGCAACCATAGTTGGCTTTGAGAACTCAGCCCAGGTTAGTTGCATCAAAACATTAAAGATACAAATTTTTTAGCATTCGTAAGCCATTTTGTGTTGTCTAGTTCTTTATGATCTAGGATGGAAAAGATAAGATCCTGTAGGTTCAAACGACACACTATCGTCAATGTGCCCTTTAGCAAGACACTTGCCCCAGGTTTCTCCAGGGAGAAAAATGACAAATTGCTGGTAATTAGCAAGTTGGAGTTGATGTTGCTAAGATAGTGAATTTAAGCAGCCTTGTAGAGAACCCAGCCTTAGGCTAGATTTCTCTTTGTTTATCTGTGGTTTACTTTGTGAAACCAGTTAGGTGGTGTTTTCAGTGTCACTTTTGCACACTAAATGACCTTAGTTCATAGGCTAGGTTAAAGTGGTTTATATTTCCGAAAGCATGCATGCAAACCAAAAATAAGCAGACATGGTTAAGCAGGTCAGTTTTTCAAACATCAAGCATGCAAACACCAGAACAAGCCAGAAATGTGATTTTCACTTTTGAAATGTGATCAAAAGTGACACAGATTGCTGTGTTGCAGACAGGGTTGTTTTAATGTCTTAGAAAATACTGGTATGACATACAATAGACTAATATATACATAGACTAATACACACAAGGGCTTTTCACACTTGAAATAGTTAACCCCGGGTCATTCTAAACCCCTGGTAAACTAAATCCTGGTTTATCTTTATTCACGTTTCACACTGCTCATACTATACCTGGGGTTAACAGTTAATCCTGGGTATTCATAAGCTACTGTTTCACACTGCACATTCCTAAACCCTGGGATAAAGTCCTGACTGGACAAATGCAGCACATGACCTGTTTACATAAAGGCTCTAGCACTGCGCGTCCTCATATTAGGGATTGCTGACTGTAATGTCAAGTTTTTTTTCTGAGTGAACTTTTCGAACTATAAAGGTCAGAATGACAGTCTCTTCTTCACTCCGGTTGTCACGTTTTCCATTCCGTTTGACATTTTTCCTATAATACGCAGAAACAACTGTTTGTACATCGCGCTGTGTTTCTGTGACTGCCCAAAGTGCATGAATATAAGGCACATGACTGGTTGTCGGTTGCTAAGCATCTAGTTGTAACAATCTAACACCGCATTGTTTCACACTCTAAAAGTTTGGCAAAGCAATACGGAGTTAACCCCACAAAAGCCTGCTCCAGAGCAGGGTTTCTTAACTCCGAGTTAAAAGTGGTGCTTACCCCGGCATCTAAATTACAAGTGTGAAAAGCTCATTTACCCGGGGTTAAAAGCGGTTTAGAGCGACAATAACTTGGGGTTATGCGCAGTGTGAAAAGCCCACAGTGATATAGTCAAGACCAGCTCATTCAAGTCAGAGTCAAGACCGAGACCAGAAGAGGGTCGAGCCAGAGTCATGACCGAGTCCATATGCTATCAAGTCCAAGACCATGAAAATATGGTTATAATTTTGGTCCTTGATGTCGACCAGACCAAGGCCATGAAAATATGGTTATGGCCTTGGTCTTTAATTCTGACAAGACTGAGAATATAAATATGGTCTTGGACCACAAGATTTTGAGTCCAACAAGACAACAACCACAAATTCTCGAGTCTGATTCATGATCTATTTTGATTCCAGTCTTACTACCTGCATAAACCTACATATGTTTGTAACAAATGTGAATAATGCACTTTAGTTGTCTTCATTGGCTGTCTACGAACAACTACTTTGACCCTCAACATGTCGTGTTGTTGATATGTTGAAAACACGCCGTTTTCTGCTCTGCAAAAACAAATCCACTTTGCGTTACTGTTTGTATCACTGTATAGAAGTGCTGAGGAAGTCTCTGGACTTCAGGAGATTCAAATATGGTAATGGACATGTAGTTTACGACACTGTAAGAGGTAGAACAATCACAACAGTCTGGGCCATCTGATCAATCAGAGCAGATCAGGCTCTCGGAAAGGAGAGATTTAGGGAGACCTTTATTGAACCGTTTCAGCCAATGTGTGAAAAGTTGCCATGTTGCAATTATGAAAAAATGAAAATAAGACATCGAAAACAAAATTAGGAACTGTTTAAAATAAGACATCTTCTTGCGTTCGTCTTAACATCATGCTAACGAAACTAAAACATCTACTAGTGAATCAACTAGTCAGATGTTGAATGACTATTCAACCATCATGACTTATCCTTGCAGAGAATAGTGTAAGAAATCATCCAGCAATATGTTCTGTATTTTTCAGTACTAGAGTAGTTACATTGTTACCGAGTGCACTTAGGTGCAAGAGTGTTACAGTAGGAGGGTGGACGACATCTCTGGCAGACGGCGGCCCACATTGGAGACTGGCTGGTGTTGGAATGGAGACGCTAACGATGTATTCTGCATGCTTCACTTCCGTGCTTTGATAAGTCAGGATGTGGCAGCTAGGTCGCAGAGTTCCTCTAGAGCGGGGAAATATCCCACAGTCCAGTATTACTAGTGGGATCTAGGAGCTGCTGGGAATTGGAATCCTTGTCAGACCAAACAGGATACCACTCAAAATACAACCCATCAAAGGTGGGAACTGGGTGTAAATCAGTACGGAATAGGAAAACAAAAAGACATACTTCCTGTATGAGATCCCAGTGCACTGGGTTTGTAGGCTTTCCCCGGCCGTTCCAGATTCTGGCACCATAACTCAAGACAGCTAGTCACTTGCTGTTGAGAAAGACTAAATAAAATCCCCATATACCGGTTATTTAGGGCACAGCGTGACCTTGTTGATGATGTGATTGTTTGATTGTTCCTAACCACTTGGAATAGCATTGTTATCTGAAGTGCTCTATCTGATATTAGGATATTTGAATTTTATTAGAGCTTGTTATTCAACATGTTTAAATGCTGAAGGAGGGGTCACGATGGAGATTTAAAGCCCAATACCATTATTGCAAGAGCAGCGGGAGGAGCTATAGCTTAGCTGGGCATTGTTGAGCCCCTTTCTTTTATCCTGCAGGATCATTTCAACTCAATGTCAACTCAAAACCAGAGGTCCCCTGCTAAAAATTTTGATAATTTTTTTCTGGTGAAAGAAGAAGAAAACCAAATAATAAAATGTCATGGATGTATAGCCTATTTACTGAGTAATCAACTATTTTGTAAAGGGTGTCAAAATTACAATTTTCATTTGAGATTTGGAGGTAAATTACAGGGAGTAAAAATGACTTCAGAAGGATGGCAGCGTCATTTTATTACACAGAGATTGGTAGGTTTATTAGTTAAATCCATTGACTTTAGCAAAGTTTGCATTATATGCCAATAGTGAAAATTCAAAAATGGGAAAAAGCACCATGTTTTTTTTTTTTTTTTTTTTGCCCCAAGTTTAATCAAAAAAGTATTAAAGATATCTTAATATCCTTTTAGATTCTGGTTCTTAACTTTTCTTTTGTTATCTTAATTTTAAAGGCCCTACATAGTGTCGAGAAATATAGAGATCTTAATGAAGCTCTATGAATAAATGGTATACATTTTCAGTAGTCGTCAACCAAATGTGGTACAAGTCCAATAAAGCATATTTGATATTTTTCTCTTTTAAAGAGGGATATCGGAACAACAAATAATGTTGAAACAAGAAATGTTTCTAGGTTTTTTTTCTATCAACACAGATTGCATAAAAGATACCTGTCTGAGTGCCATAAATATTATTTTCCCAAAGTTTGCATGCCTAACTCTAAAAGTATTTAAGATGTCTTATATCCTTCAAGATTCTCATTCTTAAACTTTTGTATTGTAATCTTCATTTTTAGGCCATATGTGTTTCAATTGCATATGGGCATCCCAGTATGACTCCATGTTCAAATTTTCAATGGTCAAAACCCTAAAGAACAAATAATAGTGAAACTAGAAATGTATCTTGTTTCCCTCTATGAAAACAATTTCATACAACAATTCCCTCTCTATGTGCCAAAATTTTTTTTCTTAAGTTTACATGTCTGTAACTCAGTGTTAAAGATATCTTAATATAATTGTAGATTCTTGTTCCTGTGAAACTTTTCTTTTGGAATCTATTGGATTGAATCATATAGAGCATTGAAAATGAAGATTTCAAAAGAAAAGTTTGTTAATCACAAGCATATAAAATCATATTGAGATATCTTGGTTACACTTTATTTTAAGGTGTTGTAGTTACAATGTACTTACTCAAATAAGTACTGAGTAATATTAATTACCTACATGTACTTATTAGAGATATGGTTAGGGTTTGGTACTTTTACTTTTGTACTTTTACTTGTAATTATGCATTATTTACTGTTATTACTATAAGTACACTACCGTTCAAAAGTTTGGGGTCAGTAAGATTTTTTAATGTTTTAAAAGAAGTATCTTCTGCTCACCAAGCCTGCATTTATTTGATTAAAAATACAAACAAAAACAGTAATATTGTGAAATATTATTCCAATTTAAAACAGCTGTTTTCTATGTCAGTATACAGCAAAGTGTAATTTATTCCTGTGATCAAAGCTGAATTTTCAGCATCATTACTTCAGTCTTCAGTGTCACATGATCCTTCAGAAATCATTCTAATATGCTGATTTGATGCTCAAGAACATTCATCATTATTATCAATGTTGAAAACAGTGTACAATTTTTTTTCAAAATTCTTTGATGAATAGAAAGTTCAAAAGAACAGCATTTATTTAAAATAGAATATTTTCTAACATTATAATTGTCTTTACTGTAACTTTTGATCAGTTTAAAGGTGCCATTGAATGTTTTTTTACTAGATGTAATATAAGTCTAAGGTGTCCCCTGAATATGTCTGTGAAGTTTCAGCTCAAAATACCCCATAGATTTTTTTTTCAGTTAATTTTTTTAACTGCCTATTTTGGGGCATCATTATATATGAGCCGATTTATGCTGTGCGGCCCCTTTAATTCCCCTTTCGCCCACAGAGCTCGCGCTTGCCTTGAACAGTGCATAAACAAAGTTTACACAGCTAATATAACCCTCAGATGGATCTTTACAAAGTGTTCGTCATGCATGCGTCGGATTATGTGAGTATTGCAAACTGTTATATTGTTTACATTTGATTCTGAATGAGTTTGAGGCTGTGCTCCGTGGCTAACAGCTAATGCTACACTGTTGGAGAGATTTATAAAGAATGAAGTTGTGTTTATGCATTATACAGACTGAAAGTGTTTAAAAATGAAAATAGCGATGACTCTTGTCTCCGTGAATACAGTAAGAAATGATGGTAACTTTAACCTCATTTAACAGTACATTAGCAACATGCTAACGAAACATTTAGAAAGACAATTTACAAATATCACTAAATATATCATGTAATCATGGATCATGTCAGTTATTATTGCTACATCTGCCATTTTTTGCTATTGTTCTTGCTTGCTTACCTAGTCTGATGATTCAGCTCTGCACAGACACGTTCTGCCCTTGTCTAATGCCTTTCATAATGTTGGGAACATGGGCTGGCATATGCAATTATTGGGGGCGTACACCCCGACTGTTAAGTAACAGTCAGTGTTATGTTGAGATTCGCCTGTTCTTCGGAGGTCTTTTAAACAAATGAGATTTATATAAGGAGGAAACAATGGAGTTTGGGACTCACTATGTCATTTCCATGTACTGAACTCTTGTTATTTACTATCGATAATCATAAATGTTTCTTGAGCATCAAATCATCATTGATTGATTTCTGAAGGATCATGTGACACTGAAGACAGGAGTAATGATGCTGAAAATTCAGCTTTGATCACAGGAATAAATTACACTTTACTGTATATTGACATAGAAAACAGCTGTTTTAAATTGGAATAATATTTCACAATATTACTGTTTTTGTTTGTATTTTTAATCAAATAAATGCAGGCTTGGTGAGCAGAAGATACTTCTTTTAAAACATTAAAAAATCTTATTGACCCCAAACTTTTGAACTGTAGTGTACATGTAGTTGCGTGTAACCTTAAAATAAAGTATTACCGATATCTTTAATACTTTTTGAGTGACAGACCCACAAACTTTAGAAAAAACATATTTATGGCACTCAAGTATATTCTATACCAATTGTGTTGATAGAAAAAAGTGAGATAATTTGTTCAGATATTCCTCTTTTAAAAGAAAAAAAGTATCAGTTGTATGCAAAGTGACCAACATTTGCTTTTGGCCACTGAAAATGTGTGCATTAAGATCTCCTTATCTCTGGGTTTGAACCATATAGGGCCTTTAAAATGAAGATACCAAAATAAATGTTTGTTAAAAATGTTTGTTTTTCCCATTTTTGAACTTTCACTGTTGGCAACAAAGATTGCTAAAATCAACAGATTTAACTAATAGACCTCCCAATCTCTGCGTAAAAATAAAATAATGATGCTGCCATCCTTCTGAAATCATTTTTACCCTCTGTAAATTAGCTCCAAATCTCAAGTGAAAATGGTCATTTTGATCCCCCTCTACATAATAGTGGATTACTCAGTAAATATACATCCATGACATGTAATAATTTAGCTTTCATCACCATTTATGTTTGTCTTTCTTCAGAAAAAAATATAAAAATCAAAAATTTGAGCTGGGGAAATTTCCAAAATTTGGTTGATTTGACATTCAGTGACCCTGCTACAGAATACTGTGCAAATCCCCATGTGCTCTGTTGACTCAGCACTCCACTACAGTGATGTTAGAGATAGTTCTGAAAGTTCTCAGTTTACTGTTGAGCAACAGCTTTTATTTCTTACTTCAATTAATAATAATAATAATAATAATAAACAAACTTGGTACAACCTGTCACTCACATGAGATCACAGCAAACATAAACCATCCAATCATCCAGTCAGTTCCTCATGATCAAAGTCAAGTTCTGGCCTACATTTTTTTTCACTGTTCCAGAATCCATTTCACTCAGTTATATGTGACAATAGGGAAGGAAAGACTATTGCAACTTCTGTTTCATGTAGATTTTAAATCTATAATAGCTGAAAATATTTTGATAAAACGCTTTGGATAAAAGCGTCTGCTAAATTATTAAATGTAACTGTAAAAAGTTGCTTTGTGTCTTTAAGACCTTACATCTGTGATATGATTTTTCCAATTTCCTTTACCTTTATCCTAGAACAAACAGGTGCCATTTGTTTTTATTGTGCGCCAGCATGTCTCTGGTGCATTTCAGGCATGGGACTACCTCTTCCCCCCCAGTCGTCCGATTGTGGCATCAATCACAGTTTGGTCCCTTCCTGTTTCCTGTTGTTGGCCCTTTCCAACTGGCAGTGTGCCCAGCCTGTATTTACCTGGAAGCACCATCATAACAGCAGTGTGTAGTATGATAGGCATATGTGGCATTGGTGGCCATTTCCCTATAGATGAAAATCCTCTGGGGCCTTGTGGAAACCACCCTCAGCCCATTGTGGCAGGGCCTCCAGAATTAGTCTGCATTTTGGCTTCCGGATTTAGGCCTATGTACTAGAGATGCTAACGATTAATCGACGATCGATTAATTGAAGATAATAGTTTATCGACATAAAACTTGTCGATGTTCGTTTAAGCAAGGTCGCCATTCGAGCGCATAGTTTGGAGGTGTTTGCAGCTCATGGGCAAAACACGTGCAGCAGACATGCAAAGAAAAATTAAGCGAGCACGCCTTATGTATTCTAAGTGGATTAGCTATGCAAGCTGTTAATTTCGAAACATAATTATCCAAAAAACCCTCCAAACAAGTGATTTTTCTGAACATAAGAACTACTTGTGTATATGACACAATAAAAATACATAAACAAATAATAAGATCCTGGTGGATGAGTGATTATCTTCCAGCTCTGTTTCAGCTGCGCTCCTATTCTGTGGCACGTGGTATGCGCGTTCCAGCTGTAAAACAGTGTCCGATTGTTTTCTAGTACACATCGTCCCTACCCACTATACCCACCCACCATACCCGAGATCCAGTTTCCATTGGTTGAACTTTCAAACGACGTTGGAAAACACTGCGTCATGATTGCAAAGTGATCAGATCACAGAAGACCGATAGCTTTAGCCAAGCAGCATATCATGTAACTCCGTGATCTACGTATAGAGTACCTCAGGGATGACGTGTTTTTGTAGGCCAACCCAGAAGTTAGCAGTGCACAGGTTCCCTCGATTGAAAGCCTTCCCGTAGACTTTTGGAAAATCGCAAAAAACACTTACACGTTTTGTCTATCAAGATAATCTTTACAAGTTAACATTTATAGATTTTGAAGCCTAAATAAAGTCATCAGATATAAAAAGCTAACAGTAGGCTATATGACATTGACTGCGGAGCGATGGAACCGGAAGTCCTAAAATGCTAACTTGCTTCCGGGTTTTGCCTACAAAAACGCGTCATCCCTGATGTACTCTATTGTTTTATGTTGTATTTTGGGCTAGTTTGAGACCAACAGCTCTAAATAAAGATATGCGATCTACTATGGTTTACTAAAGTTTTGCGATGTTACAAACCAAACGTAGCATTATTGCATAATGTGTTTACTGTTTACATGTGCGTCATTTTCGCTTTTTTGTACAAATACTTGATATAGTTTGGTCTATAAGCACTGTAAGAACTGGTCAATTCAATAAGCACTGTATAGTGTTTCCTTTACTCTTTACTTTAAAAACTATGTCTATAAAGGGTAATATTTCATGTATTTGAGGTCAGAGATGTGTGAACAGTTTTGCAGTTTAGCTCAGTATTGCCGTCTAATCAGCCAATATTGTCTTAAATATCCTGCATAGCAATTCATCTTTTATAACATGAGAATTTGACCAAATGTTGATTTTGGTCAAATGTTGCAACGAGTTAATTTTTTTCGTGAAAAATTACAGTTTTGGACATATAAGGTAATAAAAATTAAATGAAAATATTCCTTAAAGTAACTACAAATGAGCATGTAAAGCAAATATCTTTTAAAAAAATTAAAGGAACACTCCACTTTTTTTGAAAATAGGCTAATTTTCCAACTCCCCTAGAGTTAAACAGTTGAGTTTTGCAATGATATTACGCAGCGCCCGTGAGCCTCTGCTTGCACAGGGAACGTGCCTTGCAACCATGGAGACGTTTGTGAGAGACGCTGCGTAATATCATTGCACTGCTGCAGCCATGATACGGCAGCAAAGTTCCTTGATTATTACGCTGGAATGAATATAGTTCCTAGCCATATCAGCCTAGAAAATCGCAACTTTTCATTTTCCGCCGGTCTTAGTGCACGATTTAACTACAGAAGAGTCAAGTTTTAAATAGGAAAAATATCAAAACTCTTTGGTCATTTTTAAGCGCAATGCTAACGGTCTAATCAGATTCAATGAACTATGCTAAGCTATGCTAAAAGTGGTACCGCCAGAACCGGAGAGAGGCTGAATGGATTCGAAAACGGTAAAACTCAACTGTTTAACTCTAGGGGAGTTGGAAAATGAGCCTATTTTCAAAAAAAGTGGAGTGTTCCTTTAAGCATGTCTCCACCCCACGCAATGTTCTCCCTTTTTTTCCCCTTACCTGTTTGCATCCCTGAACGTAGAAGCGCCCCCTGTTTCAGGTTTAAGAGGATAAGTTTAACGATTAATCAATCGAAAATTGACATCCCTACTTCGTACTGTTGTTGAAGCCTACAGTCACCTGTGTGTAAAGATTAGGCCATTGCTGTTGTTGTGTAATTTGCTCTATGCATGATTAACTGGGTAAAGTGGCTGTGTTTATATGCTTCTGATAGTCCACTTGATACTCACATGCCATTGGCCATTTTTCAGATCTATTAATTGGTTCATAAATAATAATTAAAGCACCCGTGCTGTCATCCTCATGCATGCTGACAAGCTTGTACATGAATCGGAGACGCTTTCCACTGTTATGGAACATGAAAGACTTCAAAACAACAATGTATGACCTACTGGCTTTGTTTAGAAACTTAAATCATCAATTACAGGTCCAACCTGTTTTACATAAAAGTGTATTACTCTTTCTCCTTACTAAGATGAAAGTCTGGTGATAGAGCACTTCTACATGTGTATAATCATAAAAAGGTTCTTTTTGCTCTAAATCCCTTGACTAAATCATTTTAATATTTTGATACATCATTAGAAGATTTGAACTAGCCAGGAACATTGTTTGTGCTGCCATCTTGTGGATGTTGAAGTGCTTCTAGCATTTACTCACTGAGGAGCTTCCTGTTCCAACAAGCATATCAGTTTTGAGGATATGTTTTCATGGAACCCTGCAGGATATATTTTGGTTTTGCCTCTCTCTGAGAGAAAGTGGGTCAGTAGTTGTTGTACTCGGGTGACAAATAATGGGTAATATTAAATATATAGTTTACCTAAAGCAATGGCTTCAGAAGACTCATAAAAGAGCATAGGACATGGACTACACTACATTTATATTTATTGTGCTTTTTTGTGTCTTTTTTGGAACTTGACATTGTCTAGTTAATTTTGCTTGAAGTGAGCAGCATATTTAAATGAAATATTACTTGAAGTAAAAAGTAAGAATATCTAGAATTTGTTTTTCTTTAAACACATTAAATTACCATATTAAATTTACATTGTCATTTATTAGCCATTGAAAGAAAGCAATGTGCAAAACATTATGGATCATGGTGAAGAGTTTTGAATAGGTCAATAAGACTCACCTTTCCTTCAGAACATGCAAAAAATCTAGTAATATTATTTTTCCTAATGCTTGGCCTTGGTTTTTGTCAACAGAGAAGTATTTCCGAATGTAGCAGGATATTCATTGGAAAAAACAATGTAGGGCGAGACTTGATTTTACCACCTGGGAATTGAATGAATTGTGAACAGTGGTCTCTATACATCAGGTGGTTAGAGGAGAAGTTGTGAAAACAAGTTGGGTGACATCAGCCATCATCAGTACAGTACGTTCATAGTACTGAAAAACATTTTTGTTCTTTAGAATAATGTGCACTACCCTGGTACATTTATAATATTTGGATTTGCTTGCAAAAACGTTTATTCATAATTGTTTTCAGTTACCATCAGTGGAGACAGATGCTTTTTCACCACATAATGTTAGAAGAAAGCAAAGCCTTGACTACGTTTGGATAGTCATTGGCTTTTGAACGCTCCAAATTAGTCACTTTTGAGGGTCCGTCTGGGCCAGGATGCTGTGTAGGCAGTAGAAGGGTTTTGCAGCAGAGGTTTTGAGTCTCTTTTTAGAGATAAAGCTACATTACATGCTGCCAACCAGATAAATGTATTAATTTACCTTTAGATCTTTACCTTCAGATGTACTTTGTATCCCAAAAAAAGAGGCAGACAGGAAGAGAAAAATGCAATACACTATATTGTATATACAATATACTGTAGAAAGCTTTGTTTTTCTCTAAAGGGGCCATATTACCCATACCATCACAGCATACACCACAATGCCTCCTCCTCGATTGATGTAAAGCCCAGTCTGTTCACTAGAGGGCAGTATTTACTAACAATACACCCAAATTCAGTCTGTATTCAGTTTAGAGTGAAAACCTACCACACCCCCTCACAGTCACATGCTCAGGCTATATGTATGAATGAACTAATGCATAAGCTGTTGTGATTTCTCACTGTATTTGTCACAGTCTACCCTCTTTTAAGTGATCTGTGCTCAGCATGACTGAGTGTTGCATGACAACTTAATGCATTTAGCACAGATATTCCCAGCCTATGTGATGAAGGAATCCCTGTTCCAATGGCGCTTCTCAATCTCTCATTAAGAGATTTCTCAGGCTCATTTACCTCTAAGCCAGAACTTTTGATGTCAGTAGCATCTAAAACATGTCTTGCAGGCTTAATTTCACATTGTGTCCTATAATCTGTCAGAGTGCAATTCATAATGCAAAAAAAAAATAATAATAAATAAACAAATATATATATATATATATATATATATATATATAAACAACCGTCTTTATGTTTTATATTTCTCCATTTTTAGTTCAATTTTCTTTCACAGTGCTTCATGGGATTGTTTCTTGCTTTCTTCAGTTTTGTTTCTTGCTATTTCTCACATTTTGAAAAAGCGTTCAAAAACATTTTTATGCTTCAAATCAAAGTTTGTAATGTTGATTCACCAAATCCTTATGGGAAAAATAATTCTGGAACAAAATCGACTTAAAAAGTGGGCACTTGTTGAACTCTTTAGCAGCTTTCTGATAAAAGCATTTCAAAATAAGTATTGCCCCCTAGAGTATTGGATGCTTGAAAAATATTTTCTAAAAACTAATAGTCAAAGGGACCCTTTAAAAAACCTAGTTGTGTACCTACCTAGACAGCCATTAAAGGTGCAGTATGTAAGAATTCTGTCCGCTAGAGGCTTATTCAAAACAAAGGCGTAGTTTGATGACGCCAAGTTTGAGCGCGGAATCTTGGGATGTGGTCTCCACCTCAACGGGCGGTGCAAAAGAATAGGGATATGACTCGGGAAGAAATCATGTTCATGGATGCGATTATTAATGTTATTGTAGTATGAAGCCGAGCAGGACCGAGTGTTGTGGGAGCTGAACAAGGCCACTGGAGCGATTGCACAACACACGCCTCACAAGCAGCGGAACTTTTATAATGACACAATCGCCGGCGCCGTTTCTGCTTTTCCGGTCATGAGTATGAGGTAACGCAGTTCTGTTTATCATATTAGATACATTTGAGTGTGTTGAAAATTATGTTATCGCTCGGCAGCTGCTGTGAGACACTTGTTTGAGACACACTGCAGTAAGATGGATCGATTTTAGAATATCATATTAAATGTTGGATGGTTTGTGTTGATAATCGGCATGCAATTAATTTTTAAAACATACTGTATGATGGTGAAAATTCTGTATTACTGTTACTAAAAATAAAGCTGCATCTGATTATGCTATGTTAGCTAATTGACAATGTTTTTCTCTGAGGCATGGTAAAGCATGGTACCCACAAAAAATCAAGAAAATTAGATTTAAACAGTAAGACTAAACGTGTTGAGCTATATAACAACAATTTGTTTTCTGTCTATAAATATATCAAAACAGTTGTTCCCCTTGTCTATTAAAACGTGTATTATATTAAAGCGTCTTTGGTGTTTCCATGGTTTCTATAAAATAAACCCGGAAACCGAGGCAGCCCGAGGGTTAACGCAGGTATGACGCCATTGACTGGCAACTCCTCACACGTCCCGGAGCCTTGCTTAAAATTACAATTTTCTCACGATTTACAAATAGTTGGAAACATTTGAGTAAGTACTCAAGTGAACACTTGAGTATTGTAAGTACTCAAGTGGACAAAATATATAACACTGGCCTAGTGGTTTTTGGATATTTTACTGCAAAAATATAGCATGTTGCACCTTTAATGCTGCCTTCAAGTGCTCTGTGAATTATCATAAATACAGTTTCCTAGAATTGCGCATGAACGAAACTTGTCGAAATGTCGAAACTTGAATGCGATATGCTCGTAATCACGACTTCAGAAGTGGGAATAATCCAATTTCCTGTAGCATGTGAAGACAGCATTAACACACTTGTGATGAAAAAGCTGTTCCATTCAGGCAATCCCTGAAAGCACTGCAACAAGCTAAGTGAAAAAAAAAAACTGAGAAATGTTGTTTGAAATATTTAATATGAAAAAGCATTGCCAGAAATGCTATTTCGATGCTTATAAGACTATCACTTTGTTAGCTTAGCAACATGCTAACGTCAAACTCCCTTGAAATCAAGTCTTGCCGTGTGGCGCACAGAGTTGCGGCCTATGTGGAGCGCTCCAAATCAGTCCATTTTTGAGGGTCCGTCTGGGCCAGGATGCTGTGTAGGCAGTAGAAGAGTTTTGCAACAGAGGTTTTGAGTCTCTTTTTAGAGATACAGCTACATGCTGCCAACCAGATAAAAACCTTCAGATGTGAAATGTACTTTGTAACTCAAAAAAGAGGCAGACAGGAAGAGAAAAATGCAAAACACTGTATTGTATACTGTAGATTGCTTTGTTTTTCTCTAAAGGGGCCATATTACCCATACCATCGCAACACAACACAATGCCTCCTCCTTGTGCAATGTGCATGTCAAACATGCTTTGATCTTCCTTGCGTAGACTATATAGTAGGAAGCGTTTGATCTGTGAAGTTATGTGATCGGTTTTAAGCAGTATTATGGGCTTTCTTCTTTATGTGTGTGTTTTGGCGGTTAGTTCTACTCTGCTCTGTTGAAATTTATTGGCCAATTTTTTATTTTCTTTATCACTCACTGTCATGACGTCAACCAAAGGGCTTTGACAGCAGCTTACAGAGAACAGGACTTTTTTTTTTGACGGAAATATATTGGGGTGCTTGCTTATCCCAGAATGCTGTGGTGCCTTTCGGCCCATATGATTTCAATGGAGGCACTGTGCGGTAGACTTGTTTTTTTCTTTTGCAGTAACTTTTTCTCAACCAGATGGTGTCAACAGATGTCAGATGGCTTTGAGATGTGTTTCTGTTTCTAGAGTGACACACGCATACACCCACAGCATTTCTCTTGGAGTATCGCAAGTTGCCAATATTGCATAAACACAAACATGAGTGGGAAGTTTTATCTAAATTGTTGTAACCTTTCTAACTTTCCTTCCTCCCCCTTTCCCCTTTCTTGCTGTCTTTGTCCCGGATTCAGTGTTTCAGGACGTTCTGCTGTAAAGGACCTCCCCCTCCCAGACCAGAATATGACGTGGTTTGCATCGGTCTGACGGGTTCTGGGAAGACCAGCCTGCTTTCCAGACTTTGCAGTGAGGCAACAGACAACATCGTCCCCACCACAGGTCAGCCCACCATCATAGAGCAATACCAGCCACGTCCTGCAAACACAAACACAGATCTTTTCACTTCCTCTTTGCCAAACACTTTAAAAACACTCCCCCTTGTATTCAGATTTTACCTTGTGATTGTCTTTTAAAGAGTACTTGATTAAATCTCGGTCAGTGTAGCATAATTAGTAATGCGTAATCAGTGTAGCGTAATCAGTAATGGAGGTGTTTTTGTGAAATCCTCATTGCTTCGGTTGTTAATCTTGTTCAACTTTTATTTACAGGTTTTAGCATTAAAGCTGTCCCGTTCCAGAATGCCATTTTAAATGTCAAGGAACTCGGAGGTAAATGCTCTCTGTTGTTCATGAGAATACTACTTTTATTTTTTTTAAATCACTATTAATATATGGGCCAATGACAAATAAGAGTGTCCACGATATAGAGAAGGAAAAAAACTTGTTTAAATCACAGATGCCAAGTTTTTAGAAAATGTATCTTTTTATTTATGCTGTTCCACATGGTTTTGAATATTGAACTTTCAGTAATATTCTGCTGTGGCTGGTAAACACCTTTGAACAGCCATTGGTCCGTGGTTGTTATGTAATAGGTAGGTGTGGCTCCAAGGCTCCACCTTCTTTGACATGGAAATCTTCTCTGGTTCATTTCTTCTGTTTAGTCTCTCGAGGCTGGACATCTGCGAGTAAAAACATGAACACACTGCAGGGCTCCAGACAAAAAAAAAATAAAAAATTCATTAAGCAGCCATTGGCTCCTACAGGCGGCAAATAACAATGAACTTACATTTTTAAATCACTTACTTTTAGTCATCCTGTTGTGTTTATAAATCTCCCCTTTACAGTTTCAGCATTTTCATCTTCTGATTTTTCTGGGAAATGAATGTCACTATTTTCACTTAATACTATTATAGTTTTTTGAATTAGATTAGAATTTTATATTTTCTGCTTTCATTTTTTACGTTTTTTTGTTTTTAATTTTATTTTTTGTTGTTTTTAAACATGTCTGTTTAGTTTTGTATAAATTATTTCAGTATTAACATTTATTTCAAGCAATGAAAAAAATGTTTTTAATGATTTTAGTTAACTATAATAACCCTGATGCTAGTAAAATCTTTATATTGAATAATATGTCAAATATTGTTCTTAGACTTTCATTCCTGAAACTACAACAGTTTATTTTCAATCAAATGTAAATAAATATAAATATATGCAAATAAATTTAAAAATATATTAAATTTGGTTTGTGTTACCAAATAACAAACAGGGGAAATTGATATACATACTACTTGACTTTGTTGATTAATGAACAGGCCGAAATACAGTGGAACTCTTTTATTGAAATGTCTGTGCTTTACTTTTGCTGCTCATTCAGGTTTAGATGAGGAAGATAAAAAATGACATTGTTACAGCCATTTATAATAATATAAATAATATAAAGTAAAATTTGTCATGATTGATCAGCATTAGTTTAGAAGCAATCGGTTGACAAATGTGCGCTAATCATTGATTGCGAGCTGTTCTGAAGCTCTGTTGCGAGATTAACTGTGTATCTGCAGTCTGTAGAGCCGGTTTCTCCTTTTAAATGACGAATATAGACGCATTTATATGAAGAAATAGGCAATTGTCGTAGGAGCAGAACGGTGTGTTCAAATGCAGCTGTTTTGCACCGACGCAGGCGACAACACAGTCGGCTTTTATCAGCGCTAGTTCTTTGGCGTCTGTTTGGTGTGTGATATTTTTCCCTACCCATTCATATTTTAGCGCTCTAACTCAGTGAAACTTTCAAACGCAGCATCTCATTTAATTATGTCAACACAACAAATTATATGATAGGCTACTGGTCACAGAACACGCAGATAACATGCAGATTTTACAGTCATAACGTGTGAATTTGTATGGTCGTCAATGGAGACCTCAGCAAAAATATCACTCGCATTTTTAGTCACAAATGCGGCCATTTTAGGTGCAGTCTGGAGCCCTGCACTGGAGAGCTGCTTTATAGTAGAAAAAGTTGTTATTAGTGGCCAAGCACCGAAGGTGCTTATGCACTAGGCACCTATTGTAACCATTGGCATTCTTATTCTTCCGTTTCCGCACCGGAAGTGTATGGTCGCCCATAGAACCGCTTGCGGCTAAGTTATGAAGTCTGGCATACAGAGGACAGTCTGATCTGTCACCATAGCAAATTTGTAGTAGTGCTGGGCGGTATGACCAAAAATTGATATCACTGTATTTTTCAAATGTATATATGTTTCACGGTATATGACGGTACTTTTTTACCCTATGCATGACCGGGCGTTAACCACATTTTCTACTGATTGAGAGAGGAAATACTGCAGTAGATTGACTAGATTGCCTTGTTTTACTGTCATGAGTAAATGTTGTAGAAAAAATCCACACTATAGTTAATACAGGTTTACAAAGCCCCACAAAATGATGCTGTGGGGAGACAACAACCATTAAAACACAGGCCTGCAACACACTCATTACAGACACATGAATATTAAAATATGACCATGGAGATAGAAAAAAAAAAAAAAAGAGTTGAAAATGCACCTTATGCATTTTAAAAATCTAACCCTATAACAACAAACTGCCAAAACGAGGGAGAAACGCGGAAGAACATTTAAACTGTCTAAGGATCTACATTTAAGAGCACTACAGTCTCTGAACAAATGACACACGTAAGTTTAACACAGAAAGAATAAAGCAGTTAAATTTTTGCCCATTCTTCTTTGAATTGTCAGTCTATTTATTAACTTACATCGTCTTCTGTGTAGCAGAATAACCCATCGTGTCATCGCGTTCGTGATCAGACGTACAGTTCAGTGTCCTTTGCATAACGTTACATTTTATTTGAAGACGTGATGAAATATGTGCGCATACAAGCTGCTGGTTCATGTTTAGAGCACTAGAGTATATGAAATAGGTCCATAAAAAAATTAAAAACGCTCGCTCCGGTCTATAATATATGATCCACGTGGAGAACGTTGTGCGCTCCGCGCAGAAAACCCCAGACCCTATTGCTATCTCGCGCGCCGCGTGCAGTTTGAATTTTCCGCTGTAATCAAGGGCTGAATCCGAAATCGCCCCTAGCCATTTGTAGTGGTGTCCGAAACCATAGTGGACGTTATTGATGTACACACAACGGCTGTCCGAATTCACTCACTCGTTTTCATTCATTCGTTTTCATTCACTCTTTCAAGTAACGTTAAGCAATATAAGTGAATGAGGCTTTAGGGGGTGATTTCGGACTTAACATAGGCTGTGATGCGATCTCGGCTGTGCTCCTGTGCTCTCACTACAGTGCAACAGTGAAACGAGACCCTCTCAAACAGTGACGCTGCGTCGCGTTCCGAACGTTGGTTAAGTGTCACATACCGGTAACATATTGCGGTATTATCAAAATTAATATAATAACAAGAATAAATACCGGTATTCGGTATGAACCGGTATACCGCCCAGCAGTAATAAACCACCACCTGTTCAAAATTTCACTCATGTTTATGCTATAACTTTTGAAGCCTCGTAAGGGCTAGAAACAAGTCTTTTTTCCTGTGATTCCTTGGCTCGAGACAATTCGATTGCCCCTATTATGATATTTTCTGTCATGAAAATATTTCTGCCATTTTTAATTTTCTGAAAAAACAACTTTTTCGAACCCCTCCTAGGCCGTTGCTCCGATTTTCACGAAAATTGAACCAGATCATCTTCAGACCATGCCGACAAAAAGTTATAGAATTCAAGTCGATTTCTCAAACCGTTTTCGGTGTTAGAAACAAATTTTACGCAACACATTGTGAAAATAGACACAAGGCTGTATCTCCACAATGCTTTATTGTATTCAGACCAAACTTCATCACAATCATGACCTGAGGCAACATGCAGCGTTTCGGCACAGCATTTATATGGTATATAAATAAACATCACGTGAGTGGAGTGTCGAATTGCAGAGCTCATGCAAACGTATTATTCACCACTGTCATTTTGTGTCATTATGAATTTGTTGTTTATTTTGTTATTAAAAGGAAAGCAGGCAGCATATATATTTACATATTCTTCTTAATGTCGCTCTTAGCAGTGTGGACAGCATCGGATGTTTGCTAACAGTATACCGCTGCTCATGTATATCAAACTTCTTTTTATCCTATAGCGAAAAATATAAAAGAACTTTGCCAGGAGTATCGGGGCCTTAAGAGACTTGTTGATTTGACACACAGACATGAGGGTCTGCAGGGCTCCTCTCTATGATATAATTTCCTGTTTTATGTTTTTGTCATAGATGTTTGAAATAAGTTGGTGGACAAAAGTTAAATAAGCAGTGAAGCAGTCATCATTAACTGTTGAAAAGTTTGGTATCAGTAGGATTTTTAAGAAATCTCTCACACCATGCATACACCAGACGCATTGCACTGCACCGCAACAGCTTGTGGCTGTGGACGCGTCAAAGCGACCATTGCGATTCTGTTTGCCCTTCATGCCAGAAATAGTGCAGGTGTGTGGATTATGTCCGATATAGAATGGGACATGATGGGGATTTGTTGTGTTGCATCGTGTTATCAGTGTTTATAATAGGTACTATGGTCTTTTGTTGCGCCACGTCACTCTGCTCCAATGTAGACACCGTGTTATGCTCGCCAAGGCTGCATTTATTTGATGAAAAATACAGTAAAATTACTGCAGTTTAACTGATCGGTTTGTGATTGAAAATGCTATTTATTCATGTTATGACAAAGCTGAATTTTCAGCATCATTACTCCAGTCTTCAGTGTCACATGATCCTGAAATGATTCTAATATGCCAATTTGATGCATTTAAAGGTGCCATCGAACATTTTTTTACAAGATGTAATATAAGTCTAAGGTGTCCCCTGAATGTGTCTGTGAAGTTGCAGCTCAAAATACCCCATAGATTTTATTTAATGTATGTAATGTAATGTAATGTAATGTAATTAATTTTTTTAACTGCCTATTTTGAGGCATAATTAGAAATGTGCCGATTCATGCTGCGGCACCTTTAATTGCTTGCGCTCTCCAAAATGGATCTTTACAAAGTGTTCATCATGCAGCATGTCTAATCGCGTAAGTATAGTATTTATTTGGATGTTTACATTTGATTCTGAATGAGTTTGAGGCTGTGCTCCGTGGCTAAAGCTAACATTAAACACTGTTGGAGAGATTTATAAAGAATGAAGTTGTGTTTATACATTATACAGACTCCAAGTGTTTAAAAATGAAAATAGCGATGGCTCTTGTCTCCGTGAATACAGTAAGAAACTATGGTAACTTTAACCACATTTAACAGTACATTAGCAACATGCTAACGAAACATTTAGAAAGACAATTTACAAATATCACTAAAAATATCATGTAATCATGGATCATGTCAGTTATTATTGCTCCATCTGCCATTTTTAGCTATTGTTCTTGCTTGCTTACCTAGTTTGATGATTCAGCTGTGCACTGATCCAGATGTTAATACTGGCTGCCCTTGTCTAATGCCTTGAACATGAGCTGGCATATGCAAATATTGGGGTCATACATATTAATGATTCCGACTGTTACGTAACAGTCGGTGTTATGTTGAGATTCGCCTGTTCTTCGGAGGTCTTTTAAACAAATGAGATTTATATAAGAAGGAGGAAACAATGGAGCTTGAGACTCACTGTATGCCATTTCCATTTACTGAACTCTTGTTATTCAACTATGCTGAGGTAAATTCAATTTTCAATTCGATGGCACCTTTAAGAAACATTTCGGACCCGCTTTATATTAAGTGGCCTTAACTACTATGTACTTACATTTAAATTAATCATTTGATACAATGCATTTATTGTGTACATGTTTTTACATTGTACTTATATTTTAAAAACACCTGCATGTAATTACATCTGTAATTAATTTCTGTAATTACATTTGTAATTACACTGTTGACCCATCCCTTAACCCTTACCTCTACCCTTAAACCTATACCACCAAAGATTTCCCTAACCTCACCCGTACCCCACCTCAATAGCTGCAAATGTGTTTTGCAATTCAGTATGAACCCAATAAGTACATTGTACTTATTTTTTGATGGAAGTACATAGTAGTTAAGGCCATTTAATATAAAGTGGGGCCAACATCTTTCTTATTATTATCAATGTTGAAAACAATTGCTGCTTAAATTTTTTGTGGAAACCCTGATACATTTTTTTTCAGGATTCTTTGAATGAATTCAGGTTCAATTTCTTATTTGATTAATAAAATGTTCAAAAGTACAGAAATTTTATTTAAAACAGAAATCTTTTATAACATTATAAATATCTTTGTCACCTTAATGTGTCCTTGCTGAAAAAGTCTTACTGGCCCTAAATATCTGAATGATAGTGTAAGA
Source organism: Chanodichthys erythropterus (assembly GCF_024489055.1). NCBI lineage: Eukaryota > Metazoa > Chordata > Actinopteri > Cypriniformes > Xenocyprididae > Chanodichthys > Chanodichthys erythropterus. The sequence continues at coordinate 53,717,102 of NC_090230.1, read as the reverse complement.
AGTACATTCAAGTCATTGTAAGTATGAATAAATTAATAGATTCAGATAAACAAATTGAGCATTATGTCATTGACCCATAGTGAATAATATCTACAGAAACATCTTTAACAACATTTGAAATCATTATTTCACATATGATCTTTTGAAAAGTAATCTTTGGCAAAACATCATCTGACACAGTATGAGGAATATGAATGTTATTTGACACAGATGTTACATGAGGAACCAACCAGAAAGGATACAAACTAATTTCTTTGATGACTAATAGTTTTCTCTTCAAGGTAAATTGAACCCCAGGAAGCACCAGTGCTTGGATGCAGCACGCAAAGGAAATGTTTCAGATGTCACTCGCTCACTGAACCCAGAGCCATCTTGGCCCGCGTTTCCTTTTTCGTATGAGTGATGGGCTGCAGCTTTGAATCTGTCTTTAAAATGAGTGATGATAAGAATAAGAGGGTGTTGAGGATGCACGGATCCCTGGGGACAGGGAGGGATGGATAGGTGAGGAGAAAAAAGCGGGATACATAAATGCTGGAACTGAGATTCTTAAAGGGAGGCGTTTTCACCTGAGCCATGTGTATTGAAGCCTGTAGAGTTAGAAAAAAGAAAATGTCACCTTTTAAAAGGAACAGTTCACCCAAAAATGAAAATGCTGACATCACATACTCATTCACATACTCATGCCGAACTTGTACATAGTTCCGTCAAAAACACAAAAGGATTTTTGAGGAATGTAATAGTTGTATTTTTTTAATGCAATTGAAAAAAAGCCAGGGTGGATATCAAGATTAAAGTCTACATGACAAGTAAGTTCACTGTATCTACTTTGTGAATGTATGTCGTAGATCTTATTGTGAATGATTAATCTATGCATGTTTCTTTTTTTCTTTTTTTGACCTCGTAATGGTTAATCAAAATGTCAGGACACGATCTTCGGTGAAAATGAAAGACTTCTCTGTTATGACATATGCAGGACTTTCCAATCATTTAGTCCACTTAAACCCGCCCCTCCACAGTTGACTGCTAGTGCGCATTCATTTTTGAGTTCAATGGATGAACCCAATCCAACATTTTTTTCTGAGATGTACACCACAATATGGAAGGAAAGATCCGTCGCTGCTTTCATTTCTTTGCAGCTTTAAATGTCTGTTCCTTACAAAAAACTTGAGTGCACGTGTTAACCACATTCATGATTTTTTTTCTGGTGCTATTGCATCTGTATTGGAGCATGAAGGCTTCAGTCCCCAATTTGTTTTAACTGCATGGAAGAGCGCGACTGGCACATTCTTCCTTTTGTGAAGAAAGTAAATGATTTTTGAGTGAACTAATCCTTTAAAAGTGAATTATTATAGGAGATTTTTTTGGTGAGAAACAGACCACATTTGGAAAGTCATCTTTAAATTGATGAACCTCTGAAATCTCTTTGAAAACCGGTATAACTATGTCCTATTTTCTTTTTAAGCATTTTGGAAACCTTTCTTCCAGACCTCCAACGGGTTCAGCTCAGTGTCAGGGGCCTGCAGAGCGCGACCTCTTTTTCCCCAAAAACAGCAGTGTAGGGTTACGGCTGGGACATTAACCTTGAACCTGACGCGGAAGGCTCATGTCACACTTTATTGATGGAGGTTGTGTGCCTGCTTGACACGCCGGCTCTCCCGTCGTTTCCGCCGTGGCCATCGAGACGGTTTACCGTTTTCTCATGTTATTGGTTGGTCTGCCTGTCTGGCCCGTGTTTTGGGTCTGCATGAGTGATCTCAGGAAGCCAGGAGACGTTCAAAGTACCGCTCTGTCTGTGCACATTTCCCATCAGTGTCACGATGACACCCTGTGCGATCTGCCAGGCTGACAGGCGCACCAAAGAAGGGAGCCCCACATGCTCACATTTACCATCTTGCAGCGGCCATCTGAAAGCACTTAGCAGGCTCTCTCTCTTTGTTTCTCTGGACCCCAGCCATGATGTAATGATTTCTGCGAAAATGTGCTTTAGTTGCATTATCACATGAGATTGTAATGCACCGGGCCGTAACTGATAAATGCTGTTTTGTTCCGTCACATTGTTCTCGTCTTAATGCACATGTTTATGCATTTGAAATGAAAGTAAACCGCTGCTTTTCAAAGCCCAAGATTCCACAAGACCTCCCAGTGTTTTGATTTTATTTTCTCAGCCAGTAGATGGAGACTTTGAGTAAAATTATACCACAAAGACAATGTTGATGCACAGTTGTGACTGATGGGATGTTGTGTTTGGGAAAAACCAGGCCATATAGGAAAGAAATATCAGGCTGTATATGTTAAGTAATTGTGCATTAATATTTAATAGTGCTTGCTAAAATGGCAACAGCAGATCAAACGCTTCTTAATTAGATGAGTCAGCCTCGGACATGGCCTGTCTGTGAGGATCCCAAATATTTATTGTGAGTCACAAATTATCTAAACATCTGCAGAAAACATTATTATTTCTTTGGACAGCTATCGCAAAGTGTGTTTGCTATTGCTGTCAGGCTTGCATGTCAGCGGTTGGAAAGCTGTTGCTGAATACCACAGTGGATAATACCTAATGAGAACTGGAAGTATTACATTGTACATCATACACAGCGATGATATCGGGGAGTCGAGCTCTGAAACTCAATCTGATAGGTGGAGTCTGTTTCCAAACATGAACCGAGACCTCTAGAACAGTTTTAGTGCTGATAATTTGGCGAGGCATGACTAAGAGCTCAATTTGTGGTGTGACAAAGGCTCAGAAGTTTGGAAGTGGAACCGTTAAACTCGCGTCCAGTGTGTTTAGCGAGGGGGGGAAGAAAAGGATTGCGCAGCTGCTTAGTGTCAAGCAAACAGCTTATACGTCTTGGCCGAACTTCAAGAGCTTTGAATAAAGCTGTCGATTACTGTCTGGCATTGATTTAAGACACCACCTTTTCAAATAGCATTCTGTTTATTATTTCATACTTTAAGATGAAAACTGAGAAATAAAGCTACTTTTCAGGGCTGGAGATGATGCACACGAGGCATGCTAGTAATTAATACTGGCGCATTCCAATCAGAAAACTCACAAGGACAAGAGGTATAGACTAACTGGTCTCTGTTTTTTCATGGTTAGGGTACAGGCCCCGCAGTGACTCACTTTAACCAAAGCCATGCTGCGCTTGTGTGTCTTGGTGGCCACATTTTTGTACCCCCAAATTGCTGTGCACAAGAGAAACCATATGTTCACTGTAAAAGTGGGCCCATTTGAACTGTGCTGTAGACTGGCCATCAGAAGAAACCATTTTAATATGCTCTCAGGGTCGACTTTAAAGAAACACTGTTGCGTTGAGCGCTCTTCATTTGGACACGGCTTTTCCCACAGGCCTCCCCGAGTGAGAGTGCGAGTTGGCATGCGTTTTTGAAGTCATAAAAATACATAATGCAATATCCGCAATGATTTTTGAAAGGAGGTTAGGGTCCTCACCAAATGCATTCCAGCAATGTTCGAACTGATACTGTGTCGAAACACGCTGTAGTCCATTTCCCGCTCGGCTGCCAAAAAGTTTTCCTGAACTTCTCTCTTCTTTTTTAAAGCATTGCGTTGTTTGCACCGTGGGCACCATCTGATTTATGTCTGACAGGAAAACCACCTTTTTTCTGTGAAGGGGTAAATGTGTGTATTAAATGTTATGACTTCCTTTCTGCGATCCTGACAGTGTGAATTTATGTTTTGTGTTGCAGGAGCGGATTCAATTAAAAAGTACTGGAGCCGGTACTACCAGGGCTCTCAGGGGGTGGTGTTTGTTTTGGACAGTGCTTCGTCGGAGGAGGATCTGGAGGTGGCGCGTACGGAGCTCCACTCGGCCCTGCAGCATCCGCAGCTCTGCACGCTTCCCTTCCTCATTCTGGCCAACCACCAGGACAAACCTGCTGCCCGCTCTGTACAAGAGGTAACCCGATACCAGCTTAACACTTCCCTTCCTCACCCTGGCTAACCGCCAGAACAAACCTGCCGTCCGCTCTGTACAAGCCGTAACTTTACACTCGCTTAATACTCGCCTAATACTTCCCATCATCATACTGGCCATTGCCACTACGACAAGCCTGCCGTTCGCTGTGTATAAGAGCAAACTTAATATTTGCTTTATAACTTCTATCTTAATAAACTGGTCATACACTCCGTACAAGAGGGTTAGTTTAAAGGGATAGTTCTCCTAAAAATGAACAATATTATTGCTATACTCCAGGACATTAGGTAAAAGGAGATTTATTTTAGAAGAATATGTTTGCACTCTGTCACTGACTAGATATATTTAAAATAAAGTAGGCCACATTTAGATGGTAACATAAGATATTTGGCATTATCAGGACCCACAAATATTCCCCCATTGCATTATTATGCATTATATTCAACATTATAGGAAGTATTAACACTAAAACTCTGTAAACTTGAATTTTTTCTCTGTAATTTTCATTTTTGGTGAACTATGCACAACACATATTGTCACTATACATGATACGATATTGTTGCATTTTTGTATTGCGATATATTGTTACTCCCTAAATAATAGTATAATAAACTGTGTTTTTTTTTGTTTGTTTGTTTTGTTTTTCAGCTCAAAATCACACAAAACTGATTTTTCTCTATAAAAACTGTTAAGGTAGAAACATAGACGGCACATTGAGTATTACAATTCTTCCCATTCTTTTTAATAATCTGTAAGGTGTGGGCACATTAGAGAAATTTTCACAGACAAAAAAGATCCGTTGTTTATTGTCAGTTATGTAGCGATGTTTGAAGCGCAGCTCAAATGAAAGTCACTTTCAAACCAAGCAAATTCACATTGCCAATTTGCAAAATCTGCGCAAGGAACTTTTCACCCTCGTGCAAAACTCCCAATCACACAGCTTTATACAACTTTATACATTTGATGAGATACAAAAACTTTATATGACTTTGGAGATATTTATTGTACATTTTAAATGATAATCGCATTAGGCGTTGCTCCATTTAGGGAGGTGTCATTGCTCTGCTGCAGTTTATTCTCGCAGGATTCGCTTGTTGTTTGCAAACACTGACAGGCCACAAGACATTCTCCCACAGATCTGCAGCACCCAGCTTACCCACTTTCTCAGGCTTTCCTGACAATAAGTCTTTGTATTGTTGGGAGCCCAAAATACTGGTGGTGTGGGGAAACACTACAGCTGTTGTCCCATCTCATAAGAGTGTATTCATTTTACCGATTGCTCTATTTGAGATTCTGTCAAACATTGTTTCAAAAGCAAGTGGCATCAAAATTAAGATGAATTGCTGACCGCTGTTAGTAATAGCAAACAGTTGGAATGTGTGGCATGTCTCTGCTGTCACATTTCTATTTTAATGGTCCCCTTGTCACTTTTATGTTTGGAGGATTGAGTTACTCAGCCTGTGCGTCTTTCCCTGAATGATTTGGTGTCTGTGTGTTATTTGGCTGATACCATGCGTGTTGGTTTGTGTGTTCGTGTGTGAGTGTGCATGTGCGCACATCTGCTCCGAGTGGAGAAATCGGTCCGCGGGCTGCAGGGTATCGCCCAATGCACAGAGCGCTAATTAACTGGCTGAGAAGTGGTCCTGAGTGAGCAGTAAATATCTGCCTTTGGAGAATAACACATCCCTGTTCACTGATGTGTGTCAAAACGGGGCTTTTCAGTTGGCAGCGACACTCGCTCTCCTTGCTGGAGATGCAACTTGGGTTACACAAGATCGGACCTGACCAGCTTGTTTTCCATTTAATTGCTCTCAATCGATTTCAAACTGGATCAGATCTCTTGGACCTCCTATGGGCATTTTCTGAAAGAAGAAAAGATCCAGAGTGCAGAAAACAGAAAAGGAGCTGGTCAAATATTTTTTGGTCATTATAAGGGATAAAGTTCCTGCCAGCTTTTTAAAACCAAAGCTGTTAAATTAAATTACATGATATGTGGCAAATTATATCAAGCTGATTTTCCAATCCCTTTTTTAATGTTAATTGACCCTTCGCCGGGAGTTTGATTGACAAACGATCTAACCAATCATAACGCCAGATCCGCCATTTTGTGCGACAAAGCAGTCAGGAGTTAGAAGATTAACCTCGGTGGACTTGAACTTGAAAAATGGTGTGTACTGACGTCTTTCCGAGTTTGAAACAACATTCTTTCTCGTGTTCATTCATGTTTATTTGATGCTATAAATTAACTAGTAGGAAGAGATTCATGAGCCGCTTGAGCTGAGGCGCTACAGCGATCTGTCACGACACATTAAAGAACCACAAAACTGTTTTTATTGTTCGAATAGTGTCTGGCCATTCTCCTCTGACCTCTGGCATCAACTAGGCATTTTCACCCACAGAACTTTTGCTTACTGGATATTTTCTCATTTTTGGACTATTCTCTGTAAACTCTAGAGATGGTTGTGTGTGAAAATCCCAGTAGATCAGCAGTTTCTGAAATACTCAGACCAGCCCGTCTGAAACTAACAAACATGCCACATTTGAAGTCACTTAAAGATTTAAGTGACTTCAAATGTGGCATGTTTGTTGGTGTCAGACAGGCTGGTCTCAGTATTTTGATGCTAAGTAGATTGTCTTTGAATGTGCCTACATGCCTAAATGCATTGAGTTGCTACCATGTTATTGGCTGATTAGATATTTGCGTAAACGAGCAGTGTATGTGTACTTGGGACAATGTTTGCCAGATATGTAGTCCATAAGACTAAAAGAAATTTACTCTGCACTGCAAAGCAGTCTTGCTGTTAAATGTCTTGAAATACAATCCTCCCTCTATACTACATCATCTGCACACGCAAGTCTGTGGAGATATTTCAGATAGTTTTTCATTTTTGCCAGATATAAATTGCTAAATGTTTCAAATGGTGGTCTGCCTTGCATTCTGGTTTGCATGGAAGTGGCCTGTGAGCCAGCATCAACCTGTTTTGTTTTATATTTCAGGGTGTGAACTGTGATGGATCGTCTGTCTTGCCCTGGATGACCATTTCATAATGCGTTTTATTCCAGTAAACCAAGTAATCCACCTATGTCAAGAGCTTTCACATATTTTATTGCCAGGGACCCCCAAATATTAGGATCCCCTTGTGAGGGACCCCCTTCCTAAAATATGCAGGCAGCTGTATATTTTCATGTATGTAGACTCATTTTAAACTTTGTTTAAAATGTCATGCTATTTATAAAGACAGCGCGTTGTTTGCAAAAATGATGATTTGTTTTATTTTCTCTTTTAATAAAGCCTAAATAAATTATTAAATTGTTATCTGGAAAACTATTTAAATGGAAAGTTTTTTTTTTTAGATTAAATTAATAATATTTGTTCAGCTCTTTTAATGATTAATGTAATTTCAAAACTATCAGTTCTAGAAAAATACAATAACATCTCCATTTACAACAAGTAAAATGTTAAAATGTTGCAAGGAAAGAAGTATGAAGAAATATATTTCGCAACTATATGCATGTTTGTTTTTGTATTTCTTGCTGGTAAGAATCATTTTGCATTTGTTTTATCTCAAATTTGTCTTGCAACCCCCTTGGAGTCCCTGAACCCCAGCTTCAAAACCAGTCAAGCAAGGACAGATTGAGGAGATCTAGTGTGACTAATTTTTGTAGGTTGTCCCATGACTGGTTATATCATCTGATTGTCTTCTTCTGAATCCTATATATCAAGCACAATCATGTTTCTTTGCATGAGGAGACTGGTGACAGGACATTAGACAGCTTTGTCTTGTTCTTCATTAGGATTTTTGCTTGCTTGTATTGTATTCTTTCTGTTGACACTTGCACATAAATACTTTGATTTACAGTAGGTTATTGTTATGAGATTAAGTTAAAAAGAAGGACACACGTTCAGCACATGTGCAGTGATGTGACCATCTGTTCTTCAGCATGAAGAAATATGAACTCATAAGTGAATCATCAGTACAAAAGCAGCACAGACTTGTTTTTTATTTTATTTTATTCATTGATTTGGATTGAGCAGAATGATTAACTAATCATACTACAACCATTTAGTTAAAGGATTAGTTCACTTTCAAATGAAAATTACCCCAAGATTTACTCACCCTCAAACCATCCTAGGTGTATACGACTTTCTTCTTTCTGATGAACACAATCGGAGATATTTTATCCTGTTGCATCCGAGCTTTATAATTGCAGTGAACAGGGTTCACGAGTATGAGCTGAAGAAAGTGCTTAAATCCACAACCATCCATCATAAACATGTACTCCACATGCCTCCGGGGGTTAATAAAGGCCTTCTGAAGCGAAGCAATGCGTTTGTGGAAAAAAAAAAAAATCCATATTTAACAAGTTATGAAGTAAAATATCTAGCTTCATTCAGTATTCAACGTACGAAGAAAGTGTAAAACTCTTGCAGTTCAAAAACCTTACACTGCATCCTACAACTGACACAATGCCAATTTACACTTTCTTCCTAACATGAATACGGAATATTGACCAGTTTATCTTGATTTAAATAATGTTTAGCTTTAGTCATTTTAGCCACATTGCACAAGGCCAACTAGTTGACCAATCATTTAGACAACCCAATGACTAGTTAAATTTGAAAATATTTTTACACATCACAAAACAAACATATATTGTTGCGCCTGTGCAATTCAGAGGCCTGTTTCAAAGAATCAGACAATGAGAAAAAAAAGACAGACAAAACATTGTAGGCAATGCGCCTGCAATTACTTTATTACCTCTGTTACATTTAACAATGCTATCTTATATTTCACGAAAATCACAATCACGAAAACAAAAACAGAATTCAATCTTCGCAACTCTCTCAGCCCCTCAGCTATGAAATGATAATTGCCAGTAGGTGGCAGGGGTGGCACAGACTATTCGTCCACTTTAATGCTCTGCCATGACGTTTTAAGCTTGACGTCGATTAGTCGCTGACTCACTGATCATGTGATTTTGACACTAAACAACATGGCCACCTTGCAGAAGACCTTCATACTGTTCTGACTTAATGTTCTATATTTTTTCTAACTGATTGGACTAACCGGTTTTCTTATAAATTACGATCAAAACTCCAAAAACTCCCATAGATTTACATTGGCTGTAATACTAATGATGTCCTATAGAGGGGGGCACAGGATACAAAATCTTTGAGTCTACTTTTACTCTCCATCGGTTAAAATTACAATATAAATGCATACTCCGAGTGCGCTCCACAAGTTATGTTTGTTTATACCATCTAGATACTCAATATTGATCAGGTGTATGCACATTTTAAACCGTATTGTACAGATTATTTAATGGACATTCTAAACCAGTGGTCGCCAACCCGTCGATCGCGATCGACTGTTCGATCTTTCTCACTGTTACAGTAGCTCCTGAAAATAACAGAAATATGAGTACAAAAATACATTCCATTTCTCCAGTGTCTGTACTGCATATTTATTTTTATAAAGTTTTGATGGCAGTGGCATTTTTATTTTCCTCTTACCTCTGAATAAAGTAGCTATTTATAAGTGCAGTGCTGCTTTGTTTACAGCAATAACCAAGGAAACGCTTTATCACCACTCTTCCATAAGCGCCACCTGCTGTCAGAGAGTGAATTTGCGTCACATTCAGACGGTTTTTGTTTCATGCTTTTTTTTGTGTGTAGCATTTCACAAAAATAAAGTCAGACCGTTCTGTTTTTTGCTTTAAACCTTGAAATTAAATCTAATTCAAATCAAAAACAACTGCTCATACAACGTGTGTAGCATCTTTGTTTGGATCGAGATTAAAATGCAGTGGTTAGCCTACCTCTATTTAAAAATAGCTAGATATTTTTGTTTATAATAAAAATAAAAATATCTGCAACCAGTGTCGGAATCTCCCAATTTGCTTGTAAAAATCTGAAATCAGAATCTGAATTGGCCATAGAAAAAGACAGCCCAGATTGTATTGAGTATTTTTTTATCAGTTCTTCAATAGTTAGATCTTGTCTTTCATAAAGGTCGAGGTCAGTGATCTTGGGTTTAAAAAGGTTGGTGACCACTGTTCTAAACTAATGCGCTGATCATTGTAATGCGCACACATACAGCTGTTATTTTCAGTGTGCTTTTTTTCTGTGTTGCAAATCATTCCCATCTCTTGTGACGTCATCAGCGATTAGTCGATGTCCACTCGACTTAATCATATAACAGTTGACTTTTTAAAAATTGGAGGTCGTTCAACCCCTAGTAGGTTGCGGCAAATCATTCTCTGCGTCCAAAATCAAATACTTCCCTACTATATATTATGTAAAAAAAAAACATACAGCAAAAGAGTAGTATGTCTGATGACCTACTACTATCGCAGAGATTCTCAAGTGCGCATTCGATGGGCACTTTCCTGTCCCATGAGGCCAGGAAGTGAAGCGTAAGTCACAATACAGTAACATGTACTTCTGAATTTCATTCATATTACCCATATTCATGCTATATATATATATATATATTATATATAATATAGAGCTTACTTTTTTTAATACTCGCAAAGTAAATTCAAATTTAAAAGTAGTACCTACTCATACAGTATGCGATTTCGGATGTAGCTTATAGTGAGTTGAATTGAGAGTAAATTGAATCATTCAGTCAAACGATTTGCTCAAAATGGCTGATTCATTCAGGGACAAAGCAAGTAAGAGTGAGTCAACGTGTCATTCTAGACAGATTCGTTCAAAACGTGAATTCATTCAGTAACAAAATTGACACAGTGTTGCTTAGAGGTACGCAATGGTTCTACTGTTTGGAACTATTTTTGTTTGGCAAAATAGAGCAAAAATTTACAATATTGTGTCTAAAATGTAAGTCACCTAATATTAACTTATTGTTTGTTGAACTGCTGTATAAAATCAAAATGACATTTGCAAACATGCTCATATTCAGGAAAACAACACTCTTGCTTGTGTGGTATTGATTATAAATATTAAAAACAAGAACTTATACAGAGACATTTTTTGCACCATATCTTGGATTTTGGGGACATTTTTAATAATTATGGTGACATTTTTGCTTCAAGCCCCCATTATTTTCTCAGGCAGAGGCCCCTTCTGCTGCGACACCTGTTTCAAGTGAAAAGGGTGAAACAGCAAAGCCTACTTCTACTGGTTACAAGCACTTAGCTTGAGACTCAGTTTTGCCCACTGTGTTTGGTTTGGGATTGGTCAAGAGTAAAAATTTAGTACTAAATTTATTACAATACTAAATATGGTGCAGGAGGAAAGGTTTGTGATTTGTATGTCTGAAAAATGAGAATTTCAAGAGAACCCATTTGTGTTGACTACTAGATTTATGACTGTTTTCCACTGTGCTTTGTGAAGATGGGACAAAAAAAAGTAAATTTAGGACCTGTTGAGATGTGTGAGAATAATACAACTGATTGAAAATGTGGCAGTGGGGACCTATTGTATTGAAATTAAATAAACCAGTGCACAACTATCTCAACAACCACATGAAAAATAATGTATAATTCTCTCCTTCTTGTGTGCAAAATTGTGCCAAGTTGACCAGAGGCTTTTTTTTAAGGCTGCTTAAGGGGACAAATGTAGCCATTCAAAGCGTATTTTGATGATTGAGATTTAAAATGGAATGGGGAATTTCTTTACTTGCAGATATGGAAATCTGTCATCATATCATCATTGGACTGTTGACAGTCCAGAGCCAAATGGACAGGGAAAAGTTGTGACAACATAAAATTGATGAAGATCTAGAAGAGAAAAGCCAGTTAGGCATTTAGTACCATTCAGTTAGTACGTTAACACAAGACTAGATCCAAGAAGTGATGTGAGAGACCGGCTCAGTTCAGTCAGTACAAAACTGGAATCTGTGTCCTTCGTGGTCACACAGCAATCTGGGTCCGAACAACAGACCCGTTTGTTGTTTTCCTCGGGGGCTCGGAATTTGCTCAGCCGACATTGGCATGGTTTTCAGTGCTGGGTGCCAAGGCCAGTGTCGGATCAGCAGGAGAAACACCATTCTCCCTCATACCACACGCACACACTCACTCCACTGTCTGGGTGTCTGTCTGGCTTTACACCCCTTCCTTAGTCTCTCATGTTACTTGCTGTGGGAAAGATCAGTGCTGTCCATTTTTGCTCCTTCTCTCACTCTCTCTCTCTCTCTCTCTCTCTCTCTCTCTCTCTCTCTCTCTCTCTCTCTCTCTCTCTCTCTTTCTCTCATTTTGATCATGCAAAGAAGCTGGTGCCTAATGAACCCCATGATTTAGACCAGAGGCTCTTCACTGGTTTCGCTTCAGGACACAGTTTGATATTGGACATGAAGTGGCAATCCAGCACAGTACCAAAATCGTGCAAATGTAAACAAAAAATGTATATAAAATCAAACACTTCACTGTGTTCCTATATTTATTAATGATAGTTTATTAATATTACCAAGAAAAACTCAACAAGCTTTTCTTTATACTTTGAGCAGGGAAAGAATCCCTTCACTCCACATTTTGGGAGATAATCAAAGACTTAAAGAGTTCTGTTTTGCTTGGCCACAGTGCAAAGGAAAACAATATGTAGCCAACAGTGTAAAATGACGACTGTAAGCCTTAGTTTTTTTTACATTGGCTGTGGACTGACTAAATGCAGAGACAGTAATCCTCATATGACTAGCGACTGTTTGCCTAAGGCAGACAGCATGCCATGTAATTAATATTCATGAGCAAAAATGTTAAGGTCACGATGCAGATCTTTGCATAGATTTTCTCATGGTTTTGGAGAATCAGGGAATGACGCATAACCTGTCCATATTGTCTTCTACCACCAAAATAACAGACTTAGATAAAATGAAGATGCTTTTCTAAACCAGTCTTACAATTCTTAGATTATGCATTTGATTTTTGTTTCAAACCACCATTCTAGTGTTGACCATTACAGGTGTGTGTGTGTACTTTTTAAATCCCTTCCTCATGCTTACGAGAAAGACTCTTGTATCTTTGATATGGTACCCCTGGAGCTCTATGGTCCTCAAATCTAAGGGCTTGGCAGTTGAAACTCTACCCAGCAGAGTCACAGTCACCGGTGTAATTTACTGCCCCCGTCTCCCCATCTGCTCTTTTGGAAGCAGCTCCCCCCATGCTCCCCCCATGCGGTATTGGAAGGGGTCAATGTCTTACCTTTAAAAGAATTGCCCGGTTTTCCCCTGCATGACCCACACCCCCTCCCCTTCTCTTGTGGCTGATCTCACTGGGTTGTGATTTAGAGTAATAATAAAATTACCACTGCTCTGGAAGTAGACAGGGCACCCGTAACATCTGGCTCTAATAAAGTTATGACTGATAGAGATGGATGCACACAGAACCAACATGAGTGGGAGATACACAGATCCCCAAGCTCCAGAACTGGACCCGTTTCAGATGACGGATTTCTTTGAACCCTTTCCACTAATGCATGCAGGTACCGTTTTACATTGCTTTCCATACAGAGAGAGCTGGAAAGCAAATGTATTTGGTCTTTGGCTTATCAGCCCTCTTCATGTCCTCACTGACCCTCTCAAACTTTTTCGATATTCAGACCATGCTTGCTGAAGGGTACTTTCATTCCTGGACATTGCTTTCTCGCTAAATTCATTTAGCTACACAATAGAATTGAATCTCAACATGTTGACCAACATTGAGCAATAGGATGTACAGCATACCTTATGGCACTTTATGTAAGTGGTCCTGAGTAGTTTGTTGTGAATCCCTAAAATACATGGGAGAAAAGGGGCGAGGAAAATCTTAGAGAAGTCCTCATTGACATCAGGCGCCATCAATTGAATGTTTTTTTGGGGGGAGGAATTTTTCCTCGTCCTGAAAGATGTGTTTGAGACATGAAGACAAAGGCTATCTTGTGTGCCTGAAGGAGGCTGAACTGTGGTAGATCTGTCTGGCTTGATGGACTCTGTATTCTGTCTGGCCTCGAAAGAAACATGCTGGCCAGACGTTATTGTGTGGCTCGGCTAGCAGCCTGACTCAGGGCATTCTGTTGAGAGAGGTCATTGGTGCTGCCACATGGAGTACTTCTGTCTGGTGGCAGTGCCCAGTGTCTGAACAACCAGCAGCCGTCTGCTTGCGGACCATATGGTCATGGATCCTGGATAGACGATGCAGTTGACGTATCCAAATTCTTGCAGTCCAATTGTGCGTTTTTGACAGTGTGCTGTATCGAGATTACAGCACGCAAACCAAAGAATATGTTTTCATTGTAATCATGATATATAATTTATTGTGCATGGCGTACAAAGCATATTAAAGGGGAACATCATGTACTAGAATATCTTTTATGGTTTCATGATGGTAATTAGTGTTGTTTCCGCTGCACTCTGAGCAGATGCGTCACTTACAGTCTGGCAGTTGATGCCCACCGTCTGTATAGAACAGACTGTACAAGCAAGACATTTTCTGCAATAGGTCAGACCCAAGAATTGACGAAAGAGCTCCAGGGTTTGTGTGACACGTTTTAAATTCTAGCAACAGTAGCACTACACACCACAGACCAGAACCCAGTGCCCTGTGGTCAACGCATACCGATCTTCCTCTATGATGGTGCTGGTTGTTGTTCGGTGCGATCTGGGAGTCTTATTGCAAGCCGTCCGCATTTCCAGTGATTTGTGCACAAAAAGCTGATGTCTGACTAAAGGTTTATCATTTGTTTGAAATTGCATTCAGCATTTTTTGGCATATCTCCTCATTAGTCTTTTTTTATTCGTTGATTTCTCTTTAAACTCAGAGTGGAGTTTTCAATTCTGGTACTAGGGATTCAACACTTTGCACATTTTGCATGTCAACCTTATTTAACACATCTGATTCATATCATCAGCTTGTTAGGAGAGCTCCATGAACTGAAGTTCTTGTTCTTGCCAAACTGTTGTTGTTCAGAGAACTTAAGGTTAACCTGGTGACTAAACATTTTCATGCACCCATTTCCCTGATGTAGTAGTCTTCTTGATCCAGGGCCAGTGCAGAACCAGTTTTTTCTGATCTGCAGTGATTCAAGAATAGGCACCTGTCCAGGAACCAGCATTATGTAAAAAGGGGCACTAGATTGCTCATCATCTTTGCTTTATTTCTACTTTTGCAGACCATAGGCCGCAACATCCATTCTAATTGAATTACTTCTCCCATGAGCAACTGTTACAATAAGGTATTTTTAACCAATTTGATTTGCAGTCCTGTGAGTCTGAACAGCAAGCCTTGCCTAACATTTGCTTTTGAGTGTGTTACCCTAGATGGGTGTGAACAAGTGCAAAGGAAAAGGAAATAGCTGGGGTAGTCTCAAGGTTTGGATTTTTGTCTATGAATCACTGCTGATATGGCCTGGGGCTCCCAGTTGGAATTAAGTTTAGGTAAAGTGTTGTTGAAGATATCCAGTGGGGCAGGTTCAGCTCCTTTTAATATGTTCCCAATGTTCTGGAGCCAAACTTCACTTCAGTCATCACCGTAACTCAAACACATGCTTACATAAGAGCCGACCAACACTAGTCATGACAACGGGAAGTTATGCTTGTTTGGGGGGGTCATGGCATCGGAGCAGATGGTCTTTTTCATCTCAGGTGTATGGAGAGATCCAGTGATCGCGATACATTTTGTTCTGTACCACATTTGACAGCGTAAACTATCTGTCTATTGCAGCTTTTTCTCTTTGCTCATGTTCTAGATTTGCAAAGACGTTTCTGTCAAGAGAGATTGAGCAATACATAACGCACATGTATACACCTCTAATACATGCACATGTATACCCGTATTGCTTGGCCAGCACTTTTTGTTTTGAAACTTGAACACGATTTTGGCTGAAGCTCTTGTTCTGAGCTACTTTGTCAGGAATGTTTCTTCACTGAGGAATCCCCAGCGACAGGGCCTTCGTTGCCCTGCATGAAATACTGTTCCATTTATTAATATGAGGAAATCTCTTTAGAAAGGGAGTGCAGCCTCCAGCATGTGAATAGAGGGGGCCCATGGAACTGCTGTGGTTTGCTGTGGAATGAGCCTGATTTAACACATGAATAACAGAAACTAGAGCTCTGCAAAACAACTGGACAGAGTCTCAACTATTGGGGGAGGAGGTGTACTCTCCATCGTTTGCTTCAGCTCCATCTTTGGCCTGAAAAGCTTTTCATGTTTTTCTCTTCGAAACTGATGAATATCACAATGCTTACACATTCCTATCTTTAGAAACTCATTCTGATATGATCCTTGAAATGACTTTCCCAATGGTAATGTTTGCAGTATGCTGAAGAAATTAGCACTTTCATTGGGGAATTTCTCCCTTTTTGGGGAGCAGATCTGCAGGTGGGTCTGTATGTGTGTGATTAAGTGTTCAAAGTTCAGAGTCTGATGGATATCAGATGGATTTGTTGATCATAGTTTGAGTGGCTTTGTTGATATGGGCTAGCCAGCAGGTCACCTGTCAGTGCCTGAGGGGGTGCATCTGTGGGTGTATGTTCTTTCTTTGTGGGTGAGTTCCTCAAGTGAAAGTCAGTCCACACAAACGTACAGGGCAAGAGGACAACTGATTGGCGGTTGGTAGTTGCACCAATGAGAGACCTTGCGGTCCTGCAATGCTGCAGTTAATTAGCTCAATCCCAGCTTCTTTTTATCGTGTTGCAAGTCCAGATGTGAACCGTCAAGCTTTACGCAAATTGAGTTACTGTAAATCTGCTCTATGACCAGGCAAACACACTATGAAAGCGCATAGGCCAAGAGGCTTGTTCACGGCCCCTGACCTGGAACCTATGAGCTTCTGACTTTGTGCAGGGGCATCGGTAGTCAGGTCTCTGACAAAGTGATTTAGTCACGGCTTGTCTCCAGTAAGGGTTTATCCCACTAACACCGGAAAGACTTTATATCCAAACATGTCATAAAGAAAAAGATCTGCAGTAAACCAGGTGTAAAAGCCAATCGGGCTTGGAGAACGTGCAGATTTAGTTGGCGCCATGTGAGCCTTGCACATGGCCTAAGGTTAGATTCATCTTAGGCTTGCTCAAGGTTTCTCAGTAGGGATACATGCTAAAATTTGTGTAATCATATTTGTGTGCTGAGACCGATATCTGATTCCTTAGAACAACATCTACCAATACTGCTTTTTATTTTTACTGACACATTTTTTAAAACAAGTATAATTTAATTGGCAACTTCAAAAAGAAATGATTTTATTGCTATGTGCTGTCTCTATAATTTATTCAGAATTTGACTATTTTGTTTTTTGATCATCCTGCAAATCACAATTTAATTTTCACCTTAGCCACTGTGGATATTTTCTTCACCACATGAGTTTGTATTTGTCAACAAATTTTGATTGACAGGACATAATTGGCTCTGATCATCAGCTGCTTTTAAACAAATGTCCGATTTTTAAAACATTTCACTGCGTTTTGGCCTACCATTACATGTAAACAATGCTTTAAAATCTCTGAAAACAGGTTTTTGAAAACACTTTTCAAAATGCTGTCCTTAATGTGCATGAACAGTTGAAACAGATTTTGGAATAAATCATGAGCACCAGTTGCACATGGCAACAGTTGTTTATAAAAATGTGCTGGAATTTGACAGGAAGGAATTTTGACAGCAATAGTGGAACACTGGTTTGTATTTATGTGGTCATTTGTTATAGATAACGTTTACAAGTCAGTCTACAATTGTTAAATTATTATACCACTATATGGAGGAGTATGCATCCGTTAATTATTGCGCCAAGGATGGTTTTATTATTGCGAGATACGCGGGTCCGTGGCTCTACCATTGGAAAAAGCATAATGGCTAACTTGGATCATGTGTGCCTTGATAACCAATCACATCACATACAGCCTTGATGTCATTGAATTTCGTTTAGAGTTGTGCGACAGCCATACACTGTGAAATGAATGAGAAGTGCTGTAAACTGAATTCTACCTGTCGCACAATTGTCTGTGACTTCTCTCATAAAACATTGTTTTCAGTGTGAACTCTAAAAATAGATGAATCCAAAAGAAATGTTTAAGAGCAAACATGTTAAAGATTAGCCGATGGGATGTCAATTCAAATTCAATGATAAGCTATTTCCTCTCAAAAGCAGCTCATTAAGCGTAGTGAAGCCTCTCCATTGACTTCAATTAAAAAAAAAAGAAAAAAAAGGCCTCTGGTCTCTTTCCCTGCGTTCAGCAGCATTAGCATGCGTTATGCTTTTTTTCAGCTACGGTTGCAGGCTTGCCTTCGAATGGCTTTGATTACATTCCTAAAACATTCTTCAGTGTTTTTTTTTACATAAAATCTTTATAGCACAATATCGCCAACTACTGGCCTGGCATGGTTGTGTAACAGCATTTAAAGTATTTTTGTGTTGTTGCATGGATGCTGTTTATTGTGGACAGGATTAAAATTAAAAATACTTTTTCAGAAATTTCCATATAGATGTTAACAAAGTACAAAGCACTGCGAAAAAAGTTGACCGTTCTGACCCATGTCTTCTGTGTTGTCTTTTTAGCAATTGTTCAGGGTAGAGATAATACATATTCTGCTGCATCAGCTGCCATCAGACATACCAGCACTCTGTATCAGTCTGTATCATCTTTTTGAAGTACTTTTCATGAACGTCACTGGCAGTTCGCCCTAAAACCTCCTGTTTTTTTGCAAATGTTACACTTGCTTTAAGTGTGGATATGTTTCACTGTGAAACAATAGACAAATATGGCTTTGCGTTCCAAGTTTGTTCTTGCTCTTCGAAGCAGCAGGATTGGGTAATTTTGTAGCAATGAAGTCCCAGACAGGGAAATCTTAATCAACATTCTTGGCATAATAGGAAAGCTTTGGCTCAAAGGATGTTTTGTTTGATTATTTAATTTATTTTTTTCCTTTCATTGCACTCTCAAAGGGAAGTAAAAAATTCCAACGGCTTTTTTGGCTCGTTCCCTTTGGCTGTCAGTTAAGCTCAGTGTTTGCCTAGATGTGACACTGATGCCATATATTTCAGTGCTGTGAGTGAGTTTAAATGTGAAATCAGAGGCCAGGCTTGAAGAAGTGCTCCCAGTGGGGTGGTCTCTCTCCACAGCATGGAGGTTTGGGACTGAGCCAATCAGGTGACGAGACAGGCTGGCTTCCAGAAACACCGCCAAAACAAGAGTAAAAAAAAAAGTGTGATTCTTTTGTGTCAGGAATAATGTGAGTGCAGCATTTGAAATGAGATCTCTCGGCTTTCACTTTTCACACCTGTGCTAGTGGCTTACTCTGTATTTATTCTGGGCTTCTTTAAGTCCCCCAAGGTCAGAGGTCAACGATTTGGGTGGAAGCATAAATTTGGAGCTGGAGGGGAGAAAATCACTTTGACAGGGACATTTTTGGATGTTTAGGTGCTGTTGTTGTTCAAGCAAAGGTTTCCTGCAGATCTTTAAAGGGTTCAACCTAAAATTGAAATTTTCTGTCATCGTTTATTCAACCTCATGACATTTGAAACCTTTTTGACATTCTTTTTTTCTGTCGAACCAAAATGAAAAGAAATTTTGCTAATTTGTCTCAGTGATATGTCCATAAGTGGCGTCCAGTGTTGTTATCCCTTAAGTTCTTACTGATGAATATATAGTAAAGCATACAGTGAGCCCAAATTTAAGCCACATTTATGAATTTCTTTGCAAGATATAACAAAAATATACAATGTGGTATTTATTTAGAAAAGCAAAATTGCTTTTCAGTATTATGAGTACTTAGATATTCACATGTTAAAGTGCACAACACCTCTGGTTACTCTGATAGAAATGCAGAATATGTTTGCTACTTTGTTTGTAATTTTTTAAGTATAGTTTTGTATATAAAAATACCTTTTGAGACCACTGTACATGGCACCTGGCTGTTTTAATTTACAATGAGATGATCTTTCCTGAAGGGCTTCAAGCTTGGAAATAGCTCTTGTTTAATTTTTCTGTTTGTTGCTTTCTATTGTTGCCTTGGAAATTCTGAAAACACAGAGCTGCTTATAATCAGAAGAAACATGCTTTATCACATATATGCTGTGATCACTCAAGTACTGTGAAGTCAAGTGCTCATCATGTTTGCTTATCATATAGGGTGATAAAAAATATAATATTTCTCTCCTGTTACTTAAAGTTTTCCTCCACATTATCTACCATAGTGAACACTGATCACATTCCTGTCTCCACTCCCATTTTTGCCCCGTTGAAAAGGACTGGCGCTAGTACTACAAGTTTGTCCTCATATTCCCCTGGCTAATACATTGGAATTTCTTGGCCGATACTGCATACTTTCTAACTTCAGTAGAATAAAGATCTTGTTGTTTTATTTTGGAACTCATTTATAGATGAATATTTACAGATACAATTCATCCTGCGTTCTTATTGGTCAGTAGGGGAAACTTGTTCCTAAATAATAAACCCAGCCAGTTTGTTGAAAAATCTTGTTTTGATCTACAATCTGATCTCACGATTGATTTGTAGTACAGTGCTAGTATATCAGTTACCCAGGTAAAACTAATTACCCAGGTAAAACTCATCCTAGCAATGTCGTTAACTAGTCATGCTAACTAAAATCCACCTAGCATTTGTTAGCATGTACGATGATGCTTTGCAGACATGCAAATGAGGCATAAATGAAATAAGGTCAATTACAGCAGTGGTTAAAGATAAAAGATGTTATATTGGACATCACAAAAATGGTTTATTCAACAAACAAACAAAAATGTCCTTAAAATCAATTAACAATTACCATGAACTGCGTAGACATAACAATTATCCCAGTTCAGTCTTACTTTTCTGATTGAAATTAGACCAATCTACCTGTTTAGGTAACTTAACTAAAAAAAAAAAAAAGTTATGGCCACTCTTAAATTAGATGACTTGGATAACTTGTTGAAGTTTATGCAGCTGGCCATCCACCTATTTTTATGCAAATTTTGGGTTATTGCATACAAAAACGTTGGATGGAAACAAAATTGTGCATATTCTAAAAATGTGTATAAAAAACATATGTGCTCAATTAAGGGCACACATTATTTTTTTATTCTATAAGAAGTCATGCGCATAAACTAAGATGAAAATATGTTTACCGAATAAATCCCGATGCGCAAAAAAAAAAAAAAAAACTTTGCCTCAACAGATACTTTCTGACACCGTTGCAGTTGGATAACTGGAATAACCAGTTATCCAATTTCATCGCACAGCATCTAAAATGCTGATTCGATCATTCTGAAATGCCTGAGCCTCCTAGAACTGTCTCAAACGACCAAACACCAGGTATTCGAATGCAAGATAACATGACAGTGTTTAATGCATTTCATCTGCGTGCTCTGAGAGGAAAATAGAGCCATATAGTGGCTTCCCCGATTGCAGCAACTTGCATTTTTATTACAGATATTTTGCACCAATTACCCAAGAAGTGGAAACCACTAGCTTTCCTGTAGCTCAGTGGTTAGAGCATGGCACTAGCAATGCCAAGGTCATGGGTTCGATCCCAGGGATTGCACATACTCAGATACAAATGTATAGCATAATGCAATGTAAGTCGCTTTGGATAAAAGCGTCTGCCAAATGCATAAATGTAAAATGTAAATGTGAAACACTGCTTTATTCGCATTCAATTTTGCACATCAGTTAAAAGATTTTCTTTCAAATGAAAATTACCCCAAGCTTTACTCACCCTCAAGCCATCCTAGGTGTATATGACTTCTTTCTGATGAACATAATCAGAGAAATGTTAATAAATATCCTGACGCATCCAAGCTTTATAATGGCAGTGAACGGGACCAGTGATTATGAGCTGAAGAAAGTGTTTCCATCCACATACATCAGAACACCTTTTTTTTTTTTTTTTTTTTTATTAAACTGAATTAAAAACACTTTTACTCCCAGTTCATCGACCGTTTTTGCAATGCGGAAGTAAGCTATTTCCTGTGAATGTGTGAGATTTCCAATTCATTACATGCTATAGGGAAATAACTTAAAGAATAACACAGTGCAATAAATAGTGAAGCTATTTGCTCTACATTCCACAATTAATTAAAATAGTATGATAGCAAGTACGAGTTTCCAACATCAAGAAGCAAAACAGACTGTACAGCTAAAATAACTGGAAGCAAATGACACCGGAAGCCTCGCACATTCAAGTTACATATGGCCATGCTGCTCTTACATTAAAACTAAGGTGGATAGTGTAAGAAGTTTACACTAATTGAGCCTCGGTTCTTTCTCTATCTCTTTATTTCACACACAGATAAAGAAATACTTTGAACTGGAACCTCTGGCACGAGGCAAGAGCTGGATTCTGGAGGGAAGCACGGTGGACAACATGGATGTGGTAAAGGAGAGCTTTGGTCAGCTCATTCATCTGCTGGAGGAGAAGGATCAGGATACAGGCAGGATATGACCCAGGGACGACATCCCAGCATCCCTCAGACACTACCGATCGCCAACTCACCACAGGCCAGCACATCCCAGGTCGCCATGGCTGTTGTGTAAACTACGTTGTTACTTTAACTCTGTTACTGTGGTGAAACTTATTGAGCCATGGAAAAATGGACTTTGGTAAATCCTCACGTAAGGATGCATATCTGCAGAAAAAGAAGGTACTTCAGCCCTGAAGTTTGATACCTTCTCTCAAACCACACGTATTAACCCAGAACACACGATTACCATTGTCAGTAAAATGGTTATATCAGTTCTTTTTAATACTAGTTGCACATTGCTACTAAATAGATGATTTATGCTTGGTCACGTAGGGCAACTGGACGTCATGTAGTCCGTGGTTTCTTTTCTTGAGTGATTGCGTGAATGCGTGTTTGAGAGAGAGTGAGAGATCCTAGTTTGTACTTAAAAGCCTTAATGTGAGTGTTAACGTTTCAATGTGTTCTCACAAATGACAGTCTTTCGATGTAATTCAAATATGCTGTCTTAAATATTTGTGGCTGTGAAGTGAAAAGTGGAATTATGAGTGATTCCTGAGTCGTAAAAAAATAATAAAATCTTCTCTTGTCATATAAACAGCATGGAGCCGCATTCGACTGGATCTTTAGAGTGACCTATAAACGCACATTTTTGATTTAACTGAGGACACAAAGATGTTTTTATAACTTGGTCTTGTATTATTTCAAAGCTGAACATATCCAGGATTTTGCTCATCTTTCTCTTTATCTTGGATGGTAATGGTTGACCAAGCCCTACTGAAAAATATAACAACAGGTTTGACTTTGTCTTTTCACCATAGACACTAAAACTACAACAAGCCCCTCTAGGTGAACCATGACAGAGCCTTCAATTTTGTATGCATGATGTATTGACCATGTGCTTGTTTGGATATCACGTTATTTGTTTTTGAATTTTTTTGTATTTCTGTTGGCCCTGAATGTAAAACACTCTCTTTGCATAAGCACACCTCCTCTAGTCTCAAAGTCCTTCCATTTAGATGAGTTTCCAGACACACGAACAAAGGAGGAATCGAATGCAAGAGCAACCAAACTGTTCACGTGCCACATCAGCCACACTTCCGAAAGCAACTATACTTTGAAAAACACCTTGAATGCATATTCATCACCAAACTCGGGCATCATCTTGTGTTTTATTTATATCTACTACAATTTTATACCCTCAGAACCAATTCAGCTGCCTTTTTGTAATTCAAATATTTGTACATTTGTTACAGATTAGTCTCTGGAGAGGACATGTGCCTGTCTTTGTACTGGAAGGAAAACAAAGTCCAAAGTAGGTGGACTTTTAGCAGTTTACCAAGGTGGCATCAAGTCATTCACATGTTTGACTGTGTTTATGTGTATTTATGCATAATTTCCACTGAGTAACATGGAAAATAAAGGCAGAAGAAGGACAAATGTGTTGTCTTTAGTCATTTACTTGTAGGATGGAACCGTGTCTCACTTTTTTGTCTCATGAATAACGAGATGAGAACATTATCTAGACTTATTAACCTTGACAGACTGTAATTGGGGTCTTCAGGGGTTCTCACTATATAATATAATTTCCTGTCTTATGGTGTGTGTGTTTGGCAAACAAAAGTTTGCAAAATATTTATAATATTTTAACAAAAACGCTTCACTGCCTTTTTCCAAAGAAATAATAATAGAGATTGTGGCAAACTAATAAGGTTTTGTTTTCAAGAATTTCAATCTTTTAATGGGGCTTTTTGCTTCATGATATCAAGAGCCATCCTGATATTTTTGCCCCTAAAAATGATTAATTTTAATTCAGAAATTAAAAACATGCTCATCATAAGAGGTGAATTAAAGTCACTGTATGTCATTGACCCATTTGACAGTAAGTATAGCTGTTCTTCTTTGATATTTTCTCTTGCTTTGGTCATCTGGATGGCTTTGAGCTCTCTTCTGACTAAGGCGCAAGGAACGCCGGCATCTCTGTGGCTCATCTGCACAAAAGTGATTAGTCATAGTGTTTCCCTGTCTATGGATTAGTCATCTACAGTGATTTCCAGCTGTCCTCATAACCCACAAACTGTTAGGCAGTTTCATTTCATTGGCTTGTTGGGATTTCCATAAACCAGACTCAAAACAAGATCTAGAGCTTAATTTACAGATGACACATTTTATAGATGATGGGGTTGTATAAACAAAACAGAGATGGGGAAAAAAAAAAACATCACAAAATTTCTTTACATGGGTAATTCACCGGTTGCAAAATGTGCTTTCAATAATTCCTGGCTGCCTATGAGGTAGAAAGGCAAAACTTTTTGAAATTGGTGCTTCGAGAAAATAGAGAACAAGGACAAATGTCTTGCCTTTTGCCTAATAGGTAGGAAAACTTCAACACCCACTGGGCATGTAGCTTTCTAAGGCCAGAGTCAAATACTGCCTTGCTTGAGTAGGAAACACTTCTTAGCAAACTTTTAGCACTAATGGTGTCGGCTTGTATTGTTCCTGGGTACAAGAATTCAAAAGCCTGTGACGCACCAAGTTGATGTCAAAGAACTAGCGGTGATGAAAACTGACTGTCTTGTCACCTCATCAGTTATGTTTTGGCCAAAAAAAGCTGTGCTTGAACACACCAAAAGGACTACAGGTGACTGTCAACTAGCATGTGTGTTCTGTGAATGTATGTAATTAAATATCAGTCTTTATCAGCAGGTGTCAATAGTCTATTTTCATTTTCATCATTAAAAAAGTGAAACCGAAACTAGGACTGCAGATATACAAACTGTAAACAAAGCAGCACTTGCTTACCATTTTGAATATCAATCATGCTGATAACTTTCTTCATTCCATTTGGCTCACATTATTATGAAAATACAGCCTTCTGTACCATCTTGACGACTTTGCTCGCTTTGATCACTTTCCCTTTTATTCTCGATTTGCACTTGAAACTGCCCTTATGTCTGTGGTCTCCCACAGTTTTAAAATCAGTTAAGATTTGAAAATCAAGTGTCGCAGGCCTTAGCTGAACAGCCACTCCGAGATCTCTCTCTATCACCCACACTGATTCAACATGCTGAATTGGCCCAAAAAACCCTGACGGCATCAGAATAGAGCCAACTGATGCTTAAAAACGGCCCAGGCTGGCTGTCAGCTTGGTGTGTCCTGGCCTAAAGAGTAAACATTTAGTGGGAGTGAGTTATTTTCAGCTTCCAGTAAAGGATCCAGTGTATACGGCTGCAAAGAATTGTAATTTTGAGAAAACACCGGGATTGAAAATCTGAAAAAACTCTGTTTGTAGTCAACATTTCAAATGGGATGACAACAAATGCAGTCTTTCAACCCAAAAGGAGGGGAAACTATTGTAAGTAAACCACTGTTCTGTCAGTTCCACCCAATCCCGAAGCAAAATGTCATCACGTATAGGTAAGAAAGCTTTTGCCATAGTATTTTTACAATAATGCTGTTTAAAGAGTAGACAAAGTATGATACAATTTTCAGTGATAAACCTACTCTTACAATACTGTTATTAATAACCCTCTGTCGATCCAACTGTCTGTGTGCAGGGATATTGAAAAACACGGAAGTACAGTGTAGTTTTCTTGAAAGCCCTGGTGCTTGGTCAAAAGTCTGACGCAAAAACCTTTGTGCAAAATTTTGTGAGAAAAAATTTGAATTTCTCGGCCCAGGTAACAAGGAGAAAGAGTAAATGTTCCTTTACGTATACTACCGATATTGAAGCAATACAAAATCGGCCAACTTACAATTTAAGTGAAAGTTTTTTTGTTTTTGTTTTTTTCAGAGTGGGGTAAGATGGAACCTCCATCTATCAAATTATGTATACATATATATATATATAATATATATATATATATATATATTATACAGAATATACATACATTGTATCATCATGTACAGTGGGGATCGAAAGTTTGGGAACCCCTTTCAGAATCTGTGAAAATATGAAAATCTTTTACAAAACAAGAGAGATCATACAAAATGCATGTTATTTTTTGTTTAGTACTGTCCTGAGTAAGATATTTTACATAAAAGATGTTTGCATTTAGTTCACAAGACAAATCAATAGCTGAATTTATTAAAATAACCCCATTCATAAGTATGTGAACCATTGATTCTCAATACTGTGTGGTTACCTGATGATCCACGACTGTTTTTATGTTTTGTGATGGTTGTTCATGAGTCTCTTGTTTGTCCTGAACAGTTAAACTGAGCTCTGTTCTTCAGAAAATTCCTCCAGCTCCTGCAGATTCATCAGCTTTCAAGCACCTTTTGCATATTTGAACCCTTTCCAGCAGTGACTGAATGATTTTGAGATTCATCTTTTCATACTTTTCAACTATTAAAAAAGGTTCAAACATTCACTGATGCTCCAGAAGGAAACACGATGCAATAAGATCTGCGGGGTGAAAACTTTTGAACAGGATGAAGATTTTCTTATTTTGTTGAAATATCTTTTTTTTTTTTTCCATTTAGTACTGCCCATCGGAAACAACAGAAGATACTTGCATGTTTCCCAGAAGAAAAATTAAGTACAATTTACCTTGATCTTCAAATTCAAAAAGTTTTCACCCCTCGGCTCTTAATGCATCGTGTTTCCTTCTGGAGCATCAGTGAATGTTTGAACCTTTTTTAATAGTTGAGTTTGAGTCCCTCAATTGTCCTCAGTGTGAAAAGATGAATCTCAAAATCATTCAGTCACTGCTGGAAAGGGTTCAAATATGCAAAAATGATTGAAAGCTGATGAATCTGCAGGAGCTGGAGGATTTTTCTGAAGAACAGAGCTCAGTTTAACTGCTCAGGACAAACAAGAGACTCATGAACAACCATCACAAAACATAAAAACAGTCATGGATCATCAGGTAACCACACAGTACTGAGATCCAAGGGTTCCCAAACTTTTGAACGGGGTTATTTTAATAAATTCAGCTATTGTTTTGTCTTGTGGACTATATGTAAACATATTGTATGTAAAATATCTTACTCAGGACAGTATTAAACAAAAAATAACATTCATTTTGTATGATCTCTCTTGTTTTGTTAAAAATTTTCACATTTTCACAGATTCTGAAAGGGGTTCCCAAACTTTCGATCCCCACTGTACACCTGACTGTATTTGAGAGATGTAAATGAGGAAAATTAGTGGGTTTTTTTGTTCTAAAATGTATGCCAAATATTAAGTAAAATGAATTGTATGCTGTGGCTCAACTTTGCCTCCAAGTGCAGAAAGTGCTAATGTACCCATTATTTATATGAATATTGTTACAAAGTTTTAAAAATTGTTTTGCTAGATATATTAAAATATTGTCTGGTTTAAGGAAATATGAATAATTTTTTAGTGTCACATGTGTTAACCTGATGGTGTTTTGTCTTTGCATGTATGACCCTGTGAAAAAAAAAAGGGTCTGACTTTTGGTAGATATATTAATATTATATCACTTAATGAAATATACGGTTATAAGTTATACAGGCATCCTGTTAAATAGGAAACATTGTCTCTGTATTTTTTACAGTGTTTTTCTGGCAACCACAGCTGCCAGGTTTTTGTTTTGTTTTGTTTTTTTGCCATAAATTTAACAGGATATTTTTAGTGTATGACTGCATGTCAAAGAAACTTTCTTCTAGTTTCAGCTGACAGCACACACTCTGAAATAAAACCTTTTTTAGAGAAAATGTTTTACCTTTGTCTCATTTCCCCTTGACCAGAGGACAAATTCAGTACAAAGCAGCACAGACACTCAGTTCTTCTGAAAGTAACTCAGTTAATAATCTCTAAATACAACATTAAAATTGTCTGTGACTTTGCTCTTTGGGGGCAGACAGAAAATTATTCCTCTAATTTTCAGATCTGTTTGACGAAAACCTGTTTTGACAGAATGAAATGTAAATGAAGTTGTTAAAGAAAGAACTTTCATCTTTTGGTAATGGTATTGTGTCTGGAGAAGAGACATTATCTAACATAACCTGAAGTTGCTCGCTTACGTTATCCCAGACGAATATTAGTATGCAGACAGATGAACACTTGGGATTAATCTTTAAACTTTAACCATGTCTGAAGAACTTCACAAAGCTGTCTGCAAGACAAACTTTCAATATTTTCTTCCTTTTCCCCAGTGTCAGTCTGTCTGACATCCTTACAGTAATCTTCTTAAAATGTCTCTCACTCTCTATCACACCTGTGCAATGGGAGAGTTTCAGAGTTTTAAGTTATTTTGAGTTTTGCAGCTCTTAAAAGAATAGTTCAAACCTGTAAGACTTAATTTCTTCTGCGGATCACAAAAGAAGATATTCTGAGGAATATTTCAATTGTTTTTGCCCATTTACTCACATTCATGTCAAGGAAAGTCAATGGGATTCAAAACAACTGCACTGGACCCCACCTGCACCTTCATTCATCTGCAAGGGTTTTGAAAGGGATACGGAAAGTATTCAGACCCCCTTAACTTTTCCACTCTTTGTTATATTGCATATTATGTGTTTGATTATACTGATTGGACTTGATTAGGAAAGCCACACACCTGTCTATATAAGACCTTACAGCTCACAGTGCATGTCAGAGCAAATGAGAATCATGAGGTCAAAGGAACTGCCTGAAGTGCTCAGAGACAGAATTGTGGCAAGGCACAGATCTGGCCAAGGTTACAAAAAAATTTCTGCTGCACTTAAGGTTCCTAAGAGCACAGTGACCTCCATACTCCTTAAATGGAAGACGTTTGGGACGACCAGAACCCTTATAGAGCTGGCCATCCGGCCAAACTGAGCTATCGGGGGAGAAGAGCCTTGGTGAGAGAGGTAAAGAAGAACCCAAAGATCACTCTGGCTGAGCTCCAGAGATGCAGTTGGGAGATGGGAGAAAGTTGTAGAAAGTCAACCATCACTGCAGCCCTCCACCAGTCGGGGCTTTATGGCAGAGTGGCCCAACAGAAGACTCTCCTCAGTGCAAGACACATGAAAGCCCGCATGGAGTCTGGTAAAAAAACACCTGAAGGACTCCAAGATGGTGAGAAATAAGATTCTCTGGTCTGATGAGACCAAGATAGAACTTTTTGGCCTTAATTCTAAGCGGTATGTGTGGAGAAAACCAGGCACTGCTCATCACCTGTCCAATACAGTCCCAACAGTGAAGCATGGTGGTGGCAGCATCATACTGTGTTTTTTTTCTTTTCAGCTGCAGGGACAGGACGACTGGTTGCAATCGAGGGAAAGATGAATGCGGCAAAGTACAGGGATATCCTGGACGAAAACCTTCTCCAGAGTGCTCAGGACCTCAGACTGGGCCGAAGATTTACCTTCCAACAAGACAAAGACCCTAAGCACACAGATAAAATAATGAAGAGTGGCTTCACAACAACTCCGTGACTGTTCTTGAATGGCCCAGCCAGAGCCCTGACTTAAACCCAACTGAGCATCTCTGGAGAGACCTAAAAATGGCTGTCCACCAATGTTTACCATCCAACCTGACAGAACTGGAGAGGATCTGCAAGGAGGAATGGCAGAGGATCCCCAAATCCAGGTGTGAAAAACTTGTTGCATCTTTCCCAAAAAGACTCATGGCTGTATTAGATCAAAAGGGTGCTTCTACTAAATACTGAGCAAAGGGTCTGAATACTTAGGACCATGTGATATTTCAGTTTTTCTTTTTTAATAAATCTGCAAAAATGTCAACATTCTGTGTTTTTCTGTCAATATGGGGTGCTGTGTGTACATTAATGAGGAAAAAAATAAACTTAAAAGATTTTAGCAAATGGCAGCAATATAACAAAGAGTGAAAAATCTAAGGGGGTCTGAATACTTTCCGTACCTACTGTATTTTAAATGTAACCAATAAAGTCACTTTTCTGTAAGGGTGTTGGGTGACATAAATTTACCAATGAAATGACTTTTGAGGAAAGTGTGGCCCAATAGCTGTCTGATTAGGGGTCAGGTTTCAAGGGCGTAGATTTGGCTTCAACATTGGGGGGGTTGAGCGTTGGTATGCTGCCTGTAATTTTTTTTAATTTAAAAAAAAATCTGTTTAATGTGTAGTGTTATTGGATAATTTATTTCTTATCTATCTATCTATCCATCTATCCATCTATCTATCTATCTATCTATCTATCTATCTATCTATCTATCTATCTATCTATCTATCTATCTATCTATCTATCATAACTTTATGGAATTTATCTATAACCATTCATCAAATTCTAACATAACGGAGTGATTTTAAAAAGAAAGAAATTATGTTAAATATTAAAACCGCCAGTAGGTGGCAGCGATTCGATTTTTTAATGAGTGAGCTACTTAAATAGTTCATTCAAGCAAATTCGTTCAAAATCAGATTAATTAAGGATGAAAACAAACACCGATGTGAATACTTTTGTCATTGATAAGACATTATTGAAAAATGAAGTAACAAAACAGACGGCTGTTTTAGTAAGTGGTTACAGTTACACTGATAGTTATGGCTAAATTACAATGGATTAGCTAGCTAAAATATATGTGGAGTGTACTTAGCTATTACAATGTTTTCATACCTCCTTCTCAGTACATGTTTTATTCTTTTTAACATCCCTCTTTGAACAGAAATTTAAAATAGTCGGCTGGGCAACGGTTCTCTTCATTTTTTGGTGCTACCCGTACTCTCCATTCAAACATTAGAGCTCCACTCGCGTTGTTTTGGTGAAAGTGCGATGCGCATTGGTTGGGCGTAACCAATCGGTTCAATGGAAGGAAGGCACTTTTTTTTGACTAATTTATTATGACAAACTCATTTGATTAGAAACAAAATTATTGTAACAAAATAAATGAATTATACATATGTTAGTATAGATCTACTGTGATTTTCATGTTGAAATATTGGGGGGGTTGTAACTGATGGATTTTAATATTGGGGGGTTACCTCCCGCCCCCCCCCCCCCCCCCCCCCCCCCCCAAAAAAAATACGCCCCTGTCAGGTTTAGCCTCAAAGCTACCAATCAAGTTTAAAATGATCCAAAGGTGTGAATGCCATGGCAACAAAAGGCTGTTGCATGGAATAATACAGCAATAACATACTTCCAAATTGGTACATTTTAGGCAGTATACGGACCGGAGGAATTTCACATATCTGGTCAGCAATACTCACAATTTCGCCCGAAAATCTGCAGTGTATATAGGAGTTTATTGGTCCATATACACCTCTTTTCATGCAGTGTTTATTAGTTTTTTTCCACAACAGCTATCACCTTGTCTTGTCATTAAAGTAGTGCATATTTACATATAAGAATAACCATTTGAAGTGTATTGTATATTTTATACACAGTGAAAATAACCTGTACTTGACCGAAATTCCAGAATTGTCAGCAAGCTGACGCTCTAGATAGCACAGTGAAAGTTTTATATTGTCAGTGAATGGGATGCTAAATCTCATTTTGGCTATAATAAGATTTTCCCAAAAAATAGGCAAAAATGAACCTGGTGTCCTCCATGATTCCTGTTCTTTCTGACAACAAAGCACTTGAATGTGACAAGCTCATAATCACATTTCCGATAGCACGTGAAGGCAGGATAAGTGCATAAGAAAAAATCTATGTTTTTTGAGAAACCATCTTTAAAGATATATCATAATTGAAATTTTTAGGTGGAAATAAAGTGCTGTAAAGTAAACACAAGTGCATTGTGGATGTTTTCTTTCCACGAGTCTGAAAAAATACATTATGAAGCCCAAAATCTCAAAATTGACCAGTGCATGAATAAACTATGTTTTTGTCTTCACTATGTTCTTGCTGCGGGAAGCAAATCGGCCACAATGAAACTCAAGAATCCCAGAATTGCCAATGAAAATGTACTTAACTAGGCCATATTTACTCAAAGCAAAAGGGCCATGCATCTGAAAAGCAATGACCCTTTTGCATTGCTTTTTTCCTTCATGCACATGAGAAATGTGCAATTCTTACTTCCGCCGTACCTCCACAAGCATGTTCCCATGAATGATTATAATGAGTTAGGGCTGCGACTGGTGTTGCCTCCATTAGTGAATGTAGCGCACATACCATTTTGAATTGTTTTGCAACACAAAGGTCAAATGTAAGGACAAAATGTACATTCTCCTCTGTACAATACTGGAACATCAAAACAGGCCCATCTGGGGTAACGAGGCATGCATGCTCATTTGGGACACTTTCTCCATCAGCGAGTGAGAAAAACTCTCCTTAGTAAAGTTAGGACTAACAATGATAGTCTCTTATAGCGGCTCTCTGTGATCTTGTTTCAAAGCCTCATACCAGACTTTAATTGCTGATTGTTTTTAACGGCAGATTCGGTTTCCTCTGATTCGAATACGATTCGCTGTCGGCTCATTGAAGTTGAGCTTTGAGGAAGCGTATGCTTGTTTTGATGGCTCTGTGCATTCCATTTCCCTGTTAAAATTCAAACCAAATTTATATGACCGTTAATAGAGAACATTTCTGAAATGGCAAAAACAGTCAACAGCACATTAATAAGCGTGGATTTTCCATACAGGGCCATCAGTCACTGGCTCTACAGGCATCTCTGGTTTTAATAACGCTTTATAAACACTTAAGACAACAGATTGAGTGTATAAACCAAGATTCAGGTCTGTATACTGCATGCATGAGCTGCAACAGAAACACTCCAGTTTGCCTTCATCAAAAGTGGACAGAGACAGGCAGAAGAGACTGTTTTGACTGCTGTCCAGAGCAGCAGAACTGTTCGATTACACCCCCAAGTACATTTATCATGCTATTTCCAGGCATCAGTTGTACACAGAGTGAGCTAAACCTCAGCTGACCAGTGGCTGTCTCGCAGACATCGACTGACTCGCACGCTTGTATTGAACTTCTATGAGAGACCCAGCGGGGATCCGGTGGACTGGTTGCTAGAGAGACCCCAATGAACTTTCAGGAAATGACCCACAGAGCTCTGTTCTCTCCAAATATTTTGTTTGTGCCACACAACACTATGCTTTTTTTTTTTTTTTTTTTTACTGGTTTATACCTAGAGAGAAAAAGGGTGTCCTCACATGAACTTGGCTGAAAATTGTAGACCTCACAAATGAATGTTGACTGTTTGTACTGCACTGCAAAAATCATTCTTAATTTTTTTACATTATTATTTTTTGTAACACATTATAAGGTTTCATTTGTTAAATTCATTAGTTAACATGAACAATTCTTCTGCAGCATATTGCAGCCTATACCGATTACCGATTTTTTTTCATCAAAAAACGATCATTTAAGCTTTATAAAGCAAATTAATGATTAAGCAGTGATGATGTGATTGAATCCTGAGGTGGAGCCTGAGGGGAGGAGTCTGACAGAGCCATAGGGGTGGAGGAATAAGGCACAGCCGACAGCCCGGAAGTCCACGGTTATGGTGGAGTGATGACAGACTAGGGCGGAGCTGGTGGGATGAGGGAGCCCATGGAGCTGGAAGATCGATGGTTCCAGGTGGAGCCAGAGACTCGTCATGCCAGGCCAGATCTGGGGACTGGAAGCCCCAAGGCAGATCAGGGCTGATAGTGGAGACGAAGGGTTGCAGGGAGCCAGCAGAAGCAGAGCTGACAAATGGCTGGCTTTGGTTGAGCTAGCAGGAGAGAAAGGTTGGAAGCGGAGACAGATTTGGTGATGAACAGAGATAGTGGCAACGAAGACAACATTGTGCTGGAAGGAGCTTCGAGTGATGATGAAGACAACTCTGTGCTAGACGGAACAGAAGAAGTTCGTAGGTGGGAATTAGGGTGAGAAGCGCTACCTCAGTCTTCCAGTCTATTAGCCATTCCTCCTCGTCCAGCTCCACTAAAATTGGCACAGATGTGAAGGCCGGCTTGCTCACCTGGTCAGGCTTTTGTTCCAGGATGGACACGGCTGCACAAAAACAAAAGAAAAATAATGACTTTATTCAACAATATCTTCTCTTCTCTGTCATTCTCCTATGCTGTTTACGTCCAGTGCTTTCTTGTTCCATGACAGAACGCTGATGCATGACACATGCGCATATCTTTTGTGTTCCAGAGATGAACAAAGGTCTTACGGGTGTAGAACAACATGAGGGTGAGCAATTAATGACACACTGTAAAAAAAATCCGTAGTTTTTACAAAATAATTTTGGCAGCTGTGGTTGCCAGAATAATTTTGTAAAAAATACTGAAAAACTGTTAATGCATTTACAGAACAAACTGTATTTTTTACAGTATAACACTAATTTAAGCAAATTTGAATGTAAACCAATAAATTCAACAATGCACACCTACTTCTAAAATCTGTTTTGTAACTTTAACATATACTGACAACCACCATAATAATGCAGGTGGTAAAAGAGAAAGCCACATGAAGAATCAGAGTTCATCACAAGTAGCTTTTCCACAAGCTGAAGTAGGTACTAATATAAAGAATGTGCAAAGAGTCATTCACGCAAATGCAAAACACCATCATGGTAACCCAAAATACTTAAATAATGCAACAAACATTCATTAAACAACAGAAGATGTAACATAAACCCTAATGTACATAACTGATAACAAAAACTATTAAGAAACATGATTATTTAAACAAAATACTTTCAAATGCGGAGTGTCACACAGGGAATTGTGGGAACATCAGTTTAAAGATTATGACTGTAAATTATACATTGATTTTGTCTTTTTTACTAATAAAAATTACAGCATTTTACTGTGAAAATTGCATAAATGTCTATTAAGAACTTTTACAGTTTTTCCCTGTATATAATACGGGAACTTGAACTGTTAACCTATTTACAAAATGTAGCGTTTTTACAATATTTTACAGTTAAAATCACATTAATTTTTTACAGTGCAGAATTAAAATTTTTGGGTGAACTAAACCTTTAAATACACAGAGAAATACAAACTAAAGGCTAAAAGTTATTTTAAACACAAGCAAACAGGCAGACTAACACATACATCCCACAATTCCTTCCCCTTTCCTCCTATTTTTATAATAGTAGTTTTATTTTTTCATCATCATTTTTATTTTTATCATACACACACACACACACACACACACAAAATAAAACTACAACTGTAAAATCTATCTTTATCTTTAACTAGACATTATATGGAAATCCGTACTGATACTCATTTAATTTTCAAAAACTTGCTTAATTTGGAGTCGAACATCACTGAAATAATTGAGTCAGATGTCGATTAATTCTATACTCTGACCAATTCAGTGAGTTCAATAAATGATTCATTAAAATGATGCTTGAATTTCATGAGTCTCCAGTTCATTAAAAGAGCCACTCATAAGAGTCATTTGCACATGATTCGGTCAATATGAAGACAACTCCATTTGAAGGCTTCTTGCAATTATTTTATGGTAAACAAACTTTTTGTCTTCACATTCAATTCAGTATATAAACACACAACACCAGTAAAATATGATATGAAGATTTCTTTTGCTAAAAATTCTGCAGCGGAAGAAGCTTGATTCAACACTGCTGTTGTGCATGAAACACATTTTAAACCAAAATGTCTTTTTATTTTCGTGGAACACAAAAGTTGAAATTTTTGAAGAATCAGTTGTCTTTTAACAACAGTTCATTATTGTGACTACACTTGGCATGATTCAAAAAAATTGAAAATGCTAATTTTTGGACAGCCGTTTAAGAGTTGCATAACAATTTGGAACAAATAAGCAGAAACTGACAAGCAAGTTTTGACATTTTATGTTTTAATAGCCAATATGACAAAAATACAAAAGTGATGTAATATTCCAAAAAAATAATTAAAATATAAACCTCACTATAGGAAGGTCAAGGGATTTTAACTCTGTCAGCATGACCATGGGAAAAATCCTCTCCTCTCTTGTGTAATGTCAGCTGTTTCTTAACATTGTTATAGTGGCTGCCTGCTATATTTTTTTCCAAAACAAGCCTGAGACACTGACACCGTATTCATTCTTGTTTACGATCTTCCTCGATGCATTCATTTCAGATATGATTACTCTTCCCTGTCTCTGCGCTATCACAGATGCTGCCCAGCAGGCATCAGCGGGGCCGGGCGCCCGTATTCACCCGTGCCCACTGCTGATTCAGCTGGCCCACGAAAAAAGAAAGATCATCCCTGCCAGCACTCAGACAGACCTCACCTTACTGAACACAGCCTCGGCTCACACCAACACGTCGGTTTCAGTGAAGCCAAAGTAAAATTATCACTGGGCATGTTTGTAAATAGCTTAACTTAAAGGGTTAGTTCACCCAAAAATGAAATTTCTGTCATTAAGTACTCACCCTCATGTCGTCCCAAAGCCATAAGACCTTCATTCATCTTCTGAACACAAATTAAGATATTTTTGATGAAATCCAAGAGTTTCTGAACCACACATAGGCAGTAATGTAGAACACGGAAGCGCTGCACTGTGTTCACTACATCAACAGCATAGGAGACTGACAGGGAAGAGAAGAAATTGTCGAATGAAGTATTTATTTTTGTTTTGTTTTTGCTCACAAAAATATTCTCGTCGCTTCATAACATTAAGGTTGAACCACGGTAGTCACATGGACTATTTTAATGATGTCTTTAGTACGTTTCTTGAAAAAAGGTGCAACGACATTACTGCCTATTCAGAAACCCTGGGATTTCATCAAAAATAGCCAATTTTAATTTGTGTTCTGAAGATGAACGAAGGTCTTACTGGTTGGGAATGACATGAGGGTGAGCTTGTCATGAGCTAACCCTTTAAGGCCCATCGTTCACACCAAGAACGATGATTATGATGGTAATATTAGCGTCAACACCAGTGCGCACGGCAAAATCGTCGTCTGAGATTGCTGCTTTAAATCCTTAAGTTCTTAAAGCAGGATGGATTCTCATTGGCTGTTGTTAATCACCTGGAAAAATCATTCTGAAATTGACTCCAATGATATCTGAAATTGATATTCAATGATATCCATTATCCTTATAACTGTGGTGCGGATTCTGCTATCCGGTTGTTAAGTCTGACGTCACGTGGCAGCGCTTCCGGGTCCTAACGCTCTATCTCATACCACAAGAAAACAACAAATGGTGCTAATATACACACGATGTGGTGTAATACTACAAAAAAATATATAATTATAACCTTTATCTCCATACCAAAATTCCAGATGGCCAGACAATGATTCATCTTTTATAAATCATTAAAATATTAATATCTGTGACGCTGTGAGCACGGAGACTGTTGTGTAGACTGTAAGTATTTAAAATGTTTAACTTTTAATTAAAATGATTGATGTTTAATATGAATAAATAGCGCTCATAAACGGCCGTCGATGGCATTCGTGAAACGAGTCGAGGCTTGGACCCGGAAACGGCGTTCTTTACGTCACGACTTAACAAGCGGATAGAGGGTAAGTGACGTCACCGTCGACCGTTACGACTGCGGTCACGTCCACTGAGAGGCAAAAGACTGAGTGGCAGCATTGGCGTGAATGTCGCGAAAAACACAAAAAACACATCCAAAACGGGAAAGCGCTTTGTGACTGACTGTACAAATTTCTTTGACACAAAACCTGAGGTAAGATATATTTTAAAAAATGCAGAAAGCAACAGAAAAAAAGCAAATGAATCACTGCAATTCACAGAAACATCTGAACTCCAGGCAGAGAAACATGGTTTTGCAGTTATCATTTTGTGTCAAAATGTTGGATTTTGAGGTAAAATCATACCGTATATATTGTATTGTTATATATTATGTTGACAACTCATCATCAATTAAATATGTTCGATCTATTCTGCATCATTGGGTGTTTTTGTGTATATACTTTTTAGGGCTGGACAATATGACGATATAACATTGATATAAGTGATTACGCATATTTAAACCTAACGTTACCTATATTGTAAAATATTCACAGGCAGATTTGCTTTATGTATTTCCCAACCGTCGAAATCAGGCACATATAAATGTCAGGAAACACGACTCCTGGCTGCATGTCAATATCCATGGACTAGGTTTATTTGACAAGTTGTAAGGAACACATTCAATTCCAACCTTTAGTGTAATTCGTTAGTTTTAGTCGCTTTTTCGCAGTTTCCTCTACTAAATCCAGTCACGCAGCAGGTTATTTTGCCACTCAGTCTAGCTGAGGGAGCGCGTTTTCGGCGGGAAAGTGACGTCGACGAATACCCTCTATTCTTTTAATTTAGAAAGATTTTTAGAACTACATTTTTATCGTTAATGTTATCGTCCTTGGTGTAAACAGGTCTTTAAAATCTAGGAAACAAATGTTGCTATACAAAGGCATTTGTGCACAATATCTGATGAAGAAAAAAAACGAGTGTTCCCACACTGTCTGAAAAACATCTCTGTGGGTTTGAATTAACGATAAGCGTCTAATGAAGCCTTGCAAAGCAAAGAGGTGGTGTCGCTCTCCTTTCCAATTAGCCGTCTGTGCAACTTCCTGGCAAATTAGTTTCCTCGCTGCAGCTCAGACAGTTCCGGTGGCTTCTGCAGAACTTGGATTGGTTTGTGTGTGTGTGTGTGTGTGTGTGTGTGTGTCTGACTGTTCAAAGCAATCTGTTTGTGACTAGCAAGAAATAACAAATACCCACTTTAAAGGATTCAAGGTCAAGGCCAATTGCGTTTTTAAAGGTTTATCAAAATCTCAACATTGAATTACAGATTTAAAATGACATGGTTTACATTTCTGTGACGATTTTGGAATAATATTCAAGATACCCCCTCCCCCCAAGATTTTCTCTTTATACTGCATCTTTTCCAATGGCATCATTAACTTTATATACATTAAACATTTACAAACAAATACAAAACTATAAATTTATAGATGGATCTCTAAAATAAAAAAGACAAACAATATATGGCAATATAACAATACTAAGATTGATATTGTTAATCTTATACAATATAAGGTAAACTAGATTCCTCTGTCTGAGCACACACATAAAAACAGGAAACATATTGGCAAAAAAAAAAATCGCATCGATTTTGATTTTATAAAACACAATGCATTGATTCCGACATTATTTCTGTGAAATAAAACCACTTTTTTGGTGTATGTGTCAAACTCATACATAGATTTTACTGAGAAAGCTGCTTTTGTCAGCTTTGATTGTAAACTGAAGCAGAATTATTAGTGAACATTAGATTGCAAATAAATAAAAAAAAAACATGCAAGTTTTGTTGCAGATATTCCATTTGGGTGGCTGACGAAAACTGTTTGAGCCTCTTTTCTTCACAAAATGTAACATACACTTTTCAAAACATTTTATCTTACATAGAGTTACATTGCACATTATAATAAATAATATTTTTCCAAAGACGACAAAGTAAAGACGGTAGACAGTTCATTTATTCAGACTATGAATGTATAAATAAAAAGACAAAAATGTATAAATAAACATCTAGAACAATAAGCATCTTCCACATGTCTGCGGAAAATAAATAAGAGTACATGTATGTACAATATGACAGGACTCAGTGCTTAAATGGAGTCCTGCTGTTGAAGGTGGTTTATCCAGTCAGTAACAGAGATACATGGCTATAATCCGTGTAATCTTCATCATCCTCCTCTTCATCCGTCTCTTCTGAGAGTGCTACGGAGGAATATAGTAGCTGTTGCATTAATATAAAACACACCAGCATTCTGGCACAGAGTCTTACTGCATGACTTCTTGCATCTTTCTCCCAAAGCATCTCTAAAGATGCTTTGCAATTCACACAAGGTGGTGGGATCACAGCTCAGGGTGGAGGGAGAGGGTGGGATTGAATTTCTATGTGGAATGGCGCCTCACCTCTGTCTTTTATTAGCGGAGACGATTTCTTGTATTTGTCAAGTCATTGTACAAAATAAAATCAAGCAAAGAGACATTACGTAATCCCTTCTTATAAACAAAAATATCGCTTTGTGGAAGATGATTTGTCAATACCACACACAGACTCAGGCTGGTGAAAGATGGTTCTACTTTAAGGCATTAGCAAATGTTCTAACTTATCACTGAACCATCTAAACATG
This sequence comes from Chanodichthys erythropterus, assembly GCF_024489055.1. Taxonomy (NCBI): domain Eukaryota; kingdom Metazoa; phylum Chordata; class Actinopteri; order Cypriniformes; family Xenocyprididae; genus Chanodichthys; species Chanodichthys erythropterus. The sequence continues at coordinate 53,676,821 of NC_090230.1, read as the reverse complement.
TTCATACTAATCATAAAATCGCATTTTTCCACATGAGATTTGTTATGTCCCACATTTTACCCATTATAGGGTTAGAAAACAAGAAGTGACATTGTCTAGAAGCATTTTACGTGAAGAATCATCCTCTCTTGAGGAATAAGTGTCTTTTTTAATGAAAAAAATACCTTGAATATGGTAAGAGAAATAGCATTATTTTCACATTGCGCAAAATGGACATAACAAATCGACGGTGAAAAAAATGGTTGAGTTTCCCTTTATTACATGATAGACAAAGATGTTAGCTGGGGTCAGAAATGAAATTCCGCGGACAACATTGGCCTCTTGGAATTGATTTTCTGGGCATATATTTTTGAAACCATATAAAACACACAGCATACCAACCATTTCAAAAACTTCAATTAAAATATATGTCAGAAATATATCTATATATTAAAATACATGTTAAAAAACTTTTTTGCCCCCGTATTTTACATTTCTAGGGCTTTTTTTTTTTTTCACTTTCAATGGTATTTTTGCCCCAACCATAATGGCAACAGGTTTGCTTTTCTTTGTCCATAACACACATGCTCATCCGTATCACGCGATCATCACTGAGCCGGTCAGCCATAGGCAGAGAAAACAAAAAACAGAGCACGCTAAGTGAGTTTACGTCCCTATATACTTTCCACATGACTTGTCAACACTGTCAGTCATGTTTCTGTCTCTGACGTGCAGACCAATGCGGAGGAGCAGCATTTTCAGAACTGTCTCGAATCCCGAACGGAAATCCTTCCTGGCTTGACCTTAAAGATTTTGGCTTAACCTCATTTAAGGCATCAATAGATGAGCAGAGAACATCTGCACTGTCCTGGACACTTCTAATGCATCAGAACATCTCATTGCCACCGAATTAAAACACAATGTCTTTGCGAGAGGAAGCCAAGGCAAGGGCAAATACACGCTCACCGACAGTCCTTGTGTTCCTTTTGGGGGCAATGGGAGGGGCAAAAAAAGATGGATTTTTTTCGGCAGGGGGAGGGAATGCGGGACAAGGCTTAGCATCCTCTACTTACAGTTGCAGGAGCCTGAGTGTTTGACTTCCAGGACGAGACCCAAGGAGCAGGCGGCCTGCTTCATGGTGCACTCGCTCGGGTAGGTGACGTTGTCGCTGGCGCAGACGCTGTCGCCCGGACGACTCTCGGGACAGGTGTCCTCACACACCGCACAGCGTCCCCGTTTCGTCTGCTTATCCCACAGACACTTTCGTCCCTCGCGGCAGTTGATGTCTTCACAGGACCTGGCGTCTGAGGACGATACATTGAAGAAAAAACAAAATGAGAAGTTTTCCCAAAGTATGATTTCACTTAATGTAAAACCACTTCTTTGATCCACATTCGGCCGTATTGAATGTTAATTTTAGCCTTGTTTCACTCAGTGTGGTTTGAGGAGGTATTAAATAACGCAGAAAAGCAGCAACAGTCAAAGCTACCCATGTGAAACATGAATGTGTTATTGCAACAGAAAACAGAGTAATGAGAACCACATGTTTAAGGAGGATTGTGCAAGCACAAGATTTTGTCTTATTCTCACCTATGCATTTCCCCTCGTAGGCTACTCCGATGGACCGTCCCATGATGCACGTGGCCCTTCGGAGATGGCAGGCGCTGGCGTACACGATCCCGTCATTTCCGCACAGGTACTGCTCCGGTGATGTCACCTCAAGGCAAAACCGGTTGCAGGTCACGCAGTAGGCGTTGTTGGTCTGGTCCAGTACGCACGTCGAGCTTCCAGGACAACGCACGTCATAGCATGACTCTGTAGAAAAATGATAGCCTGTCAAAATTGGTTACATGCCATTACTAGCTCATGAATAAAAGTATTTCGTATTTATCCTCTCTACAGTCAAAGCTAAATTTATTCAGACACCTTGAACATTTCATTCATTAATACAGTTTATTCACTATAGTTAAAAAAAAATGGTAATAAAATATGATAAGATCTCAGAGTTAAACTGCGTCAGAAAAAACAGACAACACGTAGTCAGGTCAAAGTATCTGAATAATTTTTGGTTTGACTGTATATATTTTTATTAGAAAGACATTAAGTTATGCATGTTTGGTCAGTTTCTAGCAAGCTATCATTCTGTTCCTTTTAATGCAGATTTTAATTAGAGATTGAGAATTAAGCTTTGCATAGTTTTGATTCTAAAAAGTCAACATGAAATGACATTCGCCAACATTTCATTTCTGTAATGTGACGTACAGGATATTCTGTGAGAAAAATTTAGGTTGGGACTTAAAATATCCATATCCATTGGAACTTGATTGGATCATTAAAAGTGGGTGTTACATAACAGACTGTAATTGAAATGCGAGTTTGCTAAAACAGTTCCCTATGTTATCCAATAGACTGCACGGCCTAGGTGATGTCACCAGGAAAAAAAAGTAGTTTCAGAGGCGGAGCAGGTTATTATTTTTTTTTAATTAAAGATTACAAAGGTTCTTTTTTCTTTGGAAGAATGTACACCTATGATTTGACTTGAGTGATCATACTTTTGCATTTTCCCTGGTACTGCGCAGTCAGGTCAGGGTGTCTCTTGCACTTGGCCCTAAGGAGCGCACACTCGTTCCGGTACGTTTTCCCATCGGAACCACACACAGGCCCTTTAAAGGTGACATTGGAGCAGTCTGGGGCACACACGCAGCGGGGTTTATTCCGCTTGTTCATTTTGCACCTCTTCCCAGGACCACAGTCCACATTATCACAAGTCTCTGTAGAATCAATAAAGAAAGTTATGAATAACTGATCAAATGAGCTGAATATCAGTTCGGTATATATATAAATGTTTGTGGTTTAAATGTCACGTCATTTCTGAATGACAAAGAGTACTTTATTTATTTATATTATATATACCATATTCAAGCTGAAATCTTCACATAGACTAACAGTTCAATTTAAAATGTTTAGCCCCTTCCAGATTATTTCCAGACATCCAAATGATGAAAACACTCTAATAATGTACCTTTACAAGGTATGCAGTTTGGTGCGCCACCATTGAAGATCAGCCACCGGAAGAGCGTGTTATTGGGTACATCCTCCTCGGTCCACGCCGTGCCCAGACGACCACTTCTGCAACAATCTTCTCGACTCATCCCAGACATGTACAGAAGCTGGCATCTCCCGTTCTTGCCCTGCTGAAGCCAGCAGTTGCCGGCTGGAAAGAGTCACTTTATTACCCCTCATACATGTTGAATACTATTCTGCTCCTTTATCACTTGTATCAGGCATGTAATAGAATATAGATAATTGCAGCCAATTAGCGCCAAGCAGGGCCGTAACTTCGGCCATTGAGGGGGGATGCATGTCAGATACTAAAAACAGTCAATATGGGTCACCTCAATATTAAATAACTGGTTGCATCTTTAGTGGCAAGTTGCTTTATGACTATAAAATAACCACAGATTTAGCTGGATCCAGGTAAAGGATCAAACAAACATTTGAAAATGATTTTAGGGGTATTTTTAAAGGAACTTGGATTAAAATTCCAAATGTTCAAAGAGTCCTTCTGCCATCTGAATCCACTCAAACTCTTAAGAAACACTATATTGTGGTTGAGTAAGCGTTTTGTGCAGTGCACGAAAACATGCTCAACCGTTTAGACATAATGCCATTAGAAACATAATAAATTAATACATTTCCCCCTTACTGCACAAAGTTTAATATATCATCTGAGAATGTTAATCACTTAAAGTTCAAGATCAGACAGGAAAAGGTGCCTAGATATGGTTCCTTTGCAGTGAATAGCTACTGTAAATTCTAATAGCTAGGTGTCTTGAAAACAAGTACATTTTTTTGTTTTTACGCATGAGAGGCGCAAACGCACCATTCAAGTTGCTCAAGTCTTAAGTCAGTGAATTAATGGCTTTAACACTGCATAATATTCCTCTTTAAGACTTTAAGAAAGCACGCAAAGCAGAAATGTCACTTTACCTTGTACTTTCTGCTGTTCCATCAAGTGCGCGAACCAAATGAGAAGCGCGATCACGCCCTGGCGGAGCTGCGGTAACTGTAGCATCCTCAGAAAAAGTGGAGACGCGTGTTGGAGATAGACTGACTACAGACAGACAGACAGATGTTCTCCCGATGCTTCGCACTCAGTGACTGTCATACACACGGAATCCGTCTCGCTTTTTAAATCTATATGGGGTCTCGAGTTGGATGTGGTGGGCGGTCTTCATACTTCATAGGGGGTGGGGAGAGCATTGCAATAGTTTGCCCACCGACATTTATCAGGTGACATTTGTAGCCTAAGTCTAGAAACTTTCTCCCCTCAAGAGGAACATTATGATTTGGGGCTATGTTTGAGGGGGTTCAAAGAGTTGGATAACAGCAGCAAAGTGATTTGGGGTCTGTTTGCATTTATTGTGGATAGAAGGCTGATTATTACAAAAGATATTTGATATAAGTTGTTTTTCTTTCAACATATGCCAAACTTTGAGTTTGAACTGTATGAAACAGAAACAAAATTGCTGAATAAATAGTTTATTTTGATGTGATCATTTTTTTATTCTTTTATTTATTTGATTGTTGTAGGATTGTGAATATTCTCAGGAAATTCAAATGCTCAGTGTTAATAAATAGGGATGTGCCATCTGAGGCTAAATAAAATGTAATATGTTGGATAAGAGCCGTACCCAAAGTAACAGGGCTGACAGTTTTATACTTTCTATTACTAGCTCTGTGCTCAAGGTCTATAAGAAAGCGAATTTATGTTTAAATTTATTTATGCAAATATCCAGTTTACTGGACAAAATCGTGGCAACTTGGTAACAGGGTTGAATATTTAGAATTGTACCAGTACCATAATAATATACAAGATGATGAAAGAGAATTCACATGGGGATTATGCTGTCCTTATGAGATTTTTTTTTCAAATTGTGAAATTTTACATACATATAAGGAAAGTTATAAGGTTAACAGGTCTTGTACTTGTATTTTATGTTTTTTTTTTTTATTAAAAACGTCTATTAAAAATTACATATGAGAGAATAAATAGCCTACAAAATACTTTGATTCATGTGTTTTTTGTTAATTCAAAATGCATACTTGGCCACAAAAGCATACTTGTAAAGAAAGAATCTATAAAAATGTTACTGGATTTTGCTGATGTGTTAAAAAAAATGCCTAGAACAACATATAGTAGAAGTTAAAGTCTGTTTTTTTACATGTCAATGATGGACACAAAATGCACCCTTTTCATGGACTGGTCCTATTGTCTTATATATATATTGTCCTATCTAACAGTAATGAACTATTGGATTACTATAACTGGCACTTTAAAAAAAATAGTACATTTTTTATCAGTGAATATAGCTGTATGCTACTGTACAGCAAACCATGAATAGGGGCATGGGAATTCATATGAGTCCTCTGCTTTGAATAGATCTAGACAGTTTTCCATCCATTTCAGGTTGAACAATAAGCGTTAATCTTTTAAAGTGGTTTATTACTGTGAATTCTGATGGGTAATAATAGACTCAAGGATACGGTCATTCTAATAATAGTTGAGACAGTTGTTTGGTTCTCCCCAGGGTCAAACCTGTAAATATAGCACAACAAATCCTCCTTCAAAAGGAAGCAATCAGGGTGTTGCATTACACCCCATCTTCACAACTAGTGACGCGACACGGCAAACTCCTGTGAAGTTGCTGACGTTGCGCACTTGCAGTGTAGATGAGGTGTTACATCCATGATACAAATAAGTTCTTATCAGATACAACACTATAGGCATCTGTGGTTCCAT